>NC_087220.1:44356879-44369379 GCF_015104395.2 Macrobrachium nipponense | reverse complement strand
TAATAATTAATGAACTTCGGATAGCTGTTACATAATTTACCTTTTGCTAAAAAAATGAACTCATTCGAGAGGTTGAGAAATGCAAATATGAATAATAATAATAATAATAATAATAATAATATAACGTAAACCATTATAATTGCAACAACTACAGCAAACAACAGGACACACGACAAGCGATTCTGAGCCTAATGACGAATAATAGATACACAGCCGGCTTAGGCTGCTCACCATTTCTTTGTGAATGTTCGCTTCATCAATGCCAACTGACATCAACAGAACTAAAAATGCAGTTGGGAAATGTATTTAGACGAATTACGTTAGTGTTTAGTTATATTAGGAGCTGGAGAGAGAGAGAGAGAGAGAGAGAGAGAGAGAGAGAGAGAGAGAGAGAGAGAGCATCGCCGGCAAGCGATTTTGTTTCGTTTCAGAATATTTATAATGAGGTGAATTATGTTGGAAATAATATATTTGAAGCATAATGGGATTTATGTTTGATTTTAGCACGGTGTTCGTGTTATGATGGAGGATAATGTTTTTGGAATGCATTCACGATACGTTTTTGGGAATGCTTTCACAGTCATTTGTTTGCAATGCGTTTACAATATTTTTTGGAATGCATTTTACAATATATTATTGGAATGCATTGCAATATTTTTTTAATGCATTTACAGTCATTTTTTTTCATGCATTTTCTTGGGAATGCATTTCCAAACGTTTTTTTTATGCATTTACAATCATTTTTGGAATGCATCTACAATAATTATTTAATAGATTTACGATGGGTTTAATGCCTTTTGAATAATTTTTCGAATCCATTGAGAATGTAATGTTTTTGGAATGCATTTATAATACTTTTTTTGTAATGCATTTAAAATAATTTTTTGGAATGCATTTGCGATCATCCTTTGGAATGCATTTAGAGTAATTTTGTTTAAAGCATTTACAGTTATTTCATTGCATTTAATTTTCTTTATAATGTGTTTAGAATAATTTTTTTAAATACAGTTACAATAATCTTTTTAGAATGCATTTACAATAATATTTTGGGATTGCATTTAGGATATTTTTGTGATGTATTTACAATAATTTTATAATGCATTTTCGATAATTTCTCAATGCATATGGAATATGTTTCTCGAATGCATGTAGAATAATGTTTTTGGAGTGCATATTGAATCATTTTTTTCGGAATGCATTTGCAATCATTTTTGTGGGGGACGAATTTACAAGTTTTTGGGAATGCATTTGCAATAATATTTTAGGGATACATTTGAAAAAATTGTTTGGAAGGCATTTACGTTTACGCTATTTATTCGGAATTCATTTAGAATAATTTTTTTGGAAAGTAGAAATAAACCTTTTTGGATTGCATTCACAGTAATTTTTTGGAATGTATTTACAATATTTTTAATTCATTTAGAGTAATTTGTTAATGCATTTACAATATACTTGGTATGCATTTAGAATCACTATTTTCGAATGTATTTATATTTGTCTTTGCAATTCATTTACAATACTTTTATGTATTCACACTAATTTTATGGAAAGGCATTTGCAATAATCGGTCCGGAATGCATTTATAATATTTTTGCTATGCATTTAAAATCATTTTTAATGCATTCTAATTAATTTTGGAATGCAATTACAATTATTTTTGGGAATACATTTACAATAATTCTAGGAACGCATTTACAATATTTTGGGGGAACGAATTTACAATAATTTTTGGGAATTCATTCACAATAAGTTTTAGGAATGCATTTACAATATTTTGGAATACATTTAGAAACATTTGTTTGTTAATATATATCATATAGATATATATATATTATATATATATATACATATATATATATATATATATATATATATATATATATATATATATATATATATATATATACGCATATATTGTCTCACCGAGTCTAAATTTCCTTCAATGTTCGTCATATTATGTCTTAATTTTTCGCTCCTTTCATTTTATTTTATGTCTCATCCACGTGGTGTAAGTGTCATTATGCCTTATTTTTTCTTAGTGTCTCAAATCGTGTCCATGTCTGAAAGACATCCTCTTTCACGTTCAGGGTCTCAATGTGTCTTAATTTATGTCGCACGTCATCTCTTTCATATTTCATATTCTGTCTCGTGTCTCTTTGTGTCTTGCGCTTCATTTATTATTACATATTATGCCTCATATAGCTTCATTGTGTTTCGCCTTTTGATATCCGTTTCGTTCCGCGTCTCGTGTTCTGTTCCATTCGGGTTCGTCTTTTCTCCCGATCGAATTTCGTTAGACGTCTCAAATTGCATCGAATTTTGACGGATTTCTCAGCTTTTCGTTTCATTTTGCTTCGTGTTGTCTTCTTTCTTTTTATTCTTTCTATGGAATTCAAGCTCTCCATTTTAGTTTCCTGTGAAAGAAAACTATTGTGCCGCCTTTGTATGTCTTTCTCCACTTTTTCTGTCTTCCCTCAGATCTTAAAAAGCACTGAGGCTAGAGGGCTGCAAATTGGTATGTTGGTCATCCACCCTCCAATTATCAAACATACCAAATTGCAGCCCTCTAGCCTCGGTAGTTTTAATTTTATTTAAGGTTAAATTTAGCCTTAATCATGCGTCTGGCAACGGTATAGGCCAGACCACCACAGGGCCGCTTCATGGGCCGAGGCTCATAAAGCATTATACCGAGACCACCTAAAGATCGATCTTTTTTTCGGTACAGAAAACTCGATTCCGCCGAAGAAACTTCGGTGCATCTTTTACTTGTTTGATTTTGAATTTCATTTTTCACGTCTCATTGTGGCTTCCTTCGGTTTATAAAGTTTTATAAATGATTTTTGGTAATTGTGTTTCATTTTCTCTTTTCATCATATTCATGTTCGTGATATAAAATATGGCGTTTTTGACGTTGTATATTTGTTGCATTTTGAGAGACTCCTCCGACGTCTCGTCATATCCATTTTTCTTTATTTTGTCTCATTCATTTACCATTTTTTCTTCTCATTTTTAATATTTTGTTTTGTACCACTATTCTCAGTATAATTACTGTCATGAAGATTATTATGAATACTATTTTTTTCTACTTCTTCGGCAAATTTTTGGATATTGCAGATTGTCATATTTTTTCGTGTTGTCTTATGTATCTAGATTGTGTGTATGTTATTGTCTCTACTTCGTATATTCCATGTGTATGGTCTTGAGCTGAAATGAAATTAATAATTATTTTTATTCGCTATTATTATTATTATTATTATTATTATTATTATTATTATTATTATTATTATTATTATTATTATTATTATTTGCGACGCCACGAATCGTCTCAGTGTTGCCATTTCGTACCTGCCACCCGCCGCTGTCGGACGTCTCACACTTGTCGTGGCGCGTCTCTCATTTGGCGCCTCATTTTATGACTCATTCATTTCTGGAGGCAGCATCAGCAGCAGCAGCAGCAGCAGGGGGCGCCGCCCTCGGCAGCCTCGCGTACCGAAAAGCACATCCATGATAAAAGTCAACCAGCCAAATGCTACTTCGGCCTGGCAGTATTATTGATATTATTATTGTCGATCTAAGCTGCTCTCAATCGCCCAGCTAATTAGTGGCCATTCTTCAAGTCCGGCGCTCAATGTGCTGCCTTTCTCTCGCCTGAAACCAAAACATCAATTAAGCGCATTTTTTCTCCAGCCCAAATAATGCGCCGCCGTGAATTGAGACTGACAGTTAATAGCCCGCCCCCCGAAAAATCATCTTCAAAACAACTTGGCACCCAAAGCCTTATGTAAGGCCCAAAGGAGTGAGGGAGGGTCAGCGCTCCGTGTTTCCACACACACACACACACACAGTTGCATACACACAAGCGCGCTCACATAGGCTGTGCCAAGATGCGGCCGGGACGCGTCTCGTACGGGAAAAAAAATGTGGCCAAATTCTGAAAATTTGTACTTTAATCTAGATGGCATCGTTGATGGATTCCACAGCCGCCATGCTCAAAGTAGCTCCTCTTGTTTCCCCCATCCCTCTCCCTCCCCGTCTCCCTTTATCTATCGCTCTTCTGACCCGCTAAGAACGTGTTTCGAACCGGAATAGAAACGAGACGAATGTTGCAAATATTACGCGTCGCCATTTAGCATCGCCGAGCTCATCCATCGCCCGCCATATTTTGTGGATCTCTTCTCTCTGCTCTGTAGTACCTCCTCCTCCTCCTCCTCCTCCTTCTCCTCCTTTCCTCCACTTCCTTCCCCTTCTCCTCACAATCTGAATTCCAAGATGCAGCCAGAACGTGTTCCGGACAAGGATCGGACGAACACGGAACGTGCCAAGTGGTGCCAACGTTTCCCTCTCCCGAGCTGGCATCATCGAGCGCCTTTGCTGCCGCCATGTTTTGTGAAACATAACCCCTCCCCCACTTTCCTACCCCCTCAACTGTTTCATTTCCCCCCACCCTCCTCCTCCCCCTCCTCCTCCGCCGCCTCCTCTCACACGCTGAATTCAAAAGGTCGTTGAAACATTTTTATTTTACGCAACTCAGTTGTAATTCAACGTTTGAGAGACTATTATGCGTGATATTAAATAGAATCTGCTCTCTTGCTCAAGTGCGTTCTTTGAATATATATATTATATATATATATATATATTATATATATATATATATATATATATTATATATATATATATTATATATATGTATATATATACATATATACATGCATATATACATGAATAACTTGATCACGAAGTATATAAAACGTGATGCTATGTATAAATAAAGGTTTTGCCTCCGTGGCTAAACCTTTATTTATGCATATATACATATATAGTGTATATATAGATAAATATATACACTATCTATCTATATATATATATATATATATATATATATATATATATATATACACGCACGTATGTATAGTCTGTATGTATGTATGTATGTGTGCGCTTTTTGAACTGGTTACCATCTGTAAGCATGTGAACGTTTTCCATATATTCCAAACATGCGATGTTCAATAAAGTATTCCCATTATAGCTTTCTATAACTTGTTTTCTCCAGAATTCTGAGACCGTAAAGTGAAAGAATGAAAGAAATCGTTTTCAATTAATCGCAATTATGAAGAAAAAAATAAACGGAAACTTTAGCTATAACCCCATAGTTCTTAGTTTCCCGTTCTCGTTTTTGGTTGTTGAAGTGACGCCTGCTCAAAGCTCATATCAATCAATCAATCACAGTCGCAAGGCTTTCGGGTGGGGTAATTTTTATTGATGAAGGTTTGATTGGATGGAATTGAGCGATCGTATGCAGATTCCCGGCTTGTTTTGTGTGCATGCCGATGAAGATTGGATCATTTGTTGCCATTAAAACCATATAACCCGTTATTGATCAACCTTTATAAGTGAAACCCTGTGAACCACATTCGTAGATTTTATAGTCATCACAAATAATAATCTATACCAATAAAATCAGATTGTATCTTTCTCGTTTGTCGGCCCCGGGACGGGGGAAGGGGTAAGTAGGGGATTGGAAGGGTAGGGGAGACATGACACATCCACCCTTCTCCTGCAAACCTGTCTGTCCGCCCGGGGTGTGGGAGGAGCAGGTAGTGGATCGGGAGAGTAGGGTAGACATGACATGCAGCGCCGGGTTCCAGCGTAGCATAGCGCGGGCGAGCAAAGTAGTTCAATAATAATAATAATTATTATGAGTGATAAAAAAAAATACCATAAATGCATCCGTACAAGTTCATGGAGAACACTTCCAGCGTTGCATCGCCAGCTTACTGTAGTGTTCTGTCACCGACTATCCTTCATTAATCTTCTCGAGATGGCCTCATTGGGACTCAGGGCGTCTAGGCAGATTACTGAACTGACGTCTTGTACAGGTTTCAGTAACATTTGGGTATATTTATCTTGCTGCACCTTCCTCCACTTTTATCTCTTTTTTTTTCACCTAAATTCTCGTCTATCCTGGTGAACTCTTTTTTTTTCTTTCTTTCTTTTTTTTTGTAATTCAGCTCAACCCTCCTTTCTATTTTTTTTCTTTATCCAGCCCAACCTTATTTTGTTATCAAGTTCAGCTGTCCTCATTTACTCAACTAAATCCTTCTCATTTATCACCTCAGCCATCATTCATTTATTCAGCCCAAGCCCCTACTCATTTAGAGTACGTTCAACCTTTCTTCTTTATTGCCTCAACCTTCTGTTTCTATGTAGCTCAATCCTTCTCTTTTACCCAGCTTAACCCTTCTCTTTCATCCAGCATCCAGCTGAACCCTTGTCTTTTTTTCCAGCATCCAGTTGAACCTTTCTCTTTTATCCCTTCTGTTTTTATCCAGTTGAACCCTTCTCTTTTATCACTTCTCTTTTATCCAGCATCCAGTTGAACCTTCTCTTTTATCACTTCTCTTTTATCCGACCAGTTTGAACCCCTAACTTCTTTTATCACTTCTCTTTTATCCAGCATCCAGTTGAACCCTACTCTTTTATCACTTCTCTTTTATCCAGCATCCAGTTGAACCCTACTTCTTTTACACTTTCTTTTATCCGCATCCAGGTTTGAACCACTCTTATATCACTTCTCTTTTATCCAGCATCCAGTTGAACCCTTCTCTTTTATCCAGCTGAACCCTTCTCTTTTATCCAGCATCCAGCTGAACTTCTCCTTTATCCCTTCTCTTTTACCCACATCCAGTTGAACCCTTCTCTTTTATCCAGCATCCAGCTGAACCCTTCTCCTTTATCCCTTCTCTTTTACCCAGCATCCAGTTGAACCCTTCTCTTTTATCCAGCATCCAACTGAACCCTTCTCCTTTATCCCTTCTCTTTTATCCAGCATCCAGTTGAACCCTTGTCTTTTGTCCAGCTCAAACCTTCTCTTTTATTCAGGTCAACCCTCCAGTTTTAATATTGCTTATCTCTCCTCTCTTATCCAGGCTTTGACGCTGGAATTGAGATTATCTATCTATCTTCTATATAAGACTCAAACTCTGGAACGTTTGTTTGTTTGCACACCGGGAATTAAAAGGGTCTGGTCTTCCCCATCTTCCTCCCCCCCCCCACCCCTCCCCTTCCCCCTCCCTTTTCCCTCTCCTCTCCCGATCCCTTTCCCCTCTTTCTAACACTCCCCTTCCCCTACTTCCTCTTTCCTCCCTCTCCCTTCCCCTCCCCTGTCCTTTCTATCCCCCTCCCGAGTGGTCTAGTTCTTTCTAAAATAACACGATGGTCGTGTTGGACCTGAGGAAGGCTCGAACTGTCTTCATCTGACATCGGATCCCACCATTATGACTTATCTCTGATATATATATGCATACAAGCCTCCCAGCACAATCGCTTTTTTCTCTCAACAAGTCCACCTACGTATTCAATGCTTAATTTTTACGCATTACTGGCGCATCACCAATGCAGCAGATTTTCTTTTCTCACTTTTGCATGCAAGCCATTTTTTGACTCAGTAATATCAGCTAACTACTCATTTAAACGTTTCCATTGAGGTTTTATCTAGTTTTTATTCATTGCCGTATCAGCTACCTTCTTGAAGTTACAGTTTTGTACAATTGCAAAAAATATTTCTCGTGTTCATCTTAGAGATTTCCCTAATCTTGATGTAAGTTTAATTATGTATAATTATATGAATTTTTATCACATCACCGTGATTCATATACATTCAAAAGCTACAAGTGTCCTTTGATATCCAATTCGCTCTACCTCGGAATTAATATATTTTTATATATGTTAACCGAAGTCCTGATTTCTCCTCTGTGCGCTGGTTCGAATTCACTAGAGGACGAAACTGTTATCAACTATTCAGTTCCCCTTCGGTTAACATATATGAAAATATATTAATTCCGAGGTAGAGCGAATTGAATATTAAAGGACATTTGTAGTTTAATGCATGTATGATTATATATTATACATGAAGATGAACACTATTTGACATACATATAATTATCTGAAGCTTTATCTTTCCGTATTTTACTGGAATAGGAGATTTCTTCAACTAACATTTTTTATATATTTCTTCGTAAATTGATTTTATTCATGTCAGATCTTCCTCCATATTTCCTTTACATCTCATGTATTTAAGTATTCAAGAATTGAGAATGACGAAACTCTCGCAAAAACTAATTATAACCCTTTTTGCCTCATGAGAGAGAATTAATATTATTTCTGCTATTTGCGTCTGAAAGCCATGAGGAACAGGCGGAAAATTCTTGAAATGTATGTACGTTTGCATGTATGTATGTACATATGTATGTATGCATGCATGTATGAATGTATGTGTAACAGGCAATTGCATGGTATGTCCTTGTAACTCTAAACATCTTGGGTGCAAGTTCAGATCTCAGAAGTCTGAAAATGGCTATCATTTCATTGCCACTTACATTTATATTTATATATATACCGTGGAGAAAATGATTTTTCAGTGTTTGTATGCATATATAAAACTAACATGAAAATGCCTATTTATATTTATGTATATAGATGTAGAATTTACTGGTCACTTTTTTACCCGATACATACGCAATTGTAATAGCCGCAAAGCCCTCTTAAAGTGACCTCTCTGTGATTATTGGACCTGGGTTCGTTTCCCAGGACAGGACATCACAATTTCTTCTTCAGATTTCTTTGAACTTGGATCTGCAGGCTTTGTAGTGATAAGCGTATCCAAAAAAAAAAAGAACAAAATATTCAAGAAGTTAAGAGAGCTTTGTGACTATTACAATTGCTTATGTAAACAGATTCTATTAATAATTTCTTAATATTATATCTCTGAATGCTTTATATACATTGCACTCAGGTGTTCATGTTTTACACATGTGCATGACACAGCAAATACTCTTCTTTTAGAGTATTAAAGTAGATGAATACCCTTACGATGTGTATTTAAGTAGATGCTAGCATAGATATTGACCCTATGAATATGTTTGCTTATGTGAACGCAGCTTCAGTCACACAAACTTTGAGTAAGTATGCATACACGCATGTATGTATGTGTGTAATCATCCAAATGTTAAAAATCCCGCTTTTAGATTATATATATATATATATATACTATATATATATATATATATATATATTATATATATATATATATATATATATATATATATAATGTTCGTATGTGTGTATACATATATACGTATATATATGTATATATATATATATATATATATATATATATATATATGTTCGTATGTGTGTATACATATATACGTACATATATATATATATAGTATATATATATATATATATATATATATATATATATATATATATATATATATGGACTTGATCACTTGCACAATTATACTGTGCATTCATACAAAGAATAAAGGGACCTTATTGAAACAGGATTGTATCTAATGGAGATTTTATTCACAAAAGTCCTTAAAAGCTTATATACTCTTGTAAATAAAATCTCCGTTGGATACCATCCTGTGTACATGAGGTACTGTTATGTACACACAGACACACACATACACACACACACACACACACACACACAACACACATATATATATATATATATATATATATATATATATATATATATTATATTATTGTTTGTAATGCTAGCACAAAATTCCTTTTTGAATGCGTACACGTCACTTCTCAGACACTATGTCTCTCGCTGAATTAAAAGGCACATGGCATCTCGTTGGATTATGTATGTCCATCTATATGGCAATATTGACAACCTCACACGGTCTCCTTTTAAGGCATGTGAAACATCCTTTTGGATCACTTAAAATAAACATTTTTTATTTCTCACTTTGATTAAACATCTCTCAACTCAGCAAACATCGGTGGCTATTTAGGATCAAGAACTGCCCGCCCTCACCCCAACCTTAAGCACACACACACACAGACGCATCCACGCGCGCGCGCGCATGGACGCATACACAAACAAGCATAGTTGATGGTCGAGTGTGTACTATTGCGGTCTTCCTAATGGCTTTTTCTGCAAGTTCTTTTTTTCCACTTTTTAGTTAATATTGACACACTGTGTGACTGGCCAGCTTCGCCCGCGGTCTCCTCGTATTGACACTTGGTCCTTTCAGAAGTAGACCTCAGTTCGCTAGGTGTCATTCAAAAGAGAGAGAGAGAGAGAGAGAGAGAGAGAGAGAGAGAGAGAGAGAGAGAGAGAGAGAGAGAGAGAGGCAGGCTCACAGAGATAGAGATTTCAGCTTTTACTTGTTTGGGAGCTTGTCATTTTTGTTTTAATGAGATCCATAATCCTCCTTACGAGACTTATTCGGAACACTACATTTCGTCACTTGCTGTCAGGAACCTCCTGAATAAAGACGGAAATGAAGAGCTGAGAGAAACGTCTATTTTCTAAGAGAAATAGAGGAAGGAGTCTTCATGAAACCTGCGCCCAAGAACCTCGTCCTGGAGAAAAGTATTAATGGCAGTATTGATGGCAAAAACAAAAGCAGCCTCAGATCGCACAGCCTCTTTCTGTTGACACTGAAGCCACAAAGGCGACGCCCTCCCAAACGTCCAAAAAGAACTGGGGGAGGGGGGAGATCCACAGGGGAGGGAGAGGGCGGCTTAGGGGTTAGGGGGCCCAAGTGGATTGGCCAGCAGGCAGTAGTTGCCTCACGCAACAGGCGCCGAAAAGGGTCAGTAAAAATTCAACAAGTATTTCGGAGGGAATGTCCCCTTTTTCAAGGCGCGGGTATATAGCCATGCCCCAAGGCAACGCGTCCAGTCGGCGGCGGCGGCAGCAGGGGAGGAAAGTTTGCCGAAGAACCGAGTAGAAGAGAACTCATCTTCTTCAGGAGGAGAGTGGGAAGAGGAAGAGGAGGACAAAGAAGTGGAGGAGGAGGAGGAGGAGGAGGAGGAAGGGAATGACTCCATCTGAATGACCCTCCTTTTTTTGGGGTGGCATTTTCCTCTGCCTTCGGAGGGATTTTTTCCTCCGGAGGATAACTGTTCCTTACTTCTAAAAGGGCATTCCCTCATTTCTTCACAGACAGGCATTTTGCTTTTTCTCTTCCTTCGAAGGGCGTATCTTTTATTTCCCTCAGAAGGATATGTTCGTTACCTTAATAGGATCAAGCTCCTTCCCTCGAAAGGAATGTCTACCTCTCCCTCCAGAAGGAGATGTCCCCTCCTCCGAGAGACTATCCCCTCCCCTCCCAAAGGATTCCTCCTTCTTTCCTCCAAAGGGATATCGCTATCCTTAAGCCAATCCTGTAAAGAAATACCCCTCATTTCCTTAAAAGATCACTTCCCTAGCCCCTCTAGGGAGATATTACCCTACCTTCTGGAGGGCTGCACCCTTTCCTTCAAGGGGTGTCCCTCTCCCCCCTCAGGAGGGATATCCTTCCTGCCCCTCCTTGCGGGAAAAGAGTGAAGGGGTTATCAGCTCTGCTTGGATAGTGGGAGAGTGATAAGTCCCTCCGGAGGGGATCCTCTTACCCCTTTAGGGGTCAAAGGATTTGGGATGGACGAAGGGGGTGAGGGGTGGTCTCAGCCCCCTCCTCCTCCTCCCCCCCCCCCTCCAAGAGGGGACGCAAGGCGTCCGAGTGGCACGCCGCCTTAGGGGTCATCGAAACCAAATAGTATGCGGTGAGTGAACCAAGGAAGGGAATGACTGTATGCGGAGGGCGGTGGAGAGAGAGAGAGAGAGAGAGAGAGAGAGAGAGAGACTGAACTGAGTAGATTGAATGTAAATTATGTTTTTGATGATAAGAGGAACTAAAAGGTGGAATTTTGAAAGGTTTTAAAAGGAGAGGATGAGACGGGAAAGTGAATGTGCCCGTGTCGCTTCGTCCTCTTCCAAGATTAAAACTCAGGTCTCTCTCTCTCTTCTCTCTCTCTCTCTCTCTCTCTCTCTCTCTCTCTCTCTAGCAAGGCAATAGCTTTACTGTTATGCTGAGAAACATTTTATATCGTTGGCGTTTCCACGAACCGTCGTATCGCACATTTTGGGTAAAATGAGTTATTACTACCAAAAAAACAATCATATTTTGATCTTTAATATCACAGACTTTCACATTGATATCTCAAGTGGTTTTTGACATATACAATATCAGTGCTGTCGAATATCGTCGCTTCACACTAAATCAGTTCTCACTTAGTGAAAACGTGAGGCTTGTCGTCGAATGCTCAATTTGTTTTCTCACAAAGTGCAGCATCGTTAACTAGAACCATTCGGTTGCTCAGTATGATAACTTTTTATATTTATATGATGATATTATTCTAATGTATGTGTAACAACTTGTATCTATCATAAACTTTACTGAGTCTGCTGTTCAATTTTAGAAAAGAATTCATCATAGAAATATTATGGAAAGAATTTTTTTTCCAATCCTGAGAATTTGACATTGAGCTCGAATGAAAATGATCATGAAAATGCGGTGGAACTGAAGGATTTGAAATGACTTCAGCAAGAAAAGCTGAAAATTGGACTCCCAATTAAAATGTGGTGGAAACCAGACAATAAATGGTGGAGAGGGTTATACTTGATTTTGAAGAACAGCAGTCCAGATGGTGAC
>NC_087220.1:44319379-44351879 GCF_015104395.2 Macrobrachium nipponense | reverse complement strand
GAATAGTTTCTCACAGTGGCTTAAGTTTTAGAACGGGCAGCAGATTAACAAACTCCGAACAGACAAATTTCAGGAACCACTCTAAATCATGTAACACATACATTAATGATAAGGATTTTACTATTATAGGCCAAATACAAAATGAAAACGACCTAACAACCTTGGAATCCATTATGATAAAAAAGATAGTTCCGTCCTTAAATACGCAATCCTCCTCTGTTCAGTTGTTCTTTGCCTAGAGTGCTTGTTTATATTTTTAAAAAATTCTCTCAGCCACTGCCCGTCCTTTGCGAGGATCAGGTACAAAATAGCCTTATTGTTATAGTGTTATTTATTTATTCTTCATTTTTTATTTTTTACATACATATCATAATTTTGGTGTGTTTTTTCTGCAATGAAATGTTTAAAATAATTTTAATGTAACTTTACTGTACATAATTTTAGCGCTTGGTGTTTTTCTGTTTTAAGATATTCAAAATTTTTTAATGTTCAACATGCTGATGTTCATTGAATTTTTAAATATTGCGTAATTTTTATGAATTATGCAGTGGGTATTTTTAATGTTGTGTGTTTTATTTATCTTTAATTATAGCCTTGAGGATGCGACTATGAGTCGTGAAACGTCGGCAAAATAAATGTACCTTTCCCTATGGTTCCTTTGATAAGCTGTACCTAGAGCTGCAGCTCCGTCTTAGTTGATAATAATTTCGTCCTCACAAACCCACGAGAGGACGAAATTATTATCAACTAAAAAATTCCCTTCGGTTGACATAATAATATGAAAATATATTAATTCCGAGGTAGAGCGAATTGCACATTAAAGGACATTTGTAGCTCGATTAATATATATGAATCACGGTGATGTGATAAAAATTCACCACCACACACACACACACACACACATATATATATATATATATATATATATATATATATATATATATATATATATATATATTGCGCATGTGTATTTGTATATATCTCAGTGTATATAGTCCAGCGTTTGTGCCCGAAGTGGAGACGATGATATACCTTTGTCAAAATTAGCCAAGGAAAATAGCTCAAACGACTACGATTCTGAGGATTTGGTATAACACTCACTACCACCAATAAGAATCTTGAGGATGACAATTCTCCCATGGATGTTTCTGATATACTTGTACAGAGTGGGATTCTATCAGTGATCCAGTGTCTGTGGCGAACAGACCTTATGAGTGATGTGTTTGCAGTTTGTGCAAGATGCGAATGTTAAACGCTACTTATTTTCTCATTTTTGAAAACAACGGCAGTTGCAGAAATCACAGTGTGCCAATAAGCAAGAATTGTGATAAAGCTTTTGTGCAAAATACGAGAATATCTTAGAAAATGAAACTTTTCTGAGTCAGTTTTGTGTAACATATTCTGGGACAGTTTGAAGATGATGGATTTACAAAGCAACCAAGTGGAATGTTGCCATTAACAAGGTAAAACTTTTTCGAAATTTTTTTTTTTTTTTATACATACATATATATAATATTATATATATACTATATATATATATATATAGTATATATATAACGTATATTATGACAAAAAAATATTGTGTATATATCTTACAATCTCAGCCTTTATTGTAAGTATTTATATGAAAAAAAATTTCAACCTTAGATTCGGTATGTGACGAATATCCATTATTTCAAATAACAATGTCACCACCAAGTGACGAACAGCTGTGAGTATCTTTGATAAATATTATCAAGAAATCTTTAGGATTTTAAGGAATCGTTTAAACACTGTTAGAAAGAGAAGGTCTTAAAATTATCGACTACCAAAAATCAACAGTTTGTCGACTTCATTACTTGATAGAAAGATGGTTTGAAACGAGAGACATTTTTAAACGCGATTCACTCAAGAATATTACCGATTCGATGGGTTGTGGAAACGTCGACGACATATGTATATAGGTGTGTGTGTCTGTCTATGAATTTATGATATATTATACATATATATATATCTATATATATATATATATACATACATACATATATATGTACTATATATATATATGTATATATATATAATATATATATATATATATATATATATATATATATATATATATATGCAGAAATACATAGGCAAACACATAAATATGTGTGTGTATATATATATACGAGTATATATAGTATACACACACCTTTATATATTATATATATATATATATATATATATATATATATATATTATATATATATATATACCGGGTTAAAATTCCGTTTATATAGGGTGAAGATGCTTTAAAACTCCCGGCCATTGCACCCTGGGATAATCCAAAGCTTTTTGACTTCTTTAGTCGGTCACCCACTCAGGTACTAACCAGACTCGATAATGGATGGCTTTAGTGATTCGAAGACCAGAGGCTGGGAAAGACACACCGATAAAAAAAATAAAAGGCAAATATGGAAAATTAAATTAAAAAATATAAGATAAAAGAGACGGAGGTGAAAGTCCGAGAAAAAAGGAGAGAAGATAAATAAACACTGAAAACGTAAAAAAAAAGTTAAAAAGGATTCGTTCGTTTTATTTTAAAAGCCGAAAAATGGAGAGATAACAAAAAGTATTCGATGTTTGAAAAGAAGAGAATTAACGTCACAAATATAGATGCATATCTTATCATTCATTTTCTTCAAATCTGATTCAATCTGGCCCGCTGGTATGGTGGCTAACGAGGTGACATGGCTCTCAGATGTTGAGGGTTTGCGTCTCCCCCAGGGCCATGAAAAATTATAGGACTGTATCATTATCAGTTACTGCTGCAGTGTGGGGTCTTTAGCGGTGGAAGGTTGAAACCAATATTCTTTGGAAGTTTGAATTTCAAGTCAATGGCCCCTTTGGTGTGCTTTCCATGTGAATAGGTTTCATCTACCGAAATATAATAATTATAACAATAATTATAATAATAAGGAACTGAAGGCGCATTAAAATGCCTCAGAAATTTGACTTCATATTGTTGATATCCATCGTTTACAAAGTTTAATTGTTTTAAGTTTCCGTTTATTTATTTATTTATTATTATTTTTTTTTTTTTGCAATTTCTTCAACAGTTTTTAATCATTTCAAAGTCTTTGACATTCATGATGAGTTTGTTATCATGGAAAATTCATTTGCTTTGTACAGAGACTTGGTGCACCATTGATTGTGCACGTGTATGAATATGTGTGCACATTTATTAGATTTTCAAATAAATAGGACTTGTGCTGATATTAAACATTTTATCAAAAGCATATGCAATGTTAGCATTACTCACGTACAGATATTTGCATAATATATTATTATATGCTGCTACTTCCGAAACACATATTTCCTCTCTATAACCATGAAATGTTATGAAAAATGTTTGTAATACTTTTAAGATTCCTTATTTGGCTAAAAATGTATGTTAGGATTTCGCATAATGTAATTTAAAAGTTAAGAATATAACTAAGATGTGAAAAGAGAGAGAGATTTACTTTGTCCGTTCCAGCTAGAAATTGTTGTCATCACTCGAGATAAGGAGAGCTCGAAGCCTCCGTTTTGTTTTCATAACATGTCAACACTTCTGATAAGAGAGTTCTGTTTGGAACATGTAGAGCATACAACGTACAGGACTGGTTTCAAACGTGTACGTCTTTCTCGAGTAGTCACGTGGAAGGATTGCACCATCTTTCACAAGATTGTTCTAGAACCTTCTCTTTAAGCATACGTCATCTTTGGAAAATGACGGCACTTAGTTTTGCTTTCTTTGTAAATATTATTACTTTCAATTAAAATACTTTTATTGTCTTAAATCACGTAATGATAAATGTTATTTACGATTGTAATTTCAATTTCTCTGTAGACATTGTTTTGAAAGATAATTTTTATGATATTAGCTGAACTACGTGTGTCCAAAACGATTTGAGCCCGTCAGTCTCTTGAAGTTCGCCCATACAAGGGAGAGAGAGTGAGAGCGGTCATTGCAGATTTTGTTGGTCATTCACATAAATTTTAGATTTAATATTTCTTAGAGTTAGTTAGTATTATTTAGTGCTTATTGTGGAATCTGAACAAACATTGTACAAGTGTGTAACGGTGCCTTTTCTTTTTTGAAATATTGTGTATTGAATTTAACACTTGTGAATTAATTTGCATTTACTTAGAATTCTTTTCAAGTTTTATTGTTGTTTAGCACTGGTGAATTTATTTCCAAATTTTATTTATTGCTTAACACTTTTGAATTTTGATTAATTAATCAATTTTCTTGATTTTTGTGATAAATTAACTTTGATTTAATTTTACTTAATTGATTTAAGAATTAATCAAACATTGTGTTGTTTTCAAATAACAGTAAATTTCCCTGAGATTGTGAATTTCACTTGTAAATTTTGAGTTTAATAATAAATTTTTGTATTTAAAATTTTTATGTTTTCTTTTTTACCAGTATTTGGTTAGGTAGAAACATAGAGTGGTAATTGAGCTGTTTTCCTTAAATTTAATTGAAGTGAGTTAGAACCAGGGAAGAACTTAGACTTTTGAAATCAGGGAAATACTTAGACTTTTAAAGTTGTTAATGGAGTGATGCCCTTTAATGAATTTCATTACATATAAGATTACCTCACGCCTGTTTTAATGAACTTAGTCTGATTTTCTGCAATACTGATAAGTTGTTTAAGGGATCACTGTTGCCTTTAAAGTATTCAGTCGTACTTCACCTGTCATGAAGGTTCAGGTGTCTGGCTGTGGTGAGGTAACAATTAATGATTGGTAAATGTAGTAAACAGATGCTTAGCACTTTGTCACAAGTATTAATGGTGCCCACAGACCCGGGAAAATAGATTACATTGTCACTAGTTTATACTGGTGGTGTTAGGGATATATTTTGTTAGGAGAGTGACCATATAGTTTTTTTTGCATTTATTGTGTTGAATTGTAAGTTGATAACTTAGAGAAAATGGCTCAGTTCAAGGTTCAGGAATTTTTTAGCAACCCCTTCCATCCAAAATTATCTGAAACACTCTGACTAAGGCACAGTGGAGCGCTTTAGCAGTGGCATGTGGTGGTTATGTGTCTACTAGTATGGTAAAGGCACAAATAAGATGTATTGCTATGAAATCATTGATAGACTCTGCTAGAATAGCTGATGATGATGAGTTAGAATTAGCTCAAGAGTTGTTAAATGTAGCACGTGCTGCTCTTATAGATAAGCAAGAAGAAAAGAAAGAGAAAAGTGATACAGAGGTAGAGCTTAGACACACTGAAACAGAAGAGAATTTGATTAAGCTGAAAATGCAGGCTGAAAGAGAAAGAATAGACAGGGAAAAACAAGAAAGAAGAAAAAGAGAAGAAGAAAAAGCAACAGAAGAGGAAAGAGAAAGGATAAAAGAGGAAAAAGAAATTGCAAGACATGAAAGGGAGATAGAATTGATAAGAGCTAGATCTACATTACTTGTAACACCGTCTAACCCTAACCAAGGTAATCAAGACCCTGCATTTGATATAGTAAGAGTACAGAAGTTAATCCCTAAATTTACTGAAGAAGCTCCAGATGAGTTTTTTATCACTTTGAGAAAGTGGCTTCAGGTATGGGATGGCCAGAAGATAAATGGTCAGTTTTGCTACAAAGTGTCTTAATTAGTAAAGGGTGAAGTGCTTATCTAGCCTTAACAGCTGATCAGTGTAAAGATTACAAGGTACCTACCAGACAGCTGGAAAACCGAATGAAACCATCAAGAAAGCCCCCCTTACAACCTATAGAAGTGAGAGGAGAACCCTTTAGCAAAGTAATTATAGATATAGTTGGACCGCTGCCAAAGACAAAGAAGGGAAATGAATATTTGTTAACATTAATGTGTCCTGTGACAAGATCCCTGTTAGAAACATATCTGCCAAGTTTTTCTCAAAGTTTGGTATACCAGAAATAGTACAAAGTGATAGAGGAACAAACTTTACTTCAAAGTTATTCCAGGATGTGATGAATTTGGTAGGAGTGAAACAACAGTTATCCACTGCTTATCGTCCAGAAACTCAAGATGCCTTGGAAAGGTTCCACCAGGCATTCAAAAGTATGCTTACAAAGTATTGTTCTGGGTCAGGAAGAGAGTGGGATGTTGGTTGACCATTAAAGGAATGCTTATCAAGAAAGTATGGGATGTTCACCTAATGAGATGATTTTTGGCAGAGAAGTGAGAAGACTGTTGAAGATTCTTGCAGAAAATTGGGAGGAAAATCAAAAGGAAATCCAAGGAGAATATGTGAAGAACTTAAGGAAAAGGTTGAAAGAGATTAGAAAATTCTCTTCAGAGAATTTGAAAGTGAGTCAAGAGAAAATGAAAAGGCGATTTGATGCTAAGACTAAGCTAAGAAATTTTAGTGTTGGTCAACAAGTGTTAATGTTCTTGCCTGTCAAGAGATTTCCCCTCACTAATAAATTGCAAGGTCCTTACAAGATAATTGAGAAGTTGAGTGATAGAACTTATGTGATTGAAATACCAGAAAGAAGACGACAAAGGAAGATACATGTGAACCTCTTGAAACCTTATTTCTCAGAAACTAAAACTGAAACTGTGTCAATTACATAAACAACTTCATCGACAGAAGACGATGATGGATACAAATGGGGAGCTGAAATCAAGATGAATAATTCTTCAATTTTGGAAAATTTGGAGGATAAATTAAAACATCTGAGTGTTGAAGAAGGTGATGACTTAAGTGAAGTGATTAAAAGTTTCTCAGAAATTTTTGCAGATGTACCTAGGTATACTGATCTGACCAAGCACATGAGACCAAGATTCAAGAAGATGGAAAACCATTCAAGCAAAGAGCTTATTGCTTATCACCTTATTATCGAGGTGTTTTGAAGAAAGAAGTTGAGTATTTGCTGCAACATGGATTAGCAGAACCCAGTTCAAGTCACTTCAGTTCTCCATGTGTATTAGTGAAGAAATCAGATGGTTCATTTAGGATATGTAGTGATTATAGGAAACTGAATTCCATCAGTGTGGCTGACAATAATTATCCTTTGCCTCTTATAGATCAGTTACTTGATAATATTGGGTAAGCCAAGTTTGTTTCTAAGATAGACTTGTTGAAAGGATATTATCAAATTCCCTTGGATGAGAATGCTAAGTTGCTGTCAGCTTTTATTACTCCTTTTGGACTGTATCAGTATACTGTTCTGCCGTTTGGTCTGATGAATGCACCTGCAACATTCCAGTGAGTGATGGATCAACTGCTAGGATCTATAGAAGGAGTAGGTGTATACCTGGATGGCATAGTTATTTACTCTACAACATGGGAAGAACATCTGGAGATTCTGAGGAAAGTTTTCAAGAAACTACAAGAAGCAGGATTAACAGTCAACCTAGGGAAGAGTGAGTTTGGAAAGGCAACTGTGCGGTATCTTAGGTTTGAAGTTGGGAAAGGCCTCCTCGCTCCAGTAAATGCTAATGTAGAAGGTATCCATTAGGCTACCCCACCTACTACCAGGAAACAGCCACAGAGATTTTTGAGCATGGCTGGATTCTATCATCGTTTCTGACCAAATTTCTCAGCTGTAGTAGCTCCCTTGACAGACTTAACTAGTCCCAAAACTAAGTTTGTTCGGACTCCAGAGTGTCAAGAATCCTTTGAGAAGGTAAAAGCCATTTAACTTCCAGACCAGTACTTCAAGCTTCAGACTTCAACAAGAAATTTGTGATACAAGTTGATGCTTCTGACTGTGGCATTGGAGCTGTACTACTTCAAGAAGATGAAAATAATATCCACCATCCTGTGTGCTTCATGTCTTCAAAACTTGAAAAACATCAGAAAGTATACTCGGCAATCGAGAAGGAAACTTTAGCCTTAAACACAGCCTTGAAAAAGTTTGAAGTGTATGTGAACAGACCTAGGAATGAAGAAATTTTAGTGTTGTCTGATCACAACTCCCTGTCATTTATCCAGCGAATGAAAAACCATAATCAAAGACTGACCAGGTTGTCTTTGTGCTTGCAACAGTATGATTTAGGAGTGCAGCACATTAGTGGCAAAAACAATGTAGTTGCTGATTATCTATCCCGTTGCGAATCGTTGGATTCAACATCGTGATAACCAGTCTTCTGGGGGGAGGCATATTATATGCTGCTACTTTCGTAACGCATATTTCCTCTCTATAACCATGAAATGTTATGAAAAATGTTTGTAACATTTTCAGATTCCTTATTTAGCTTAGAGTTATAGGATGTTCTAAAAATGTATGTTCAGATTTCACATAATATAATTTAAAAGTTAAGAATATAACTAAAATGTGAAAAGAGAGAGAGATTAACTTTGTCCGTACCATCTAGAAATTGTTGTCATCACTCGAGATAAGGAGAGCTCGAAGCCTCCGTTTTGTTTTCATAACATGTCAACACTTCTGAAAAGGGAGTTCTGTTTGGAACATGTAGAGCATACAACGTACAGGACTGGTTTCAAACGTGTACGTCTTTCTCAAGTAGTCATGTAGAAGGATTGCACCATCTTTTGCAAGATTGTTCTAGAACCTTCTGCTTAAGCATACGTCATCTTTGGAGAATGACGTTACTTAGTTTTGCTTTTCTTGTAAATCATTATTCTTTTCATATTAAAATACTTTTATTGTTGAAAGAGAATTTTTATGATATTAGCTGAGCTGCGTGTCCAAAACGATTTGAGCCCGTCAGTCTCTTGAAGTTCGCCCATACAAGGGAGAGAGAGAGAGCAGTCATCGCAGACTTTGAATTCCTGATGTACAGAGGTCATCTCTCTCTCTCTCTCTCTCTCTCTCTCTCTCACCATATATGATTTACATTGACGTAACGTAAAGATTTTATACTTAGTTGTTGGTCACTCATGTAAATTTTGGATTTGATATTTCTTAGAGTTATTTAGTATTATTTAGTGCTTATTGTGGAATCTGAACAAACATTGTACAAGTGTGGAACGGTACCTTTTCTCTTTTGTAATATTGTGAATTGTGTGGTGAAATTTCTGGAACTAGCTGCAGCAGAAACAATTGGTACCAAGGTAATGTGTTATTACAAGGTTTATTAGTTGCAACTAATAGTTACAGTGGTTTCATGAAACAAGTTTCAATTTTTACACATTGCAAATTTTTGTGTTTTGTGTTTGTTTCATTTGAAGTGATTTTTTGTGCATTTATCCCTTTTTCTTATTGAAGTGATTTTTGTGCATTTATCCATTTTCTTACTGAAGTGTGTTTTATTTTTTCTGTGATTAGTGCTTACTTTTCGCAATTTTGGTATTTTCCACCGTTTTCTGTGTTTTCATTTGCATTCACAATTTGATTGACTTAATTGTTTTCATTAATTAATCGTTGCACATTTAATTAAATTTAACACTTGTGAATTAATTTGCATTTACTTAGAATTCTTTTCAAGTTTAATGTTGTTTAGCACTTGTGAATTAATTTCCAAATTTTAGTTATTACTTAAAACTTTTGAATTTCGATTAATTAATACATTTTCTTGATTTTTGTGATAAATTAACTTTGATTTAATTTTATTTAATTGATTCAAGAGTTAATCAAACATTGTGTTGTTTTCAAGTAACAGTAAATTTCCCTGAGATTGTAAATTTCGCTTATAAATTTTGAGTTTAATAATAAATTTTTGTATTTAAAATTTTTATAAGTGTTTTCTTTTTCACCAGTATTTGTTTAGGTAGAAACATAGAGTGGTAATTGAGCTGTTTTCCTTCAATTTAATTGAAGTGAGTTAGAACCAGGGAAGTACTTAAACTTTTGAAATCAGGGAAATACTTAGACTTTTAAAGTTGTTGATGGAGTGATGCCCTTTAATTAATTTCATTACATATAGGATCACCTCACACCTGTTTTAATGAACTTAGTCTGATTTTCTGCAATACTGGTAAGTTGTTTAAGGGATCACTGTTGCCTTTAAAGTATTCAGTCGTACTTTACCTGTGATGAAGGTTCAGGTGTCTGGCTGTGGTGAGGTAATAATTAATGATTAGTAAGTGTAGTAACCAGATACTTGGCACTTCGTCATAATAAATATATATAATATATATATATATATATATATATATATATATATATACATATACATATACATATATATATATATATATATATATATATGATATATATATATATATATATATACTATATATATATATATATTATGATATATTAAATTACAGATTATGCAGAGAGTACGTAACGAATAGATATATATATATATATATATATATTATATATATATATATATATATATATATATATATATATATATATATATAAATTACAGATTACTGCACAGAGAGTACGTAACGAACAAATGGAATGAAAAATGTTAAATCTGTTCATTGTGAATATGAATACCACCCATATCTCTCTCTCTCTCTCTCTCTCTCTCTCTCTCTCTCTCTCTCTCTCTCTCTCTGTCTCCCCTCATTTTCGTAGCCTAAATTCTTCAGAGCAATTCCTCTCCCATGGCCCACCTAGTGAGCTTTGAAGGGGGTCCATAATAGTTCCACTTACTGACCCGGAGTCAATCATAATGCTGCCAGTGTTCCCCACCCCCTTCACATCTCTATTTCCATTCTTCTTCTTTGGCTCTATCTCCATTTGCATCTTCTGTTCCTTTCCCATTTTGCCTTCAGCTCTCTCTCTCTCTCCTTCCCCCCATTCTGCCGTCATTGTTATCGTCATTTTTGCTGTGATGTCTTCTAAGTGTCTTTCACTGTCTCTTTGATCGCATCGTTTTAGAATTTACCTCCGACCTTTTAACCATTTTTTTACAAATTATTTCTTACATTTATATTTTTTATTTAACTTTTATATTTATCTCTTTTAATTCATTTTTCATTTTCCTTCGGCGTCTTTGTATTGTCAGCTTTCTTTCTGATTCTCTCCTACTGCTTTCAAGACGCGAAAGTTTCAATACGTCTTTGGTACTTTCTACCCTTTCGTTTCAATACTTTTTTGTTAGTTTCTAGGTAAGAAGGAGTTTTTTTCTACACTTTCGTTTCAGTATTTTTTCGTTACTTTCTAGCAAAGAAATTGCTTTTTTCTACACTTTCGTTTCAATACGTCTTTGTTTCTTTCTAGGTAAGAAAGTTTTTTTTTCTACTCTTTCGTTTCGATACTTCATTGTTACTTTCTAGGTGAGAACTTCTTTTTTACACTTTCGTTTCAATAATTTTTTGTTACTTTCTAGGGAAGAAATTGTTTTTTTGTACCCTTTCGTTTCAATACCATTTTGTTACTTTCTAGGTGAGAACTTTTTTCTACACTTCGTTTCAATACTTTTTTGTTACTTTCTAGGTAAGATTTTTTTTCTACACTTCCGTTTCAATAATTTTCGTTACTTTCTAGTTAAGAAACGGTTTTTTCTACACTTTCGTTTCAATACTACTTTGTTGCTTTCTAGGCAAAAAAGTAATTTTTTTTATACTTTCGTTTCAATACTACTTTGTTACTTTCTATAGATGTGAAAGTCTTTTTAACACTTTCGTTTCAATACGTCTTTTTTACTTTCTAGGTGAGAACTTTGTTTTTCACACTTTCGTTTCAACACGTCTTTTTACTTTCTAGACGTGAAAGTTTTGTTTACACTTTCGTATCGATATGTCCGTTACTTTCTAGATGTGAAAGACTTTTTTTACACTTTCATTTCAATACGTCTTATTATTATTTCGAGGTGTGAAAGTTTTTTTATTTTCTTTTTTTTTACACTTTCGTTTCAATACGTTTTTGTTGCTTTCATTTTTTTACTCTTTCGTTTTATCACTTTCCAGAGGTGAAAGTTGTGTTTTACACTTTCGTTGCTTTTTCTTTCTCGAATCGTTTTCCAAATTGGAAAGTTTTATACGTTTGATATTGATTTTTGTATTTTTTTCTCTCTCTCTCTCTCTCTTTAAGTGTATCAACGATTCTGTTATCTGTGTTGCTAACGTAAAGTGCGAATGTCTTTGTTTATTACGTATTGGGTTTTGTTTTATTAAACCTCTATAATCATATTTCGGTCAAGGAAGAATATATATATATATATATATATATATATATATATATATATATATATATATATCCATATACATATATATATATATACATACATATATATATATATATATATATATATATATAAATATAAGGTTCATGAGTACTGTATTGATTTTCCACGATTGAAAAAATTAAATAAAAAGAGAAAGATGATAGTGAATTGAATTTATATGCAAGTTTATTAAATAGCAAAGTTAGATGATAAAGTAAATTTGTGCCGAAGAACTAAATAAAAAAATAATTCCTGAAGAATTTGTCAATTTAAAATTCCTGCACCTTATTCATCGGGTTGAATGAGGTTAATGATAAAGATAGCGGTGGTCTTAATTTATGTGTAGAAAAATTAGGGTTAGATAAAAACACAAGGAATAACTTAGGTTTACAGGATATTGACAATAAAAGGTGCTATAGAGCTTAAAATTTATACTTTGGTTTACTATTATTGTGTCATAATTAGGATTCAACTGGTAGCATATTCCTAAGTACCGCCCCTTTCCAGAAAAAGCGGAACGCCATATCTCAAAATCTAACCATACAATCTTCTTGAAAACAATCTTATCTTGTTTCCCACACCCAAATTGAGAGTGTATATAATTCTGCTGAACTAACGTAACCTAGCCTAACCTAGGGGCATGGCCAAAAAAAAAAAAAAAACTGCTGGTGCAGTACCAGTATACATCTCGGGAATTTACCAACGGGTATGGTATAATCAATGGTTGCAGAGAGTTTACTGTAGATGATTTAAAATATACATAAAGGATATTTATAGAGTAATGTTATTGGTGACAAAGCGAGGGTTACTTAGGATCATTCAATGCTTTTTAATTTAAAGTTCTGCTCGCTTTTTTCATAACATTCAGAGTATTGTTTTATGGAGTAATCCTGTTGATCCATTTAACCCCACTAAATTTCCTTCATTGCAATTGGCACCCATGTGATGTTGGCAATTATGGGAATTGCAATTTAGGTTGGCAACCCTGAGTTCGACTTTTACAGTTGTTAAGTTGTAATAAGAGATCTATGCAACTTCTTCACATCTCCAAACATCGAACTACCTTTTTATCGTGCCACATTCTTCACAACCCCACATCCTACAACTTACCAACAACTTTCTACTCACCAAACTCTCAGTCATTTATTAACAATCTTCACCTACATAACCCTATAACACCCGACGTCCCTGTAACATTTTCTTTCACAACTTTAAAACAACAACCAGCTACTCCACCAACATCCTAACACACACGTCATCCCCTAACAACCCGGTGCCCTCACAACAACCTCCTTAACAACCCACGTCATCACAACCTCCCAACAACCCACAACCCGCTAAGCCGAACCTTCAATAACTCGGGAATATATCCGCCAGGAGATACGCCGTGACTGCAGGTCGAATTCAAAGGATCTTTCCTTTCGCTTCCTTCCTTCCTTCCTTCCTTTGACTCACAGAAGGATCTCGTCCTGTGGCATACCCCTACCCTTCCTGGGGAGGCAGGACCACCTCTCTCTTTACACCCCCCCCCCCCTCAACCCCCCGCGCCCCTTCGCCTTATCCTGCGGAGGAGAACTTGGGCTGCAAAAGTGAAATTTGGTCCCGACTGACCAAAAGGAAATGTTGAAGGAACGAAATGGTATTTTTTGATCTTTGAATTTTCTACACATTCGTACATATACATACATACATACATAGGAGTTTACTTGCGATGGATTCTCATACAGATCAAGTTATAGAAATGATTATTTTTAGGGGTATATAAATACTTCATATATACTATATACATAGCCTATATACATAATATATGTATACATATTACATTTGCATTCCTCTGAAAATACTATCTTTCGTTTCTCATGAGACGTCAAGTATATATATATATACTATGCATATATGAATATTTCCATCCATATAAAGATACACAAATATACATAATACGCACATAACTTTATTTCCCAGTAGCTACGACCCACGAAACGGGCACCTTAATGCGCCTTTGTTTTCCCAGAACAAGAGAAAGTAAAACAGGGAAGAAAAACAGGACTTAGATAAAAGGTGACGACAGATTTGTCTTCAAAAGGAAGAAGTACTGTAAGCGTCAGAAAAAACCGAAGGAGATAGAGAATTCCAAAGCTTGTAGTCGGGAGAAAAACTGGGGCACTGAGCCATCTACTCCTATAAGGAGTACAGATTTGCGCTGAATGAATTTCCCAATTTAGTTTGAATTTCCTTAGAGGCTTCTCCAGAAACTAGTAAGAAGAAGTTCTTTCCCTCCAGTATTATCGTGTATACAGGAAACTTTCTACAATTTCTGTTCAATCTTTTGGTAAAATCCGCTGGTATAGTGGTTAGTGTCGTGGAATGTCACTTAGATGTCTCAGGTTCGCGTCTCCCCCAGGGCCGTGAAAAATCACTGGCTCTGTATCGGTTACCGCTGCAGTGTGGGGTCTTTGGGGGTGGGAGGTTGAAACCGACATTCTTTGGAAGCTTGAATTTCAAGTCAGTGGCCCCTTTGGTTTGCTTGTGCCGTGTGAATAAGTTTCATCTACTGAAATAATAATAATAATAATAATAATAATAATATCCAGCTGATTTTACCATACTCTTATTATATTAGCTTACATTCCTTGAGAGCTGTTATCTTTCCCGCCAATCTGTTATCTAGGCGGCAACTCATCCATATTTCCCGCCATTAAGCTGCCGTCGCCGTCGATGTGCGTCAGAGGAGCGACGCAGAAGCCAGAAGCCGCAGCCCATTAGGGCCCCGTCCCCTTCCTCCGAAAGCCGTGGCCGTAGAGGATGTTTAGCTTTTGGTCGGAAATGAAATGACTAAGTGCATATCTCTGCGCGCCTTGCATTCAGCGAAGGACCCCCAGCCGAGACGCCACTGAGGGACCCCTAAAAGATCTCGACTTCGCCAAAAGATCTCTCTTTCTCTCTTCGCTCTCTCCCCTCACCGACCCCTCTTTTGATGCAACCGGGGATTGAGAGAGAGAGAGAGAGCGGTAGTGTCGAGTTTCTCCTCTCCCGCCGGGGTCTTTCAAAAACGTCCTTTCTCCCCAGATAGGAGTGATAGCCCTCAAAGGTGGCCTTTCCCCCGCCTTCTTCTCCCCGCCGGGCTCTTTCCCAGCGCGAGTCCTTGCCCAAACGGTGGGGTCTGGGTGTCCGGAGAACTCCTAGGGCGCCTCTTAAAAGCCATCAGACATCAGTCAGGCAATCAAGGATACCCGTCTCAGCCTCCTCACGTCCCCCTCCCCACTTCAAAGATTCCCCCAGATCTCAACCAGGAGCCAACGGGGCACTTTCATGTAGGATTCTCTGGCTGACGAAGGACGTGGGAATTCCATCCACGCCATCCTTCGCCTTCAGACCTCTCTACGCAGCCCTCGTGACCTCTTGGATCCCTCCAGATCCTACCCAGGAAGCATGAAGGATCTTAACATAGGATCCCCTAGCATTTAAAAGAAGCTGGAATGCCCTGTTCTGCCTGCAGAACCCCCGTCCGGGACGCCCTCCCTCCCTCCCTCCCTTCCACTCTCTGGATCCTGTCAGTTACCAACCATGAACCAACGGGGACCGTCACGTAGGATCCCCTCGCAGTTGAAGGATGTGGCGACGCCCTCCTTTTGCCTTCCCCCCTGTTGCGGACTCTTGGGGTCTTTGCCACCGCAACGGACAAGGTCGTTAACGGCTAACGGAACAACGGCACGTCATCATCGTGTCAACGGCGGCCGACAACCTATCATTACCTCCGCCAAAATGGAAAAGAAGGAGGTGGTGGGGAGAGGGAGGTAGGGGAGGACAAGGAGGAGGAGGAGGAGGCATTGGGAAAGGGTGGGTGCCTCGGAGCAGGGAAGGGGAGTACTTATGGAATGGGCACTTTAGTAGTGGTAGGGGGAATGGCATTTCTGAAAAAAAAATAAAAGGCACGGAGAGAGAAAAGAATGGGGATGGGGGAATGAATGCTGGTTGTAGTACTCTAGGGGGAAGTTGGGAGTTTCTAATGGAGAAATGATAAAAAAAAAAATGGGCAGCAAAAATGGGGAGAGGTTAAAAACTGAATGGGAAAAAATTAAAGTCAAGAGAATGTGGTGAAAGATTTTTTCGTGGGCGTTTGTAAAGAGCAAAGGCTGGCCTCCGTGTAGCTAATAAATGAACTTACCTATAAGCCATGGGTAATCTTTTAAGGGCACTGACATCTACAGTAATTTATTACAAATTATGTAACAGGAAAGTCTCGTGTGTTTTTAAGAGACTTTATGAGTAAAAGTATCTTTTCACGACTGAATAAACAACAAAAAAAGAAAACAGAAAACAATCAAACTGATCGATCGAAAAGTTGTCCTAAAATGTACCAGAAATACTGGATGTATGGGGAAGAATAGAATAATACTAAAAAAACGGAAAAATTACAACAACAAAGGCCATTGATATTGATCACACTGCTGTGGCAGACCTCAGATGCAAAGTGAAAAATTTATAAGTTAAAAATGGACGAAGGTGAATGGTGCTGACCCTCCTTCTCATAATTGATAATTATTCTCTTTATTAACTTGAATCGATGCCTAGTTTTCAATGAATACCAGAGTTCTTATAATAGGTTCCAGTGTAATCCTGTATATACCCCTTAATCAAGTCCTTTTGTAATCTGTTCTAGGTTCTGTTCCCAAGATCTAATGTAATCTCTACTGCACGACCAGGTTCCTTGGTAATCCATTCTCCTGCACCAAGTTTCAGGGTAACCTATAAATCCTTTGTCATCCCTTGTCTGGCTACTCCCGATACCAAGTTTCAGGGTAATCCCTCTGCTTCCAGTATACGTTTCAGCATACGTTTCTCTTGGCCCAAAGTTCCTAAATAATGCCACCTATCCCAGGACCGGGTCCCCAGTGGGGACTCCCCACATAACATCACCACCCCCGGTACTAAGTTCCCATGTAATCCATTTGTCCCCGGTACCGAATCCCCACGTAATGTTACCACCATCAACCCCAAGTTCCAGTGTACTACAACAGCTTCAGTACTGAATTCGCCTGTTAGCTAACTATCCCCGGCACCAAGTTCCAGCAAGTTCCCCGCTGGACGAGTGGTTTTCGCGCTCGACTGCCAATCCGATGGTCCGAAGTTCGATTCCCGGCTCTACCAACGCGGAGTCAGAGAAATTTATTTCTGGTGATAGAAATTCATTTCTCGATATAGCGTGGTTCGGATCCCACAATAAGCTGTAGGTCCCGTTGCTAGGTGACCAATTGGTTCGTAGCCACGTAAAAATATCTTAATCCTTCGGCCCAGCCCTAGGAGAGCTGTTAATCAACTCAGTGGTTTGGTTAAACTAAGATATACTTAACCAAGTTCCAGTGTTATCTATCCAGTCCCAGTACCGAGTACCCATAAAATCCTTTCCTCCCTGCATGAAGTTCCCATATAATACCACTGTTCCCAGTATCAGGTTCCCATGTGAAAAAATAATCTGTCGATAAAAAAAAGTCTGTTTAATCCATTTACTCTTTCGCACCAAAGTTGCAATATCCCCTCCCTCTCCCCGCACCAAAATGCAGATCGACTGTTCCGATACGAAAATATGAAGATGAAGGCTGAGGTCTTTTCATCGGAAAGGTCAAAGGTCAATGTTAGAATCTACGAGCATTTGGTCTGGGTTTGATCTTTGCTTCGTTATGCAAGAAACCTACGTATCAGATTTGAGGTATTTTTTTTTGTTGGAGGAATTTTTTTTGTTGGACATGGCTCACATTACGGCGTAATGAGGAGGTCGTTGTTGAAAGACATATTATTTTATTACCGTGAACTTATAGTGAAGTCAAACCTTACCATTGGTCCTTTTTGAAGGTCGTGAATTTCAGTGCGAGTCGAGCTGATATCTTTTAGAAGCTGGAATTTCTTTCATTCCTCTCTAGTCAATTGTTGTTATGTATCTTTTTTCATTTTTTTTTAATTGTAAAAGAAAGTAACAAGTGTTGTTCATCTGTTAAGCTGCTAAATTACTTTAAAGGTTCAATGACCAAAAGGTTGATGCTTATATATATATATATATATATATATATATATATATATATATATATATATATATAATATATATATATATATGTATATATATATATATATATATATATGACTGGTAAAAGTGTTCTGTAACAACAGAATTCCATCTAATAAAAGGAGCCCATAAAAACACCAAAATGTAGAGAGAAAAGTACTATATTTCAGAGACTGCTGTCTCTCTCTTCAGGTATATGAATGAGAAAAGTTTACAGAAAAGGTGGTATTTATACCAAGAGATTCGTCCACAAGTAAGCCAATTTAGGTCACCCCCGCTGATAATCTTCCTTTAATCTTCTTAAGCGTTGGTTGAATGAACACTGCGTCGACGATGTCCGATGTCCAATTCCCTTTTGAGATGTTCATTACCTGCTTCTCTTTTATTAAGGCCGATTCCATCATTTGACTCTTGTACCGGCAGTTGCTGCTATAAATTACACGTGACATATTCCAGTTTATTCTATGGTTATGTTCATTTATATGGTTGAAAATAGCCGAGTTCTGTTGTCCATACCTTTATACTTTTCTATCTACATGGTGTTTTTATGGGCTCCTTTTATTAGATATATATATATATATATATATTATATATATATATATGTGTGTGTGTGTGTGTGTGTGTGTGTGTGTGTGTGTGTTTGTGTGTGTGAGAGAGAGAGAGAGAGAGAGAGAGAGTTCCCGGAATAAATGAGGCTTGTGGAAAGTATTTGGAACATGCCCTGATTGTTGAAAATATTTGGAAAAAGAACAAGCCTTATTTTATTGTGTATTAGTCCAGAGTAAATGGAAGAGCAAATTGATGGATGTCAGGGTGAAAAGCAGTAAGTGAAAGTTGAAGCTGAAGAAGACCGGGTGAAAATGTAGACGTAATGATATTGAAAGTATAATTTTGAAATGGATGAAAAATGAGCTGCAGTTAAATCGTGGAAGTTAAAGTATATGGAAAGTGTGAAAAACTCCAGGATGGGGTCATAAAAGCTAAAAAGGATGGGATAAGGGAAGGGAAGATCATGTACAGAAATATAGGAGGGTGGATAAGAATGTCAACAGGAAGGTGAGAGGGAAAAGGAAGGTATGTAATAAAAAGGGCAGAGGAGATAAGTAAAGACTTGAGGAACTGTACGAAGTTTTTCCATGAGTACGTAGATGCAGGATTAAAATTTAATTAGCAAATGGAGCTCAAATTAAGGGGGAAAAAAGTCTGAAGAGAGGTCAATCCCGGGTCCGTAGAGAGAATATTATCAGGATTTGTTATGTATGGAAGAGAGAAGAGAGGCAGAGCTGAATGATGCCGGAGTAGAGGTTATTGGCTCGAGTGAGAAACGTTCGTGGAAGGGACTTCTGGGGATGTATGAAGGGCAGTTGATAAGTTGAAGACTTGAAATGCACTAGCAATTGAGATTATGCGTCAGATTCTGCGATGTGGTGGTGCAAGTGAGATTTGAGGGTTCGATAGGGATCGTGAGTTATTTGTGGTAGATAGATATTATTATTATTATTATTATTATTATTATTATCATTATTATTATAATTATTTATTCTTATTATTATTATTATTATTATTATTCAGTAGATGTAATCCATTCGTATGGAGCAAGCCCACAGGGCCTACTGACTTGAAATTCAAGCTTCCAAAGAATATGGAATTCATTATGAAGAAGAAAGAGAAAAGTAACGGGAATTACGGAAAGTAGAGATCCCGCCTATTAAAAAAAATCAATAAATAACAATGTATTAAAATGCAAGAAGAATAGTATTAGAGTAGTAATGCATTGCATTTTCGCTTGAACTTCTGAAGTTCCAGTTGCACGACATCCTCTGGGAGGTTGTTCCACAGCCCGACGGTGTGAAGAATAAAGGACCTCTGGAACTGAGAAGTTCGACAGCGAGGCAAAACATTTACTGCTTATTGGTGCTGCTGTTCAGCGAATCTGGTTCCCCTCGGCAGGTAAAGGGGATCAGGGATCAATTATGAATGTGCAAGATCGCTGTTGAAATACAATTTATGAAAAAGTGACAAACAAGAGACCATCGACAGAAACCTACCACCACGACTCACTTTGTCTAAAAGAGATATCTGAGAAGGAATAATTGTTCCCTTGTATAAGGGTAAGGTCCACGCACCAGGGAGGGTAATGGAAGGATTTTGCTTGTTAAATTAAGACAAATGACACAAGGAGTGAAAGTAAAAGAAAAGGCTGGGTGGCATACATGGACCTAAAGCTATGGAAAATGTTAATGTATGCTATTAAGAACAATGTGTTTTTATGATGGAAGTGAAGTATGTGCCAGTATTCGCAGGCAGGAAAGTGACTGGTTTGGTGCAAAAATGGAGCTGAATCATGGGGTATGTCACCTTAGTTGATTAATATCTTTATGGAAGGAGTGATATAGCGTATCAGAGAAAGGACAGTAGATGTGTGTGCCAAATTTGGGGAAAATACAGTGGGTCAAGAATGGTGTACGAATTGCTGATATTTTTGGATGATGCAGTGATGATCGGAAATATCTGAAAGAAACTACAGAGGCTACTGAAAATGGAAACGGTTGCAAGAGGAGAAAGTTGAGACCGTTATGTAAAATGAAATGGTTATGAGGATAAATAGAAGCCAGAAAAATGGAACAATAAATGTTAGCATGGATGGCGGAAATATGTAAGCGTTAGATTTGTATAGATATCTGAATGGAAAATACAAATGAAGTGTGATTGTTGAATTCAAATGAAAGGAAAAGGTTGAAGCTGAGATGAATTATAGTTTGCAATGTACGATTGTATAATCAGAATCACAATAGTGAGGAATGCTGAGATATGTACAAGTAGCTAAAAAGATTGGGTTAATTGAAAGGATGGTCCACTGTGCTCTGAGATTGTCGGGTCAAGTGGAAAGAATGATGGATGTGTAGTGAGGCTCGACGCACTGCTGATGAGCCTTCTGTATATGTAAGTGTATGAAGTTGGTAATATTGTGGAAGTTTTCTGCACATGGATTTTGTCCTCCATTCGATTGTTAAAGTATGAATGTATTGTCTTTTCTCGGGAGCCACCTCCTGTGAAGGGAAGTGGCTTAATGTTGATAAAATTATACATTATACATATTTTGATATGTGTGCGTGTGTGTACGTATATATATGTAGAAAGTCTCTTTCTTTGTGTACATGCAAAATTTTAATTTCTGACTTATAATAAGAAACTTACCTGTGAAAATTTACATTATATTTCTGGATGTAAGAATCTTCATTTTTACTGTTTTAAAAATCTTCATTTTTACTGTTTTAAAAATCTTCATTTTTACTGTTTTAAAAACTTCATTTTTACTGTTTTAAAAATCTTCATTTTTACTGTTTTAAAAATCTTCATTTTTACTGTTTTAAATCTCCACTATCTTCGTGTAAAGACAGCAAATTCTGACATCAGCCTGTGTGAAAATAACCTTATTTTAAGTGAATATACTGAACGAAAAGCATAATTTTGTGCATAACCTGCTTATGGTATTGCATAAAAATACATTAGAATCTCTGGGCTGAATTCAAACCGACGGCCTAATCACTAAATGGGTGTGTTCAGAAACAAAAATATTACAAAGGAAACACTAATAACCGCGAGAAGAAACAAAAACCTCGTGGAATAATAGCAATCGTCCCCATCATCCCAACAGCGAATGTAAAAAGGAGGAGAAACGAATAAGGCCTCAGTCAAAATTTAAATAGAAAGCGCGGGGAAACTGATAACTCGGAAAGAATTCTTGGTTTGAGCAATTTCGGTGCGGATCCTGAAGAAAAACAGAGCCCGGAGCGTCTGGGCGAATCCGCTGACATCAGCGTATCAGAACAAAGACACCGAACATGGCTGGGATCCAGTCTGCGGAGGAGGAGGAGGAGGAGGAGGACCGATAAGGGCGACTAATTGACCCGGCGACAAGGGTCAAAACCTGCCGACTCTCCCGTGGAATCCTGAGCTCTAGTGGCTGCGGCGCCACAGTCACTTTTCCCGCGCGCGGGCAAAGTCGAGGCTTCACGGGGCGGTTCATTTTGGCGGGCTTTTCAAACGTGTCTTTTGCTGCAGATTCGCTGAGTTGCGCATTCATAAAATGTGGCTCGCTTTTCTTGTTCTTCCAGCGAGGAGTTGGCTGGAAATCCTGGAAGGGACAGAAAAATGAAAGCTATAGGGACACGCTGGAAATCATGGGAAGACAAAAAAAAAAAAAAAAAAAAACGAGATCGGTCATGGAAGAGAGACGAGATGTTTCCTTCGAGTCTCATTATCCGAGTATCTTCCGAGAGCCATCGAGATTCGTGGAAAGGGGAAAAGGGCGGTATTTGGGTTGTCTTGAGGGTTGAAAAGAGGGGAAGGGGGTCTTGCGATGGAAGGAACCTTTGAGGGAAACGGGGAATCTACGTGGGTGGACGAGAAGGAAAGGGAAATTACATCGGGGCTAGTTTGGGTAGCTGGAAGGGAAGAGGGTGGAAAAGATAGACGGGAGGAATATAAGGGGAAACATTGTGGATATCTAGAACGATGAAACGATGAAGGAAGGAAAGAGAAAAGAAACTATTGAATAAGCCACCACGTATCCAGAACACATCTCTTGCAATGTGAAAGTAAATTGGTTTCTACAATCGCCCTAGTATCAGCGGACGTGGTCATTAAATAATATGAAATAATATAGACTTTTTTGTATTTCCTGAGAGAGAGAGAGAGAGACGTAGAGAGAGAGAGAGAGAGAGAGAAAGAGAGAGAGAGAGAGAGAGGCGAGTAACTAAACATTATTAATCGACTTTAGATTATGCTTGTTACATGTCTGTAGTTTTCGGAAACAGTGGACCGGTACTGTAAAGTATATCATGTCCGAGTATTTTGCCTATTAACCAGTGAATAAGTGTAACTATAGTTTCTTGATTTATTTTCATATCCTATTAGTTGTTATATAATTTTATTTTCTTGTTTCGCATACGGGCACTGTGGGCTTATGAGTGGATTCCTGCGGGGCAAAATAAATACCTACGCCGGGCTTGTTCCATAAGGAAGTGTACTCATGTTGAATAATATTAATGATAACAATAATAACTTTGTATAAGTGTGGGATAAGATCCATGTAAGAATCCATTTGATTCGGAGATGGATCCGGTACAGATCCAGTTTTTGCTTGTTTGTTTGTTAGTCTTTGCATCAAGATGCCTTAAACTTAAACGCTATTGATGAGTTGATTATAGAATTTAGGCCAACGTCCAAGCACTGGGACCTATGAGGTCATTCAGCGCTGAAATGGATATCGACAGTAAAAGGTTTGAAAGGTGTATCAGAAGGAAAACCTCAAGTGTTAGGAGAGGGTGGAAAGTAAGATGAAAAAAGAGAATATGAAGGAGTTACAGTAAATGGAACGAAAGTGGTTGCAGCTAGGGCCGAAAGCACGCTGCAAAGAACGTTAAGTAATGCCTACAGTGCACCTCATGAGGTCCACTGACGGCACTATCCCCCTGCGGGGTAAACGGTATTGTTGAAGTTCAGTGAAATGTTGCAGATGAATGTGATATAGACCAAGAAATAGATGATTATATTTTGACATAAATCCTGATGCTGATAAAGATTTTTTATTTTTATTTTGGTGGATGCAAGGACTTGCAATTTATATATATATATATATATATTATATATATATATATATATATATATATATATATATATATATATACATATATAGTATATATATATATACATACTTTTGCACTTATAGTTTTTTTCACCTTAATTTGGAATTAGTAGTTAGGTTATTTTATTTTTCTTATTAATGGGATATGATCTGATTTTTTTTTCTTTTTCGAAGGTATGGATCCAGATTTTTTTTTTTTTTTTGTGGCCATTCCATCGATGGAAATATGGATCCGGGTCTTTATTTTGTAATGGAGGGGGTATGATCTCTCTCTCTCTCTCTCTTCTCTCTCTCTCTCTCTCTCTCTCTCCATTTGTTAAGATAGTTCATCTTGGATTTTTTTTTCGCCCCCAGAGGTATGGACCCGATTTTTTTTTTTTTTTTTTTTTTTTTTATTGTTAAAGGTTTTTGATCCAGATTTGTTTTTATCTGAACATTAATGGAAGATGGATTCTGAACTCTTTTGTTTTCTTTGCTGATAGAGAAATGAATTCAGAATTTTTATTTTTTCTTTCATGAATCTTCTTTTTTTTACGTTAATGGAGATATGGATCTTGCATTATTTTGCTTTTATTTTTCCATTTGCAGAATATGAATGTAGGTTTTCTTATTGACAGAAAAAGTGAATTGTTATTTTTCATTGTTTCTACATTACCTGGAGTCCTTTTTTTTTTTTTTTTTGCAATGGTGGAGATATGGAAGTATTTTTTTTTTACATTGCCTTAGGTACAGATCTTTTTAGGGTGGGGGGGGGGGGGGAGAGATATTCCCTGTCAGATCACTTTATAGTTTGTGTACATTTATCGTATTAATCTTTACTTCATATCATGTTTGTAGATTTTTTATTATTTAAATTATCTAATGTCTAGCTTTACCTATCGGTATTGCCGCGCATTCTACGCACTCAAACACACACATAAATATGCGTGTGTTATATACATACATATACGTACACATATATATATATATATATATATATATATATATATATATATATATATATATAATATTACCCTGTGTTCTAATTCTATTAATTATTACTATTTACTATTTTTTTTTTTTTTCTGTCTATCACAGTTATCCTACTCGACGGGGTGGTTTTATAGTATGGGGTTCTGGGTTGCATCCTGCCTCCTTAGGAGTCCATCACTTTTCTTACTATGTGCGCTATTTCTAGGAGCACACTCTTCTGCATGAGTCCTGGAGCTACTTCGACATCTAGTTTTTTCAGGTTCCTTTTCAGGGGATCTTATTATGATTATTATTTAGGACCAAATTACGTACTTTTTCTATTCATTGTCGATTTGTTTAGTAATCGAAGGTTCCTGGGAATAAAACTTTTATCAGGTATGAAAGAAAGGAAGGTGAATAAAGAGGTTGTGGGTACAATAAACCGAGAGAGAGAGAGAGAGAGAGAGAGAGAGAGAGAGAGAGAGAGAGAGAGAGAGAGAGAGGATGAGAAAAGGTATGTAGGAGGAGAAAGAAAAAATTAATAAGCAAAGAGAAAGAATGTGAGAAGATGAAAGCAGTAATGCATATGAGAGAGAGAGAGAGAGAGAGAGAGAAGATGAGAGAGAGAGAGAGAGAGAAAATAGGGAAAGAGAAAGAATGTGAAGAGATAAAAGAAGTAATGAATATGAGGGAGTGAGAGAGAGAGAGAGAGAGACAGAGAGAAGGAGCGAGCATGTATGAAAAGGGTTGGGAGGGGGGGAAGGGTTAAATAAAAGAGGTATATACACACGCGCGTGGGAGCGTTCTTGCGCCCCCCCCCCCCCACCCACCCCCCGTCTCACCCCTCCATCCAAAAACCCCCTCGAAAGATCCCAGACGTGTCAGGTTACATTTGGTGTTCCGCGCACTTAACTCCAAATGGAAAGTGACCTTAGAGAAAATCTGTGGAAATGCCTTTTGCTAATCTACGCAGAGAGAGAGAGAGAGAGAGAGAGAGAGAGAGAGAGAGAGAGAGAGATGAAGCAACAGTCAAACCGGAGCGAAGAGGGAGAAAGAGGAGAAATGAGAAATGAAAGGGGTAAAGAGAGTCAAAGTAAATTAAAGGAAAACCATATATTAGAGAAAGTTAAGTAGAAATATATTAGGCGATTAAAAAATAGGGTGAAAAGGATTAGAGAGAGCCAATTTAAAGGCTGAGGGAATGCGAGAGGAAAGTAACCATGTGTGTGTGAGAGAGAGAGAGAGAGAGAGAGTAACAGGAAACAAGAAAAAAAAAAGAGAGGCAGGTATATGGTGGTTTAAAGAAAAATGAGGAGCGGGGCCACAACATTCCACTTCCTTGATTAGAAAATAATCCATTTGGTAGAGACACATTTAAAAAGAGCCAAATCCTAGAGAAAGCCACAGTTAGAGAGAGAGAGAGAGAGAGAGAGAGAGAGAGAGAGAGAGAGAGAGAGAGTCGTGAGTCTTCGTGGCATGACACTTCTTTTACCTGTACTTGAATAGCGCTCCGTGCGAGAGTGTTTTCAATACTGTGAGTTTTATAGGGATTGTGTGTAATAAATTTATCATTTTATTGGTATATTTTTTATAAATTCAGTATTTTTCATTTTAATGGTTATCAACATTATTGGTATTTTAATCGATTTTGTTTGTCACCACTATTATTATTATTTTTTTTTTTATTTTTTTTTTTTTCTTTTTTTGCTCTATCACAGTCCTCCAATTCGACTGGGTGGTATTTATAGTGTGGGGTTCCGGGTTGCATCCTGCCTCCTTAGGGTCCATCACTTTTCTTACTATGTGCGCCGTTTCTAGGATCACACTCTTCTGCATGAGTCCTGGAGCTACTTCAGCCTCTAGTTTTTTCTAGATTCCTTTTCAGGGATCTTGGGATCGTGCCTAGTGCTCCTATGATTATAGGTACAATTTCCACTGGCATATCCCATATCCTTCTTATTCCTATTTTCAGATCTTGATACTTATCCATTTTTTCCCTCTCTTTCTCTTCAACTCTGGTGTCCCATGGTATTGCGACATAATGAGTGATACTTTCTTCTTGACTTTGTCAATCAACGTCACGTCTGGTCTATTTGCACGTATCACCCTATCTGTTCTGATACCATAGTCCCAGATGGATCTTTGCCTGAGCGTTTTCTATCACTCCCTCAGGTTGGTGCTCGTACCACTTATTACTCGCAAGGTAGCTGATGTTTCTTGCACAGGCTCCAGTGGAGGGCTTTTGCCACTGAATCATGCCTCTTTTTGTACTGGTTCTGTGCAAGTGCCGGGCTTATTCGCTTGCTATGTGGTTTATGGTTTCATTTTTTGTATTGCACTTCCTACATATGGGAGAGATGTTATTTCCGTCTATCGTTCTTTGAACATATCTGGTTCTTAGGGCCTGATCTTGTTGCCGCTGTTTGTCATTCTTCAGTTTCCTTCTTTAGCTCTCCCTCAGTAGCCATTGCCAATTGTCATCGCTGGCTAGTTCTTTAGTCTGTCTCATGTATTGTCCGTGCATTGTTTGTTATGCCAGTCCTCTGTTTCTGTTTGTCATTCTCCTGTCTCTGTAATATTTTCTGGGTCTTCGTCTACTTTTATTAGTCCTTCCTCCCATTCACTCTTTAGCCACTCGTCTTCACTGGTTTTCAGATATTGCCCCAGTGCTCTGTTTTCGATGTTGACGAGTCCTCTATGCTTAGCAGTCCTCTCCCCCCTCCTTCCTTTCGTGTTATGTATAGCTGTCCGTATTTGCTGCTTGGGTGTTGTGCTTTGTGTATTGTCATATTTTTATTATTATTCTTATTATTATTATTATTATTATTATTAATTATTATTATCATTACGACTGAAAAATAAAAAATTCAGCGGTGAACATGTAAATATATATTAACCTATGCATGACTATATCTTACTGTGGAATTTAAACATCTTTTTTTTATCGTTAAAAGGATTATTATTATTTTTTTTATTTATTTATTTATTTTTTTTTTTTGCTTTATCACAGTCCTCCAATTCGACTGGGTGGTATTTATAGTGTGGGGTTTCCGGGTTGCATCCTGCCTCCTTAGGAGTCCATCACTTTCTTACTATGTGTGCGTTTCTAGGATCACACTCTTCTGCATGAGTCCTGGAGCTACTTCAGCCTCTAGTTTTTGGTTTGTTGTGCCAGTCCTCTGTTCTGTCTGTACATTCTCCTGTCTCTGATATTTCTTGGTCTTCGTCTACTTTTATTAGTCCTTCTACACAAGCACTCTTTAGCCACTCGTCTTCACTGGTTTTTCCCAGATATTGCCCCAGTGCTGTTTTCGATGTTGACGCAGTCCTCTATACTTAGTAGTCCTCTCCCTCCTTCCTTTCGTGTTATGTAATAAGTCCTGTCCGTATTTGCTCTTGGTGTAGTGCTTTGTGTACTGTCATGTGTTTCCTGGTTTTCTGATCTATGGTGCGGAGTTCTGCCTTCGTCCATTCCACTGTTCCTGCGCTGTACCTGATTACTGGCCACTGCCCATGTGTTTATGGCTTTTTAATCATATTTCCAGCGTTGAGTTTTGACTTGAGTATCGCCTTGAGTCTCTGCATATATTTTTTCCTTTCCTGATCGTGTCTTCATATCTCTTGGTGTTTTATATCCCTCCTTCCATTATTCCCAAGTATTTGTATCCAGTGTCATCTATGTGTTTGATGTTGCTCCCATCTGGTAGCTTTATCCCTTCAGTTCTCGTTACTTTGCCTTTTTGTATGTTGACTAAGGCGCATTTTTCTATTCCAAACTCCATCCTGATGTCCCCAGATGCCGTAACCATACAGCTTGATGTCGTCTATGACATCAGATGGTTGATTCCTTGCCTCTTTTCTTGAGTTGGTACCCAGCATCCATCTTCTGTAGTACTTTTGTCATGGGAATCATGGCTACTCCGAAGAGTAGTGGGGACAGTGAGTCGCCCTGGAAGATCCCTCTCCTGATATTAACCTCTGCTAGTCTAATTCCAGAGCTTGTAAGTATTGTATTCCAGTTGCGCATTGTATTTTTGAGGAAGCTGATGGTGTTTTTCCACTGCCCCATATATTTTCAGGCATTCTATTAGCCATGTGTGTGGTATCATGTCGAAGGCTTTCTTATAGTCTATCCATGCCATGCTTAGGTGGTTTTTTCCTTTCCTTCCCCTCCTACTGTTCTTCATTACCATTTTGTCTATCAGGAGCTGGTCTTTTGTGCCCCTACACTTCCTTCTGCAGCCTTTCTGTTGGTGGGGGATGGTTTGTTTTGTCCTCTAGGTAATTGTATAGCCTTTCACTGATAATACCTGTTAGAAACTTCCACATTATTGGTAGGCAGGTGATAGGCCTGTAGTTACTGGCTATATTTCCTTTACTCTTGTCTTTTTGTACTAAGGATGTTCTTCCTGTGGTCATCCATTTGGGTGCATGGTGATTTGAGATACAATGCTGGAGTTGTCTGCTATTCGTGGGTGTAGGTGGGCCCTTGAAGTTTTTTGAGCCAGATATTATTATTTTATTATTATTATTTTATTATTATTTTTTTTTTTTTTTTTTTTTTTTTTTTTTTTTTTGCTCTATCACAGTCCTCTCAATTCGACTGGGAGGTATTTATAGTGTGGGGTTCCGGGTTGCATCCTGCCTCCTTAGGAGTCCATCACTTTTCTTACTATGTGTGCCGTTTCTAGGATCACACTCTTCTGCATGAGTCCTGGAGCTACTTCAGCCTCTAGTTTTTTCTAGATTCCTTTTCAGGGATCTTGGGATCGTGCCTAGTGCTCCTATGATTATGGGTACGATTTCCACTGGCATATCCCATATCCTTCTTATTTCTATTTTCAGATCTTGATACTATCCATTTTTTGCCCTCTCTTTCTCTTCAACTCTGGTGTCCCATGGTATTGCGACATCAATGAGTGATACTTTCTTCTTGACTTTGTCAATCAACGTCACGTCTGGTCTGTTTGCACGTATCACCCTATCCGTTTCTGATACCATAGTCCCTTTCCAGTTCTTCTCTTTCTGTTGGGGAGAGCCAGTTCTTATTATTATTATTATTTTTTATTATTTTTTATTATTATTATTATTATTATTATTATTATTATTATTATTATTATTATTATTATATTATTATTATTATTACTGAATAAAAATTCCACAGCGGTGAACATGTAAATAATATTAACCTGTTGCACATGAATACATCTTACTGTGGAATTTAAACTTCTTTTTTATCGTTAAAAGGATTTTTATTATTATATATTATTATTATTATTATTATTATTATTATTATTATTAAAAATTTCATAATACCGTGAGCCACGAAATTGGTAACGAAATCCACTGTGGTGTAAATAAATACATTTATTATTATCTATATATATATATATATATATATATATATATATATATATATATATATATATATTTATAAACAAGAGCTTTCCAGAACCTACTCGATTCTCCTCGTGTGGATGGATTTCTTCACCAGTATTATTATTATTATTGCTGATTTTGTTTTTGTCGTTGTTACACTGAAAACCTTTTGTATAGCAATATTATCTATGAAACAATAATTTTATAACTTTACAGATCTTGCCCAGTTGCTCCTTCGAAATCAACAATTGACCTGTTGGCGTCGGCAGCTGCTCCTGCAGGAACGAGACTTATCTATGTCGGATATTGTCCAACGAACGTGAACCGAATCTGCGCCTGGTAAGATCACGATGTTTGAATTTTTTAGGTTTTCACGTTTAGTCTTTTCATTCCTGTTTATTTATTGACAATTGACTCGAGTTTGTTACGTTCTAACTACGGAACTTAATACTGTCCTTGATGAGTTGTGTGGCGTACTTTCAAGTTCATTATTTACAGGGTTTTATTTAATTTATTTATTTATTTTACTTTTTTTTTTAGGTAACTTGGCGCATTCAGTTAATAAATATTTCTTCCTCTGATTTGGTAACGCTACTGGTGATATATAGAAAAAAGAACACATACACACACATTACGTTTCCATAATTACAATTGCTCTCTCTCTCTCTCTCTCTCTCTCTCTCTCTCTCTCTCTCTCTCTCTCTCACATACACACACGCATACCGTAATGTTTTTTCTTTCCTTTTCCCTTCAATTTAGGTCGGCCATTCTCCCATTATTTCCTTATATTAAAGAGGACTGGTCAAATTACCTAAATGGAAGTTTGGGATTTTATGGATATAAAAGTTTTATTTTTTTTTTAAATTAGTCGAATTTCCCAGCAGTTATTATTATCATTATTATTATTATTATTATTATTATTATTATTATTATTATTATTATTATTATTATTATTATTATTATTATTATTATATTAGGAGATGAATTTTGGAGTCGTGCTTCGGGTATTTCTTTCGGAGTTTCATTATTTTATTATTATCATTATGATTATCATCATAATTATCATTATTTTTGGTTGTAGTAATATTATCACTGTTGTCATTTATATGATCATTGTTGCAGTTGCGATTATTCTTCTATAACCCTTTTGTCTTTTGTATTTATAGTGTTATCAAATTGAGCGCTGTTGATAAAGCAGTAGCGATATTAATCATAATATCGGTCTTGTAGAGTAAAGCTTCCATGCTATTCATCAGCATCAACAGTAGCTTATGATTAACAAATTTATCCCATTTTTATCTAAAGTGTTTTTCACTTAAAATTCTGTACATCATATTTTATATTTCTTGTTAACTAAATGCATACAAAAGGTTTGTGTGTGAATGGAAGCTACATATGAAAAGAAAGAGAGAGAGAGAGAGAGAGAGAGAGAGAGAGAAGTAGAAAAAAGAGAGGTCTGTAGGCCAATCCTATTGTCATCACAATGGACGTGATCATAATCCCTTATATTTCACAAAATTCCGCGCTGGGAATCATATTTCAACCCACGTGCTCTCAAATAAACTCCTCTCTCGCGGTCTCCCGTCGGAAAAATAGAATAATGAAGACGTCATCGCGTCTTCTGGCCGGAAGGAGGAAAAAGCGCTTTATTCGCCAGAATTGTGGAAATGCCTCCCGCGTCTTCTGGCGAGAGGTGAATAATCGCTGTCACAGCTCCCAATGACGCGATCTGGTCACTCCGCGGGAACAACGAAAACGCGGTGTCGGGTGACGCATAGAAAACGGGAGCTCGGGATGAAAGTGGACCTTTTCAATGCACATACCAAGGAACATTTTTGGAGGTATTTAGCCCTTTTAAACAATGGTTTTGGGAAGCAGGAATCGGGTGGACTGCTGGCTTGATGGAGGAGGACGTGTGTCACCTTTGTCTGCTAAATGCTCGGGAGACAGGACCATTAACTCGATGTTGATGGAGGATATTGTTCAGCGTTTATATTATTTCATTCTTGAAACTCCAAATCACAGTTGGAAAGTTTAGGTATAAGAATTTGATTTTTGCTTTCATGCAAGTAATGTTTGCAAGGTTTTATATTTCTCTCTCTTTCATATATATATATATATATATATATATATATATATATATACTAAATATATATATATATATTATAGATATACATATATATATGTGTGTGTGTGTGTGTGTGCGTGTGTGTGTGTATCATATGCAGGTTATTATTATTATTATTATTATTATTATTATTATTATTATTACTATTATTATTATTATTATATACTGCCTGTTGTATATTATTCTTTTTGTAAATGGAAAAGAGCTGAAATTGACTGCAAATTATTATTGCTATTATAACTATGTATGGATGTATGTAGCATTTATGTATGCGCATGAAAATCCATTCATATGATACT
>NC_087220.1:44296879-44314379 GCF_015104395.2 Macrobrachium nipponense | reverse complement strand
GTCCATTTGCATTTTATCTGTCTGGCTTTGTGTCTCATTTGATATTGAGACAATGAAGCTCTCTCTCTCTCTCTCTCTCTCTCTCTCTCTCTCTCTCTCACCGTTTGTGTGGTATATATTGCATATCACGTATGATTTGTAGATATATAAACACAGTTTTATCCACATACACATGCACACACACTCACATACACATACACACACACACACACACACACACACACACACACATATATATATATATATATATATATATATATATATATATATATTATACGTATAGATAGTGTATTGACACAATGAGCGTATATATATATATATATATATATATATATATATATATATATATATATATTTGTATATATATATATATATATATATATATATATATATAGTGTATTGACACAATGAGTGTGTATATATATATATATATATATATATATATATATAAATATAATATATATATGTATATATATGTAAATATATACATATATATACGTGTATATATATTAAATCTATTATTGTTTTCGTTTTGTTATTATCATCTGCTGTCCATTGATTAAAAGTGGTAATGTTGATAAAAATATGTCTTCGGCTTCTACCAGTATCAGTATGATGTTCGTCAATGACAGCTGAGACATTGTGTAAATCTAAGGTCCGTGATCACAAAATTTCATTGAGCGCCCACAGCTGTTGAAGGCTGATGTAGCCATCAATATTATTGGTGGCCAAATAATTCATTTATAAGCATAAACGTTTTAGTGAATCAATGAACGTTGATATTGGTAATGCATCAATGAATACTGATAATTATAACGAATAAGCAAGAAAGTTTATGGTGAGTAAGTAAGCCGAACGTTAATAGCGTTGCAGTGAGCAGAAAAACTTATATTGAAAAATAGAAAATTTCATAGCGAGTTAAATAAACAGAAACGCTTATAGTGAATAAGTAAACAGCGTTCTATAGGAGAGTAATGAGCAAAATGTCTTTTAGTCTCAGGTAAACAGAAATGTTTATAGTGAATTAGATAGCAGAAACGCTCATAGTGAAAAGATAACTAGAAAGGTTATAGCGAATTATATAAACAGAAACGTTCGGAGTGAAAAGTTATATAGAAACGTTTATAGCGAGTTAAATCAACAGAAACTCTCATAGTGAAAGACAAATGTTTATAGCAAATTACATACTGGTGTAAAAGCACTCATGGTGAGAAAGTAAACAGAAAAATTTATGGTGAATAAAATAAAAACGTTCATGGTGAAAAGGTAGACAGAAAAGTCCATAGCGACTTACATAAGCAGAAAAGTAAATAGAGCAGTCTACAGCGAATAAGTAAGAATAAAAGTTTAGTGAATAAATAGAAAACAATAGAACAGAAACCAGAAAGGCGCTTACAGATATCTTTTCTTTTCTATTAGTGATTTGTGTGAATCCTTAATTATTGTTCATTTCTAGTTTTCTGTAAAAGAAAACTCTTGAGATGGCTATTTGTCTGTCCGTCCGCGCTTTTATTGTCCGCCCTCAGATCTTCAAAACTACTGAGGCTAGAGGGCTGCAAATTGGAATGTTGATCGTCTAACCTCCAATCATCAAACGTATCAAATTACAGCCCTCTATACTCAGTAGTTTTTATTTCATTCAGGGTTAAATTTAACCGGGCTGTCACTGAAAGTTTCATGGATCGTAGCTATAGGTTTCATTAGATTAGATTATAAAATTTTTGGCTCATAGCCAAGCGCCGGAGCCGGGGGGCCATTCAGCGCATATATATCTTAAGAATAAAAGTCAATGTCGCACAAACAAACACACACAGAACCGATCAAACATACAAATCATTTATTCATAAAAACCAAACAAGAAACCTAAAACAACTAAGAGAAAATTAAAATTCATAAAAAAGACCAATATTTTTTTAAAATGTCATAATTTGCTCTGCCTGAGCACCTTCACCTAAAATATCGGCAAGAGTCTTATTTGCCAGCAAACAAGCTCTACGTTTGCTTTCCAAATGAGGGCACTCCACCAAAATATGCATCACAGTCAAATCCACATGACAGGTGGAACAGCGAGGAACCTGCCTATCCGCTCCACTCGTCATTAGATACCCGTGAGTATATTTAGTGTGGCCAATACGTAATCTAGCTAAAACTATCTCAGACCTTCTATCCATCCGGCTATGAGGCCAAGGATGAACAGAAGGCCTAATCGACTTTAATTTGAGATTATTATCTAAAGTAGACCAGTGGGCCTGCCACTGGTCTCTACAATAAAATCGAATGGTACTTTTAAAATCGGAAACCGGGACGCCCATGTTAGAAATGTGCCTAAGCCTAGTTGCAGCCTTAGCAGCAGCGTCGGCTCTCTCATTCCCAACAATTCCAACATGGGACGGAGCCCAACAAAACCTAACAGAAAATCCTCTTCTATTAATTAAAAGATAAAACCAATCTTGTACTTCTTGCACTAAAGGGTTGCAAGAGACTAGGCTTTTAAGAGAAGATAAAACACTTAAAGAGTCGGTAAAAATGGTTAAAATAAAACCTTGTAAGTACAAGAACTATAAAAAATATATTTAAGAGCAGTCAAAACTGCCAGCAGTTCAGCTGTAAAAACAGAGGAATTAGATGGAAGCTTCTTTTTAATGATATTACCACTAGTCACTACAGAGCAACCAACACCATCAGAACCCTTCGAGCCATCAGTATATATATGATGAGAATCACCATGTTCAAAAGCATGGTCCAAAAAACTTGCCCTCAACTGATCACCAGAACTGATGCTCCTGCTGTCCCTAATTGGGCAGATTTCTAAGTGTGGCCTATTCCAAGGAGGAAATTTTGAGGGCGAAATTTCAGCTACTGCAGGGGGTAGTAATCCCACCCCCCCTGGCAGAGCTGGCTAGTCGAACTTCAAGCGGCTTTGGCAGTCTCGGTCTATTTGGGGCTCTATCAGTTGGTTCTCTAACATACTTATAATTAGGGTTTAGCTTTGATGTAAGTACTCTTGATATGACTCTCAAGCCTAATTCCTCCCTACGGATAAATAGTGGAGGAAAACCCGACTCAACATATAGGCTTTCTACTGAAGAAGTTCTATAGGCTCCCATACAAATACGTAAAGCCAAATTATGGACAACATCTAATTTCTGCAGTGTTGTCTTGCACGCACAACCATAAACTTGACAACCATAATCAATTTTGCTTAGGCATAAAATCTGGTACATCCTCAAAAGGGTGATTCGATCTGCCCCCCAATTAAAATTAGACACAACTTTAAGAATATTAAGACGAAGCTTCACGTTACATACAACTTCATTAACATGTTGAGTAAAAGTTAATTTCTTATCAAATGTAACACCTAGATACTTAATGCTATCTTCATAAGGTAAAATCGAATCATTTAAAAACAGCGTAGGGATCTCTTCCACTCTTCTTAATCGGCAAAATCGAATAGCTTTGGTTTTTTCTGGTGAAAATTTGAAACCTTTAGCACTGGCCCATAATGTTGAAGCATTAATAGCAGTCTGGATCTTTCGACAAGCTTCGACAGCTGTAGACTTGCTACAGATTATTGCATAATCATCAGCAAAGGCCAGACCATGCACCCCGAAGGGAACTTGTTCTAGTAGGCCGTTGACAGCTACATTAAAGAGTGTTGGACTAAGGACGCTTCCCTGAGGTAACCCTTCTTCTTGAGGGTAAGCAGAAGAAATGTAAGAGCCCACTCTTACTTTCAGGTAACGTTCTGACAAAAAATCTTTCAGACAATAGAACAAATTACCCACAACACCCCACTCTACAAGTTGCAAAAGAATACCCCCTCGCCAGGTAGTGTCGTAGACTTTTTCTAGGTCAAAGAACACTGCAACAGTCTGGTTTTGCACAGCAAAAGCATTCTGTATCTCCCGAGTAAGGAACATCAAAGGGTCAGAAGTACTTCTATTTTTCCTAAAGCCAAACTGCCGATTAGATAAAAGATTCTTTGAATCCAAATACCACACAAGTCGAGCATTGACCATCCTCTCATAAATCTTGCTAACACAACTAGTTAGAGCAATTGGCCTATAATTCTTAGGAAGGAAGGAATCTTTAAAAGGTTTTAAAACAGGTACAATAATCGATATCTTCCAAGACTCTGGTGAAGTTCCTGAAAGCCAAAAACTGTTTAAAATGTCTAAAAGAAATTCTTTTGTATTCTAGGCAGATTAAAAATCATTGAGTACAGTATATCACGTCCCGCCCCAGGAGATGTTGGGGAAGACAACGAGATTGCATGATCCAATTCTTTCATGGTGAAAGGAAGATTATATGACTCTAAATTTAAACTAATAGCAGGAACAACCGTGGTACCTTCCCTAATATTCCTGAATGCAGGAGAGTAATGTAGGGCACTAGATATACTGGAGAAATGCCTACCAAAGGTTTCTGCAACTTCTCCAGAATCAGATATGAGGAAGCCATCAATTTTCAATATAGGCAAGGGAGGTGGAGAAAATTTCCCTTGCAGCTTTCGGATTCTGTTCCAGACAAACGACATAGGGGAATCGTATTTTAATTCACTTATATATCTGATAAACGATTCCCTCTTTGCCTCCTTAAATGTTTTCTTTTGCTTAGCAAGAGCTATTTCATAGATAATTTTATTGACCAAGCAAGGAAATTTACGATATCTCTTGTAGCAAGTTCTAGTTATCTTTCGGCTCAAGGCGCATGAATCGCTCCACCAAGGTACTAGAGGACGCCGAGGCTTACCAGAAGTTCGAGGAATAGACAGCATGGCACCACAGCAATATACTGATTAAATACTCATAAGCAGATGTTGGGCTCTGAAAATCTTTTATCTCTTGATCAACTTCAGTAGATTTTTTGAATAATCCCCAGTCAGCCTCCCCTACCTTCCATTTTGGTAAACATGGAGATGGAATATTTTTCATAAACTTTAAGTGAATGGGCCAATGATCACTGCCATGATCATTCTGGTCTACTACCCACTGATAATCTAACCTCAAAGACGAAGAGCAGATAGTGAGGTCAATGGCTGAATCAGTATTATGAAAAACATCATGTCTTGTAGGGGAACCATCATTCATTAAAGTGATGTCATTCACGTCAAGCAGCTGTTCTATTATTAAACCCCAGTGGTCACAGTTTGGCTCTCCCCAGAGGGTGTGCTTGGCATTAAAATCCCCCATCAGAATGAAGGGTTTAGGAAGCTGGTCTATTAACGTCTGTAGATCGGTTAATTCTAGCTGACGGGGATTACCCTGCGCATCCTGCAATCTATTTTCCAATGATGGATCAATGTAGAGAGAACAAATAGTGATCCATTTATAATTGAAAATTTGAACTGCACAAGCCTGCAACACAGTGTTCAATTGAACAACTCTGTGATTAACAGACGTACGGACTATGATGCCTGTGCCTCCCTGAGCACGTACACCTATCAGGGGTGGAGACCTATGAAATGAATAATTAAAACCCACGTTGGGAGTGTGCTCTCCCAACTTTGTCTCTTGTAGACACATCGCAGATAAATTATGTTCCTTAAACAGAACCCGAACTTGCTCTCTATTTGGTATAAAGCCACGGATGTTCCATTGCATGAGAGCCATTATTTAGAAGATGGGATCTTAAAATTTTCTACCAATTTAGGAATCTGAGTCCTGGTGAGAGAGATCTTATCAGTTTTACCAGAATTACTTGACCTAGATCTGGGTGATATAGATCTTTTAGATGATGGGCCTTCACTTGCCCTTCCAGTTTTGCTTTTATTTTTCCTATGATGGTCGAGTGACCGAGAATGAGGCGAAGAGGGAGAAAGGGGCCTCTTCTGACGAATAAAGAGGGCCTCCATCTCCTCACCGTCATCTCCACGGTGCACTGTAATGACAGGATCAGGTGAGGGCTTAATGTCAGGCAATGTCCCTGTCAGAGAGAAGTCGTCAACAGTTTGAGATCTGGCTTGAACCCTTGAACCAACAGGGTCCCCTGGCTTGACCAGTGTCTCTACAACATGAGGAGCCCCGCCAGAGGGGCCATGAGAAGCCCCACTAGGGGAGCCGTGGGGAGCCCCACCAGAGGGGCCGTGGGAAACCCCACCAAGGGGGGTACGGGGAGCCCCAACAGGGGGGGCACGGGGAGCCCCACCAGAGAGGGCATGGGAAACCCCATTAGGGGACCCCGGGGAGCACCACCTGAAGGGGCACCAGAAGTAGCAATATCCGGCTGTTGTGCCTTCAAGGCATCCGAATAGGATTTCCTGCCCAACAGCTTTTTGGCCTGTCCCACACTGATGTGTTCAGCAATAGATTTAAGTAATGCCTCCTGTTCTTTTTTAAATTCACTTCATTTCTTATCTCGGGCTCGATGTTCACCCTTACAGTTCACACAAATTACCGGTCCAGAACATTCCTCGTGCTCAGGCTTGCCACACGATTCACAAAGTTTATTTCTGGTGCAAACATTTGAGGAGTGTCCAAAGCCAAAACATTTAAAGCACTGGAGCACTCTCGGTCTATAAGGACGAACTTTCATAATTTCATTGTCAAGAACAATTTCAGATGGCAAAAATGGACTTACAAATGTTAAAATAATCATAGACGAGCGGGGCACCTTGAAAACCTTCCAAACCACGTCTGGACACATTTCCAAAATTTCATCTTCGTCCATTTCATGTAAATCTTCATTGAAGATGACACCCTTTGCATAACTAAAATTATAGTGAGGTTTTACCTCTTTTATCATACCTTCGGGATCAAGCTTTAAATTTAGGAGCATTACTGATTGAACATTGGTCTTGGCATGAACTAAAAAACTATTACGCCCAAAGCGAGTTACTTCTGGGCTCCCAACATTGCCGATCTTCTGGCTTACCAACCTTTTCACCTTGAAGAGGTTGCCTCTCTCGCCATGCGTTGTAATAATCAACCACTTAGCTGGGTCTGGTGATCTGGATGTTTTACTTATTTTACTCGAATCTTTGGTTTCAGTTGGTGGTCTATATATCTCAAGATACCTAGGGACCTCTTCTGCCTCTACAAGTCCAACACTCATAGAGTCTGACCTAAACTCTCTGTAGGCTCTGTGAGCTTCCGATTCGTTGTTGAAAAATATCCAAAATTCAAAACAACCATAATTTTGGCCAAGTCTATTCCTTACTTCTTTTACGTTCCCAAATTTACAAAATTCATTTTATAAGGTTTCATAATTCCAGTCTAAAGGGACTGGTTTTACATACAAAATGTTTGTAACAAGGAGCTCATTTGAAAAAGGCTCCAAAGTCACAATAGAGGAATTACCAGAATTTTCCTTGTCCTTATCCTTGCCCAAGTCGTCAACAGAAGGTTTTAGTGTCTCCATAAGACGTACAATTGATGATTCGTCCAGGTAGCCCCCCACCCACCATGGAGCCACACTTAGAGGACAGTGTTATCCCATACAGGGCTGCCCTAGGGGTACCACCCAGATATACACCCCACCCCCAGTGCTTAAGGCGTCATGATGTCCGTCGAGATCAGACCCAGCATTAAGAGAAGGGTTTGACATCTAAACTTTCCCCTCGCTCGACCACGTTAGGTACTCGAGTTCTACGGGTGAGGGGGCATGCCAACCATCCTCACCCTCCATCAAATCCAATGAACAAGTCCAAATAATGTCCAAAACCAATCCAAGTCATCAACATAAAATCCGTGCCTTATAGAAGGAGGAAGCAGAAGGAAGAAAAGTTTTAGTAAAAGGAAAAGGGCTGACTCATTTAGTTGGATCAAAAGCTGGGCCCCAAGGCCCAGCAAGAAAGTAGTTCCCACCAGGCATCAGGGCCCAGCTGCTGAACCCTAAGCCCCCCATCCTCGGCAAGGCTTCAGCATCTGGGGGGCATAGGTTTCATGGGCCGTGCCTTAGAGTTGCATACGGCATTATACGCTGAACAGAAAACTCGATTTTTATTCCTGCCTGCCGTTTACTATATTTCTCTTCTGGCTCTGCATTTTCCTTTTCATTCATGTCCTATTTATTTGTAGGACTTGCAAGTCCTAATTATAATTAATGTAATTTCAGGGTTTACTAAACTCGAGATTACCCTTATTTCATTGTGTGCGAGCTTAGATGTTTTGAAAGCTGCTTCGTTTCTTTGTGTTATAATAATAATAATAATAATAATAATATTATTATTATTATTCATTATTATTATTATTATTATTATTATTATTATTATTATTATTATTATTATTATTATTATTATTATTATTATTATTATTATTATTATTATTAAAAGAATGGGAAAGTTAATTGAATTTATCTTATAAAGATTTTTCTCCATTTTTTCTGTGATAATTCGTCTTTCATAATCTGCGAGACTGTTAAGTAATTGGCCTATAATAATGATAATAATAATAATATAATAATAATAATAATAATAATAATAATAATAATAACAAGGAACATAATCAGAAGTCCAAGAGAAAATGCAATGCATTAGTACTCTAATATTATTCTCCTTGCTTTTTCATATATTTTCACCATTTTGTTAATTTATCATTTGATTTTTTTTTCAGAGGCGGGATCTCTTCTTTTTGCATTCCCTTTCCATCTTCTTACTTTCATTCATACCTAATGAACCCTATATTCTTTGGAAGCTTGAATTTCAAGTCAGTGGCCCCTTTAGTGGGCTTCTACCATATGAATAGGTTTCATCATCTGAATAATAATAATAATAATAATAATAATAATCAATAATAACAATAATAATAATAATAATAATAATAATATAATAATAATAATAATAATGTTAAAAAGAATTCACAAGTCTCGGCGTGAAAACAAATTGTTAAAAAATATCCACAATTATATATTAATAATATATTTCTATGTAAAAATAGAACAAAGACTTTCGAACACGTGAACGGTGTTCCTCATCAGGGTAACGTTACACTGATGAGGAACACTGTTCACGTGTTCGAAAGTCTTTGTTCTATTTTTACATAAAACATATTTTTGATATATAATTGTGGATATTTTTTAACAATAACAATAATAATAATAATATTATTAATATAATAATAATAATAATAACAGTAACAGTATCTGATGCATCTAGGTATGCAGCTTTCCACCTAGAATGAAGGACTAGTATCTAGCACCTAGGTCAGATTTTCTAGAATTTCATTGTTTTATTGTTTCGAAGATAGATACTAGGTCTGTCTGACTCTGTGTCCGTTTATCTTGTTCTGTTCCTCGCTTTTGTGAGGAGAGGAGATACGAGCGTGGAATTATTATAATAATTTGAACAGTTTTCAGTATGTGCTTTAGGTGTTACTGTAATTTTGTTGTTGTCTGTGTATTATTATTATTATTATTATTTTCTTTAGTTATTATTGTAATTATTTTTGTCGTCTGCATTATTATTATTATTATTATTATTATTATTATTATTATTATTATTATTATTATTATTATTATTATTATTATTATTATTATTATTATTATTATTATTTTCTTTAGTTATTACTGTATTTATTTTTGTTGTCTCTGCATTATTATTACTATTATTGGTTTATGATAGCAACATGAAATCAATAGTGATTGAAAATTTTTCAAGGATTTTCTGTATTTCATTATTATTGTTTATGTTTTATTATCATTATTACTTCTACTTGCACCATCATCAGTGTCTGATAGGCCCTGCAGTGACATTATTAATTAATGTCAGCAGAAACTCATATTATTGTTGATGAATTATTACGACACGACTTGACTCTCACGATCATCACCATCTGATGAACAACATCGATAATGTCAAAAGCGACTAAAACAACAGTAGTAAGTAACAACAGCGATAACAAAGATAGGGAGAAAAACAACGGAGGACTTTTGATCCCAAGAATCTCCGTCTATTTTCGAATATAAATTTCTTAGATGTGTCACACTCTCTCTCATTCGAACGTTAAATAACAAAGAAATAAAAAAAAGACACGAAAAAAGAAAACTACGTTTTGACGAGAAATAAAAAGCGAAAGAGGACTAAAAGAAACGGCAGGAAAAATGAATCCCTGAATAAAAGAACTACAACAAGCGGAGGCAAAAGGTATAACCGAAAACAATGTATTATCTATTGTTTCGCCGCCCGCCTGACCGTTGGGTCATCTCTTGTTTATGTGGCGTGTCCGCACCTGTGTGCCATGAGGGTGCTAAGTCTCGCTTGTTCTTTTAGACGGGATTCCTGTGTTATAGGTAGGAATTGTCGACCTTCGGATCGAGAGGCATCTACAACCATCGTTCGAACACCGGCAATTGGCGAATCACAGGGGTCACATCGCGCCAACAATTGCCTGAAGTCAAATCCCATTACGTGGGTCGCCGGGAATCGGACACTCCTGCGTTCGAATTCGTTGGTGCCACTGTCGTCTTCCGTAAGTTCACTCCCGTATGAAGATAGTTATATCGAATGTCCACCTCAGAAAACAGAGGAAGATTGTCTTTTTTGTTAATTATATCCTAAGTTGGATGAAATGTGAAAATATAAAGAAAAACGGATTCGAATGAGTCATCCGAAGTCATTCACACAGATCGAGACAGTTGGTATGAAATACTGCTCGTGATCGACCCTCTTAGCCGATGGTGGCTTCTTATTATTATCCCATCAGAAGTAATATCGCGCTTTCTCTTATTCTCATTTCTTCTCGAGTCCGGTTCATTCATAAATAATCCGGACGATTTGGGGGCGATTTACGTTGTGAATCCGGGGATTTATGAATGGGGGGACCCGGGTGGGGGAGGTTAATCGAGTCTCTGCCCAAACCGTGATGAAGGGCCTTGCAAGAAAAATCGGAGAATTCCTATTTCCCTTCTTCTCCGGTCTCACTGTGCCCCATTGCTACTGACATCAGACCTGTGTTAGGTGTTGGTGCTCACTCGGTCTGTTAGCTCTTCAGACCTTATTGTGACCCATGGTTAGCACTTTTGTAATATCGCTGTCGAACTTCTCAGTTCTAGAGATCCTTTATTCCTCGCACCGATGGACTGTGGAGCAGCCTCCCAGAGGATGTCGTGCGGTTGGAACTTAAGAAGTTCACGCGAAAATGAAATGCATTACTATCCTGATATATTTATCAATTAATTGATTATTTTTTTTATAAATAGTATCTCTCTTTTCTGTACTTCCCTTTACTTCCTCTTGCTTCGTCCTAATGAGCGCCATATTCTTAGGAAGCTTTAATTTCAAGTCAACTGCCTCTGTGATGGGCTTGTTTCATACGAATAGGTTTCAACTTTTTAATAATAATAAAATAATAATAATATAATAATAATAATAATAATAATAATAATAATAATAATAGTGTACTTAAGAAGCAGACCCTTTCTCAAGCATACTTTATTAAAAGTAATGGCTACTTCAGCAGCATTACACTTGTAGAGATTCTTCTCTATTTTCCGAATAGCGGCTTTTTCCGTGCTACTTAGACAGGCTAGTAGAGCGCCTATGGAGGTCATGATCAAATACAGAGTCAAAAATTGGTGTATATATTTTAATTTTACAGATAAACTATGATACCAATTTTTGACTCTGTATTTGATCATGACCTCCATAGGCGCTCTACTAGCCTGTCTAAGTAGCACGGAAAAAGCCGCTATTCGGAAAATAGAGAAGAATCTCTACAAGTGTAATGCTGCTGAAGTAGCCATTACTTTTAATAAAATAATAATAATAATAATCTGTTGCGAGTGTCATCACCTCCATCAGTGAAGTTGAAAGGAGAATATGTGTTCGCTAGTACTTGTTTGTTTGAGGGTGAGCAGGGTATGTTAAATTGTGCGAGCAGAATTTGATGGTACTTGGCAGGGAGACGCTTAACAGAATTCGTTTGCAGCTAGACAGGGAAGAAGTGAATTTTATGAAACATGGAAGGGAATAAATGAAGAGTTTTATGAACCTTGATTTAATTTGGTGAAACTAGGCAGGGATGAATGAAACTAGAAAGGTAATGGATGAATAGAATCTAATTCAACGTGAGGGTAAGCGGACGATTAGAACTTGATGGAGCTTGACAAGAAACAGCTGAACAGAATTTGTTGAAACTAGACAGTGACTGGATGTGGTGACACTAGACAGGGAAAATTGTGAACAGAATTGGTTGAAACTAGGCAGTGACTGGATGTGGTAACACTAGACAGGGAAAATTGTGAACAGAACTTGGTGAAACTTGACGGGGAAACAGGTAAACAGGATTTCCTGAAACTGTGCTGGGAACGGGTGAACGGAATTTGATGATACTAGACAGAAAACTGTCATTCAAACTCCTGGCGATTTTCTTGAGTTTGTTGGGTTAGATTACCCTGGTGTGTGTTAGGCGGGCCACTCACAGTCGATCTGGTCGTTCGATGAGAACTGAGTGGGAGACTCCAAAAAAATGACTGCAAACTAACGGTCTGAACAAAGTAGTCAGTCTTAAGTTGGCAGCCGCACAGTTCAGACGTGGCCGAGGGAATATCTGAGAATAAACCATATATGCTCTGACTGTGCCGTTGCAGCCAATATAAAAAAAAAGCCACGTAAAAGAATATTGGGTTGATGATTGGTTGTTGAAGAAAGAAAATCTCACATTTATTCCATTTAAAGGAAATACAGGTAGCTCCCAGGGATTGTTATGGTTACGTACGAATAAACTAGATAGCATAAAATTTTCTAGAAAGATTATAACAGTCATGCAAAAGGACACATGCATAACAAAATCCACAACGCCCTATGAAAGGCCAAGTGCCACATTACGCTTCATAGCGACTGATTGCTCTTACCAAGATGCTAAATTGGCCATATCGCCCAAAGACCTTAGAAGAGTCATGCTGGAGACATCTTAAGCTATTTGGACAACACTCCGCAAAGACTACATAATAAAGATAAATAAAATTCATGTTTACATATTTGTATCTTTGATATAAAATAAACTAGCTTTTAGGAACTCAAAATAATTAACCCTTCTACAAATATACCAAACAGTTTGTAGTGTATAAAATTAGTGTAGGAAATAACAAAAGTTAAAAGGTACTAAATCTTTGTGTAACCAGTCATTACACTACACTATTTCGCAATCAACACCAAATACCTACAAGAAAATTATGAGGGTGTGATGGAGGTTTCATTACCTCCATTATGATTTTACTATTACATTGTCTCCAGTTCTCCTTTAAAACATATATCATTTAGAAGCTTTTTACCATATATTCTTATTTCGTTTATTAAACGTCCTGAGCAAGGCACCAATTTTTTGTTTTGTTTTAAGAGATTACTTTACGTATTGTATAATATACATTACTGTTAAACACACACACACACACACACACACACACATATATATATATATATATATATATATATATATATATATATATATATATATATATATATATATATATATTGTGTAATTTGGTACTTTGAAACCTTGTCGTTACTCCAGGATCTAGAAACGCTACGGCCTTCAATATCAAACATCACTGTGATGAATGAAAGTTTTATGTAATTTCATTTTGTTTACACTCATAAGGTAAATTGCAATTATATAAAATTTTACAAAATTCAGTATGTAAAGAAATATAAATATCATGTCTAAGGGATGACACGTCTTATGCACCACTTCCTGATTTCTTTGATGTCTCTACTCTCCTTAATTCTTCCCGATATGAAGGTCTTATATTTATTATTTATCTTCTTGTTCACCATTTCTTTCGTTGCATCAGGACACTTTTTCTTTAGTTTCACAAATATCGATTGATAAGCTGCATTTCTTTTGTGTTCGTCAGAATATCTCGAAGAACCCCATCCAGAACTCTTTATCTATCGAAACTGACATGTTGAACGATATCCTCTTCTGTGCCGTTTCTTGGTAAATGAACCTCCTAGTTCATCAAGCCCCGTCGAAGACACCACTCACGGTCAAACTATCAGCTCTGAACGACTTAATCTGAAAAACCCCTATTTAACTGTCGTGTCGGACCGCGAGTTGCTCATTCAAACCTCAACTGTCAGGTTTGTCGATCCGGCTTGACTGCCGGCCTTGATCAGATCAGACTTGACTAAAAAACACCCCACTCACATTCAAACTTGCTTAAACCCCGCCCATTTCGATCGGGTATGACAAATCCCGTCTGACGTGAGTGGCCGGCCTTATGCCAGCACAGAACCTAGCCCATAGGCAGCACGTAAAGGTGGTAAGATGTGAAATGAAGCAGGGGTGTGGTGCGGACCTCTGAAATCTGTCCAACCAACAGAGACGACGATTCTCACTCATTTTTTCGTCGTTTATACGAGTGTTATTTATACGAACCTGAAATTTAAGCAGAGTTAAGGAGAATGAAAAAAAATACTAATAACTATAAGACCCAGTCTTTGCAGTAAATATTCGGTCTTTCCCTCCCTCACCTGTCCATCAAGCTAAACCTGTGACTTTGTTTTTTTATTCTTAAGAGAATTAAAAGGTGTGCTACCTAACTTGGTAATGAATCAGCCCTCTTAAGATTATTATGATTATTATATTAAGCTCCTTAACAAGATCATCGAGTCACATTTCTGTACTCAATAATCGGTCTTGGCCGAAAGATTTCCTTCAGCCGGGAAATCTCGCTTCCTGATGTTTCGTTTTCTTTGAATACTGTCCATTTTAACCCCTTCGTGATATATGTGATATATTAAAAATTTTTGCGACAGTGAAAACTCCTTTATAGGTATCATTCTAGTTGTTTCTTTTGTGTTCCTTATCTTTTTATTATCAGTATAATAAAAAAAGCAATTCATCTTCAAGGAATTTCAGAAGTCAAAAGAGTAGGGTACACAGGGAACGTCAGAAGTAAACAAATAGCTCACAAACAACAGAAAAGGAAACGACCGTTTGCTAACGACAAACACAACACAGCCGAACAATCAGACAAGTTATTAAGATAAATACTACGATCAGTGTGTTCTTCTATACATAATCTCGTCTCATCGTATGCCGTCATGAACTCCTGTGGGACTTGTCATTGCTACTGATATTTTCAAGCCGTCTAATATTTACCCCTTTTCATATCTTATTTGACCCCGTAAGGAGTAGTGCTGTCAATGCCCCTCATGCGGTGTACTGTGAGCATTACTTAACGTTCTTTGCAGCGTGCCATCAGCCCCTAGCTGCAACATCTTTCAACATCCTTTTACTGTACGTCCATTCATATTCTCTTTCTTCCATCTCGCTATCCACTCTGCTAACAATTGCGACATAGTGCAACTGCTTTGAAGTTTTCCTCCTGTTACACCTTCCAGACCTTTCTGCTCTCAATTTCCCTTTCGGCGCTGAATAACTTCATAGTTCCCAGCGCTAGGCCCTTGGCTCAAATTCTACATTCCATTCTATATCTTATTTGAAATTATTATGAATGCTGCTTGGACAGTGTCACAACTCTTCCACTGAAAAGGATCTTCAAGAAAATTCTATATTCATTGACATTTTGCTTTCTCCCCGATGCCTGACTTCTGTTTTGTTGACTGCCTGATCTTTGTTGTTATTGGCAGCACTGCGCTTGCTGCCTTTCCAGTAACGCCCCATTGGTTTCCAGTCTACAGTAATACCCCAGGGGTTTCCAGTCTGCAGTAACGCCCTAGGGGTTTCCAGTCTACAGTAACACCCCAGGGGTTTCCAGTCTGCAGTAATGCCCCAGGGGTTTCCAGTCTCCAGTAATGCCCCTGGGGTTTCCAGTCTGCAGTAATGCCCCAGGGGTTTCCAGTCTCAAGTAATGCCCCAGGGATTTCCAGTCTGCAGCAATGGCCCAGCTGTTTCCAGTCTACAGTAATGCCCCAGGGGTTTCCAGTCTACAGCAATGGCCCAGCTGTTTCCAGTCTACAGTAATGCCCCAGGGGCGTCCGGAGTACAGTAATGCCCCCAGGGGGTTCCAGTCTCCCTGCATTTCTTTTCATAGAGTTCAAACGTTCACGAGGCTGCTTTCTACGGTAAGTTCTCATTCCTTCCCAACCTTTTGCATTCGCAAAAGCTTTAAGAACTACGATGTGTCTTTCGCGTTTTGTCTTATTCACCTTCAGGAGGGGAATAACACAACGAGGAGAAGGACGTGATGAAGACTGAGAACAAGACGCACAGGGCAACTGTATAAATGGAGAAACCCAAGTAGCGGGACACGCAAAAGATTGGGAACTGGGAGACTTCAGGAAGATCTGGAACAGGGTGCAAGAAAGAATAATATAGGAGAAAGATAAGAAGAATGGCGTCAGGAGAAGGTTATAATAAAAAAAATGAATGCGACTTAAGAAGGAATGGAAATAAAATAATATAAGAGAGGATGGAGATAAGACATTAAACACTATGACGGACGAAGACAGAATGGCCGTAGATGAAGGATACTAGGAAGAAATGGGAGGGTTCCATAAAAAAAATATACACAAATGAAAAGAGGGAGAATGCCACTAGAAGAAGGACGTGAGAAAGCATGGAATGTATAAAGAATGGTATCGAGAAAAATAAGAAAAAATAGGACATTAAAAAGGAATGTGTGCTGGAGAAGGGGGCGAGGGAGAATGAGATGAAGATGACATGATGAACATTATAAAAAGGAAAGTCAAATGTCAAAGGAAAATTTGATAAAAACCTCCACGTCTTTCCACTTCTCCCTCTTCTTCCTTGTTTTCTTCTTCGGCCTCCTCCTCCTCCTCCTCCTCCTCCCCTCCTCCTCCTCCTTCCTCCTCCTCCTCCTCCTCCTCCTCCTTTTTTTTTCCCTCCGCCATCCATCCTCCTGGAAGGGCATCCACAGCATCAGTGGTGTGGGTGAGAGAGCGAGAGGAGGCTGAAGTGCCCTCGTAGTTTTCCTCCACAAAGGATCTTGTGAGCCTTTGACAGCTCATGCTTATAATGAGCAAAGTCGGAGAATCTGAAGGGCAGAGGGACGGTCATGGCGGCCTTTGTGACTCAAGTTGTTCTTAATTATTCGGGTCGCCTCTGTGATGACACGCACTGTGCTCCTAGCATGTTTGAGAGCGCGTCGTCGTCAGACAAGCAGCCGTCCCCCGGACACCCACCCCACCCCGCTCCGGATGGGCCTCCTCCTCCACCTCCTCCTCGTTTATATAAATGTTTATGTTTATTGGGATCGTTCTCAGCGCCGCGTCGTCGTCGTCGTCGTCAGACATTCGCGCCCCTGCATTGATTTCAGCATGATTACAAAAGACACGAATGGACTCGGGCTTTAACGAACGCCTTCTCTCCCCATGATGGCGAGGGCGGGGACCTTCAGGAGGCCCAAGAAGATGGTCTAAGAAGGGACCGCCATGGGCCCTCGGAAACGATATCCGCGAACGCTCGAGTTGGCAGGACTGAGTTGAAAGGGTTGGCAGTCCTTAGTCATCGCTGGGGTCAAGACTGGTGGCCCCTTCCACCGGCCACCGCCCTCCCCCCCTACCCCCATTCCCAAAGGACGACAGAAATTGAAAAGGAAAAAAGAAAATCAAAGACAAAAATGTTTATTTATGAAC
>NC_087220.1:44074379-44291879 GCF_015104395.2 Macrobrachium nipponense | reverse complement strand
GTTTCTTGCACAGGCTCCAGTGGAGGGCTTTTGCCACTGAATCATGCCTCTTTTTGTACTGGTTCTGTGCAAGTGCCGGACATTCGCTCGTTATGTGGTTTATGGTTTCATTTTTCGTATTGCACTTCCTTCTTATGGGAGAGATGTTACCTCCACGAATCGTTCTTTGAACATATCTGGTTCTTAGGGCCTGATCTTGTGCCGCTGTTATCATTCCTTCAGTTTCCTTCTTGAGCTCTCCCCTCTGTAGCTATTACCATGTTTCATCGCTGGTTTGTTGTGCCATTCCTCTGTTCTGTTTGTCATTCTCCTGTCTCTGTATATTTCTGGGTCTTCGTCTACTTTTATCAGTCCTTCATCCCATGCACTCTTGAGCCACTCGTCTTCACTGGTTTTCAGATATTGCCCCAGTGCTCAGTTCTCGATGTTGACGCAGTCCTCTATGCTTAGTAGTCCTCTCCCTCCTTCCTTTCGTGTTATGTATAGTCTGTCCGTATTTGTTCTTGGGCGTAGTGCTTTGTGTATTTTCATATGTTTCCTAGTTTTCTGATCTATGCTGCGGAGTTCTGCCTTCGTCCATTCCACTATTCCTGCGCTGTGTCTGATTACTGGCACTGCCCATGTGTTTATGGCTTTTATCATATTTCCGGCGTTGAGTTTTGACTTGAGTATCGCCTTGAGTCTCTGCATATATTCTTTCCTGATCGTGTCCTTCATCTCTTGGTGTTTAATGTCCCCTCCTTCCATTATTCCCAGGTATTTGTATCCCGTCTCATCTATGTGTTTAATGTTGCTCCCATCTGGTAGCTTGATCCCTTCAGTCCTTGTTACTTGGCCCTTTTGTATGTTGACTAAGGCACATTTTCCTATTCCAAACTCCATCCTGATATCCCCAGATGCAAACCCTACAGTCTGTATTAGGACATCTATTTCTTTGATGCTCTTACCATACAGCTTGATGTCGTCCATGAACATCAGATGATTAATTCTGTTGCCTCTTTTCTTGAGTTGGTAACCAGCATCCATCTTCTGCAGTACTTTTGTCATGGGAATCATGGCTAATAAGAAGAATAATGGGGACAGTGAGTCGCCCTGGAAGATCCCTCTCCCTGATATTAACCTCTGCTAGTCTTATTCCAGAGCTTGTAAGTATTATATTCCTTTTGCGCATTGTATTTTTGAGGAAACTGATGGTGTTTTCCTCTGACCCATATATTTTCAGGCATTCTATTAGCCATGTGTGTGGTATCATGTTAAAGGCTTTCTTATAGTCAATCCATGCCATGCTTAGGTTAGTTTTCCTTCTCCTACTGTTCTTCATTACCATTTTGTCTATCAGGAGCTGGTCTTTTGTGCCCCTACACTTCCTTCTGCAGCCTTTCTGTTGGTTGGGGATGTGTTTGTATCCTCTAGGTAGTTGTATAGCCTTTCACTGATGATACTTGTTAGTAACTTCCACATTATTGGTAGGCAGGTATTAGGCCTGTAGTTACTGGCTATATTTTTCGCTACTCTTGTCTTTCTGTACTATTATTATTTAGTTGTTATTTTATTATTATTATGATTATTATTATTATTATTATTATTATTATTATTAGTATTTAGTATTATTATTATTATTATTTAGCTGATGCAGCAATACATTCAACACAACATGTTTTAAATAGGGTCTACTACCAACAATATATATATTATTATATATATATATATATACATATATATAGATAGATAGATAGACGGATAGAGATAGATATAATGTATGTGGTAGAAGTCCCTATTTCAAACATGTGTTGAATGTTATTACTGCATCAGCTGCATTAATTTATATAATTGAATGCAGCTGATGCAGCAGTAACATTCAGCTAAATAATAATAATAATAATAATAATAAATATATAATAATCATAATAATAATAATATTTTTTAAATAATAATAAATAATAATAATAATAATAATTTTCCAAATCTGTAAGTCCTTGTGGTTCTTCCTCTTCATTTTACAAAATCTTTACAGTAACAAGAGTAGATTTTTACCGCCACCTTATTTTTCTACTTTGTTTCCTAATGAGGAAAAACCTACCCAGGTTTCTGCATCTTGTTAGGTACAATGGCGCCTGTGCAGACCTGAATTATAGTTTCCGATGGACTACTTTCTGAAGTGACAGTACTCATTTCCTCTTTTCCCGTACAACAGGAAGAAAAATGTCATCACGACCGAAGACACTCGGTCGCGAGGGGCTTTGAAAGTATCTCTTTGGGGTTAGGAAAGTTTTAATGTTATTTTTTATTATTCAAAAGATGAAACCCATTCGTATGGAACAAGCCCACAGGGGCCGCTGACTTGAAATTCAAGCTTCCTAAGAAGACTATATGGTGTGCATTAGGAAGAAATAAGAGGAGGTAAAGGGTCATACAGAAAGAAGAGATCCCACTTATTAAAAAGAGTAGTAAATTAACATATAGATAAAAATGAATTAAAATCCAAGGAGAAAATTATTAGGTTAGTAATGCATTGCACCTTCGCTTGAAGTTCCCATTGCACGACATCCTCAGGGAGACTGTTCCACAGTCCAACAGTGTGAGGAATAAAGGACCTCTGGAACTGAGAAGTTCGACAGCGAGGCAAAACATTTACTGCATACTGGATAAAAAAAAAAAAGGAAAATGAAATGGCTAGGGAATTTAAAATAAGAGAATTCATGGCCATAAATAAAAGTGTAAAGAATAGAGGATTTAAAAGGGGGAAATGTTGGAATCTTTGAAAAATGTGAAATGGTCTATTAAATCTAGGGAACAGTCTCTTGGGATGTTGTGCAATTAGAACCTCAAAACCTCAGGCGAAGACTCAATCCATTACTACCATAACACATTTCTTCTTGTGTTTTAATCATTTGCTTACATTTTTGTCTGTTTATTTATTAATTTTTAAATTTATTTTTCTTATTTTACTAAGTGATCTTTTCATTCTGTATTCCCCATTGCCTTCTGTTACTTTTCCCCAACGAACACCGTATTCTTTGGAAGCTTGCATTTCAAGTCAGTGGGTCCTATAGGCTTGTTCCATATGAACAGGTTTAACTTTTCTTAATAATAATAAAATAATAATAATAATAATAATAATAATAATAATAATTAATAATAATAATAATAATAATAATAATAATAATAATAATAATAATAATAAAATACTTATCTATTTATTTATTCTCTTAAAAGTGTTCTTCGGAATCTTTCCCGGTCCTCCGTAGGTATCGTAAGGGCTATTATCATATGACTTCCTTTGAAAATTTCACCCTTACTACTTTTCCTTATTAAGGTGTATATGATCCTACATAAGGAATGACTTGAGCTGTTTTTGAAGGGCAGACGTTCAAGGCATTCAGTTTATGGTTGTGTGTTTCTTAATTTATTTATTTGTATATTATTTTCAACCTAGGTGGTGAAAAATAGAACCAGTTGTTTGTCGTGAAGTCAAGAGTCAACGCTTTGATGAATCCTTCGTACCGGTCATTTCCATAATGTGGAAGTCTGGTCTTCTTTGTGCATTTCCTGAATTGGTAACTTGCCTTTATTAGTTTTCTGTAAAGAAAACTGTTGCTCCGACTTTGTCTGTCCGTCCGCACTTTTTTCTGTCCGCACTTTTTTCTATCCGCACTTTTTCTGTCGGACCTCAGACGTCACAAAATACTGAGGCTAAAGGATTGCAAATTGGTATGCTGATCATCCACCCTCCAATCATCAAACATAAACATTTGCAGCCCTCTAGCCTTGATGCTTTTTATTTCATTTAAAGTTAAAGTTAGCCATGATCGTGCAGTTGGCAACGATATAGGCCACACCATCACCGGGCTGTGGTTAAAGTTTCATGGGCCGCGGCTCCTACAGCTTTATACCGAGACCACCGAAAGATAGATCTATTTTCGGTGGCCTTGATCATACGCGGTACAGAAAACCCGATTGAGCCGAAGAAACTTCGGCGCATTTTTTTACTTGTTTTTATTTAGATGGGTAAGCCCGTTTCGGTGGCTTTCTGGATCTAAATCTTGCTATACTCGATTAATAATCACCCTACACCTCTGGCCACTCGATCAGTGGAGATTAGGAACATAGGGTCTGGTCAGTACTTGGTTAGTGGCCATCAACGACACTCAGGCTGTAATATTATTCACTACAAATGTTAGAATTTCCAGTTCTGAAAACCGTATTTTTATTTGATAATTAAAAAGATTATTTTGGCCGGAAAATCATCGTACATTGCTCATAATTGAAATAAAGGATTTTGGAGGAAGGACAACTCAACAATATGGTATCTGTTTGAACTTTTTTTGTGGAGGTTAATGAACAATTTCCCAATAGACATGACTATTTACATCACTTATTGCAGATTTGTAATAGAATATTTTACGAAGAAATTACTAGGCGAATATGTTCACATACACGTTTATTTTTACAACAGTAATAATTATCAGAAAGGAAAAAAATGCAGGATATTATTTAAGGTAATAGAACCTTTCCACTACGCCAACAAGGCCAGTTTATGTTATTCTCATTCATTTTTGTTTTATTTTGTCTTCTTGTCTGCTAGACAGTCAGTCTTTTGTTTATTTTTCTACGTTCATTCACAAAGGCCTGGTATTAAACTCTGAGCCCATTTTGCACGTACATTGAATGTTACCGAACCAGAGGGGCGCGGTAGTAGTTTGCAGTTTTTCCTTGAAATTTGATGACTGAGAGTAGGCTTCTGTCATTTAGCTACAATAGAATACCCTCAAAGGGAAGAAAACAAGCACCGCATAAATTGATCAGAGAAAACGAAATATTTTGAGGTATAACTAACCGATCTCGTATTTTTGTCCATGTAGCCAAATATCATTTGAAGTAAGTTGGAATTTACAAGCTGAAGATAACCTTATTTATGAACACGTGTCTTACACTAATGTTCAGACCTGCAACACGAGATGACTGAGGAACAGAAGTTTTTTTTCTTATGACGACCTTTGACAAGAGTAAATCAATGGACTCAGCACCTTTATTACTGACAGACCGGCCTCTTGAAAACAAGGTAGGTTGAATAATTAAGAGAAAGCTGTAGAGGATGGAAAATGCCACATTCTACAATTGAACGGTCTCGAAGAATGATTAAACCAGTAGTCTCTTGAAAGCAAAATTGACGTCGCGAAAAGGTTTTATCAGAAAAGGTTAGAGTGTGAGGAGCCTTCCCAAATATATAAAGGAATTTAACAAGTGTGTGCGTGTGTGTGCGTGTGTGTGTGTGTACAGGTACACTAATTTATATTTATATAAATACATACGTACACATACACATATATGCATATATATGCATATGTTTATGTGACTGTGTATGTGTATAGTACACATTTTTGCAGCTTTAAACAGTTTACTATAATAGGGGTTGAATCCTTCGAAAATAAAAGAGTGATCATTACCACATTCATAATTTCATTCATAATTCATATTTTGATTTATGAGTGAATCCTTGATGCAGAAAACTTCCACAACATCAGACGCTTAACAAACCTATGCAGAAATCACACCACCCGTGGGTAGACTTCCTAACACACACACACACACACACTGCACAATTCAGCTTTTCCTTGCAAGGATTCACTTGCTTTCTAATTTAAGGCCAGTCCACACTAGGAAACATTGTCTGGAAACAATGTTTGCAAACGGTTTGCAAACAGTTTCTTGAAAACAACTTGGTAGCTGTTTGCAAGCAATGTTTCCTGTCCAGACCTCGGTTGTCGTCAGTATGCCTCGAGGAGGGATTCATCAGAGAAAGCAAAAGAGGTGGGTGGGGAAGTTTTTAGAAAAAGGAGTGTCACACACACATGCATACACACACTCACACACACACACACACACACACACACATATATATATATATATATATATATATATATATATATATATATATATATATATATATAGATATATATATATACATATGTACACATGCATAGGTATATGTATACATATAAATATATAGTACATATGTACATCTACATATTCATATTTACTCCTTATTTACATATGTAGATGTGCAATGTATATATATATGTGTGTGTGCGTGTACACGTACCTATACATGTGTAGCCTACATATGTATATGTACACATGTGTAGGTGTGTGTGACACTCCTTTTTCTGAGAAATCCCCCGCCCATCTCTTTTGCTTTCTCATATTAATACCTCCTCGAGTGCATTAAAACTGCCAAGTCAAACACAGAGGCTACTGCATCAACAGGCATTCTGAGGTCTGGACAGGATCAAATTATACGCAGTTTTCACCAACCTTTCATCCTTCATTTTCTCCGCTTGACTGAACCATCTCAAAACACTTTGAGCCATCCTTCCGCCTACACTATCCAGGTAGTTGACCGAATTATGTGGGTCACAAGCAGTGTGGAAAAGGGCATGGGACAAGCAATCTCATTGAAGAATACCGACTAACTGTAATATATATACATATATATATATATATATATATATATAGATATATATATGACCCAGACTCTCGGAAAATCTAACTCTTTTGTCTTTACCTACCCAAATACCTTAGCCAAATCCCTGATTAACGTCCAACATAAGACAATCCTTAAAGACACAGGAATATGTGAAATCCCATTCCTGGACTGTGACCAATCTTACATCGGTTTTACAGGAAAATAACTTCCCCAGAGATTAATACAATATAAACGGCTAGTTAGATATGGGGAGGCAAACAGAGCTCAGCTATTTTTAACCATATAAATAACCATAATAACAGAATAAACTAGAATTTGTCACATATAATTTATAGCAACAAATGTGGGTACAAAAGCCAGATGATAGAGTCGGCCTTGATTAAACAAAGACAGGTAATGAACTTTTCAAAGGGCGCCTGGGATTCAGATATCATAGATAAAACCTTCCTTCAACCAACGCGTAAGTTAAAGAGAAATTATCAGCGTGGGTGACCTAAAATGGCTACCTATGGATGGATCTCTTGGTATAAATACTGTCTCTCCTGTAACCTTTCTCATTCACTACCTACCTGAAGAGAGATACAGCAGTCACTGAAATATAGTACTTACTTTCAATATTTTGACGTTTTAATGGGCTCCTGTTATTTGATATACGTATATATATATATATATATATATTATATTATAGATATATATATATATATATATATATTATAGTTTATTTATATATATATATAATATACTAATTTTATCATGTTATGTTATAGATATAAAACTATATTTTATAGATATACATATATATAGATAAATATCTATATATGATATATATATAGATATACATATTATATATAAATATTATATATATATATATATATATATATATATATATATATATATATAATATATATATCATACTATATAATTTATTAATATATAACTATATTATATAGATATTATATTACAATTTAAAAAGTTATTTAATAATATATTAATATATATTATATATATGTATGTATTATGTATAACTTATATATAGATATATATATATATATATATATATATATATATATATATATATATATATATATATATAGATCATATATATATATATATATATATATATATATATATAGATACATATATATATATATATATATATATATATATATATATATATATATATATATATATATGTGTGTGTGTGTGTGTGTATATATGTATATATATATATATTTATTTATTTATGTGTGTGTGTGTGTAGAGAGAGAGAGAGAGAGAGAGAGAATAATCCTCTATATAAAAATTGTATCATAAATAGGTAAAAGCTTGCCTCATTTCCTCTCCATGAAATTGTATGTCTTACCAGATTGCCTTTACACTATCAAGCGTTAGAGTTACCACCCTCCTCCTCCTCTCTTTTTATCAGACCTTCCTACCAAGTAATACTAAGCATACAGCTACTCCAACACGACACTATTCTAGAAGTTAATTCCTGCTGAAAAGACCAAGTGGAACGGTCTTCCTCCTAACTCCTATAGTAGATTCACATCAACCGTGCATTTGATGTCTAGGCCAATCCCTTACGACGCTCCTGATTGGCTGTTGATAAGCCACTCACAGGACTGGAAACTCTCAGTCCCTCGAGAGAGTTCACATGGGTAGGATCTATGTTCCACCTTTCCTGAGGTATACTTCTTTCAGAAGAGGTGGAACACATCCTGCCTATGTGGACTCTCGAGAAAGACTGAGAGTTTCCAGCCCTGTGATTGGCTCATCAACAGCCAATCGGGAGCGTCGTAAGGGACTGGCCTAGACATCAAATGCACGGTTGGTGTGAATCTACTATGGGAGTTAGGAGGTGAATCGTTGAAACTTTTGAAGTTCAGACTTGAAGGAGCAATTGGTTTTTTGTTGAGCAGGCTCACATGATTCTCACTTCATCGTTTACTTTTTTCTTATCTTATTTATATGTGTTTTTTGTTTATCTCTTTTGTTATTCCTCATTTCTCTTTGATAGTTTATTCATCCTGTATTTTGTTTTTCGTACCGCGCCGTTTTCCTTATTAGGGGCCTTAGGCTTCTAACTTTCTTTTTTCCAAGTAGTTTTGCAGCATGGATAATAATAATAATAATAATAATAATAATAATAATAATAATAATAATAATAATATTGATGAACCCAGAGTCCTGGATTCAATGGATTTCTACTACTAGTACTACTGCTACTACTAATTAATTATAATGATAATAATGACAGTCACTCACGGAAAATATTAAAGCAAGTATTCTCTCATCATTAGTTTTTATACGAAATGGAGCGTTGCGGGGGAGAGGGGGAGATGATATATGACACATGGGTGGGGTAGAGGGGAAAGGGAGATAAACCATGGCGCTCCGAAGGGGAGGGAGAGATAAGAAGTGTTCTAGCTTGAGATAAAATATGGGGCATTTGGTGGTGGGAGTGTGTGGGGGAAATAAGTTATGGGGAGTTATGGGTGGGGAGATAAGATAAGGGACTTAGTGGTTGGGAGATAAGATATGGGAGCTAGAAATGGGGAGATAAGATATGGGGAGTTAGGATTGGGCAGATAAGATATGGGGAGTTAGTGATGGGGAGATAAGATATGGGGAGTTAGGAATGGGTAGATAAGATATGGGTAGTTAGTGGTGGGGAGATAAGCTATGGGGAGGTAGGGATGGGGAGATAAGATATGGAGAGGTACGGGTGAGGAGATAAGATATGAGGAGTTAGCAGAGGGGAGATAAGCTATGGCGAGGTAGGAGTGGGGTGATAAGATATGGGGAGATAAGATATGGGGAGTTATGGGTGGGGAGATAAGATATGGGGAGTTAGTGTGGGGAGATAAGATTTGGGGAGTTAGGGGAAGGGAGATAAGATATGGGGAGTTAGAAGTGGAAATAAGATATGGGGAGTTAGGGGTAGGGAGATAAGATATGGGGAGTTAGGGGTGGGAAGAGACACAGTTTGAAGTATAGGGGTAAGAGAGATAAGATAAAGAGCATTTAGTGGTGGGAGTTCTGCGAGAAAAAAGGCATGAGAGATATGGTTTGAGAGATGTAGTGGTGTGGACGGAGGGCAGATAGTAGAGTTGCAAGAGAAGCTGTTCAGTTATTTTGAAAAGTATGTTTTACAGTTTAATCCTGTAGATGTGTTCTAGTTAAAAGTTCCTATCATTTACTCAATAATCTGTAGCAGAAATAATAAAATCCAAGTGGATCTTTCTTGTTTGTCCACCCTGGGTGTGGGCGGGGTAGGTAGGGGATGGGGAGGATAGGGGAGACATGACACAACCACCAGTCTCATGCAAACCTGTTTGTCCACCCCGGGTGAGGAGGTAAGTGATTAGGAAGGTAGAGGAGACATGACGCATCCACACTCCTCCAGCAAACTTGTTTGTCCAGCCTGGGTGGGCGGTGTAGGTGATTAGGAAGGTAGGAGAGACATGACACATCCACCCTCCTCCTGCAAACCTGTTTGTCCGCCCTGGGTGGGCAGGGTATGTGATTAGGAAGGTAGGGGAGACATGACACATCTACCATCCTCATGCAAACCTGTTTATCCTCCCTGGGTGGGGGCTGGGTAGGTAGGGGATCAAGAGGGTAGGGGAGACAAGACACATCCACCCTCCTCATGCAAACATGTTTGTCCACCCCGGGTGGGGCGGGGTAGGTAGGGGTTCGGGAGGGTTGGGAATTCCAGTTCAGTGTAGTGCGCACCATCAAACTCGTATTATTAATAATAATCATCATTGTCATTTTATGTACATTGCCTGAAATTTTACAGTTCTCAAAATCTTGAAATAGCAAACATATACAAAAGTTAGGTATAGGCTTATATCATATTTCCTTTATTGGTTGTCTGAGGTATGATGTTGCCTAGTGGTTTCGAGCTTGACGTTCTCAAAACCCCCGTGGTTTTCAGAGTGGTTTCTAAAATGTTTGTGGATTGCAAACAAAAGACTATGGTAGTTTGGTCGTAGACTGAGTAGGAAACAGGGAGAATATGGTAGATATAATTCCGCTGTCACTTTCGATAATTACAAGATAAAGTCTATTGTATTAATTGTATTAAATATTATAAATATTAGAAGAAATGTAATTGTAACGATATATCTAATTTTATTACCATTTTATAAACGTTTTTATAACCATTCTTTGTTCTGTGAATTCAACACGATTGTGGGCCGGTATAGCCTGATAAATTGGTTTGGGGGGTTGGGGGAGGGGGGTTGATTTGTGCGGTTGTGCGAACAACGGCTGGTGGTAATATACGAGAGTGAAGAGCAGGCAAGTCCAGACCTCGAGGGTCTTATTGATTGATTGATTGATTTATGAAGTTTAGGCATACATGCCAAACACAAGGGCAGCTCAGACCATTCAGAGCTGAAACGGAGACTGACAGTAGAAAGGTTTGAAAGGTGTAATGAGAGGTAAACCAAGCAGTTGCACTATGAATCAATTGTGAAGAGAGGATGGATAGCAAGATGGAAGAAGGAGAATATGAACGGAGGTACAGTAAAAAAGGAATGAAAGGAGTTCCAGCTATAGGGGCTGAAGGGACGTTGCAAAGAAGCTTAAGTAATGCCTACATTGCGCTGCATGAGGTGCATTGACGGCCCTACCCCCCTTACGGGGTCGAGGGTCATATGCACTGTCCCGAAAGCTGTTCCAAGAGTCGTTCTTTCATCCCTCTTATATAGGGGCCATTTGTGAGTCTAAACGTAGACGCGTTGTGACAGACACACTCACACACACAAAATACCTGATGCATATGTAGCATTTATTTTATGCAAAGATACAACCCCACACAGAAGTTGTTCCTTTTGCCCATATAATATTTCTTATCCAAACTTCGGCGCCGAATAACCTCCACAACTTCGAGGACAACCCACCACTGTAGTACCAAGATGGGAGAACGAAAGTTACAAATTACTACCTGTGTCACTGTAGCTTCTTTTCCGGAGAAAAAAATAAATTGCACAATACCTTACAAACATTTTTCACATTTCTTGTCAATTTACTTTGAGTAGACTTATAACGCACCTAGATCGTAATAGATTTATTTGAGCAATATTCTAGTTACTGCAGTATTATTTAAAAGTTATATGGAACAGGTATAATAATATATTATATTATATATATATATATATATATATATATATATAAGAAGAATATGAGATTTAAAAAAATAATTACAATATTCTCATTTTTCTCGTCCTCAAAGAAAGCGTTATGATTATGAATAAATAGGTAAGCAGGACCCATCCTATTTTACCTTCATTCACACCTCTTTCCCAGGGGTGGAATCCTAGACGGGCCCAGTAGGTCGTAGATAGTATCCTATGAAGATGGTGATAAGCCCTGTTCACTTTGAACCGAGTTTTCAAGTGGGTTTTCGGGCAGCCGAGAGCTGGCCGGGACTTCAAAAGGGGTTTCTGTGCCGTAGACTTTATTTTTTTGTCTGCGGTAAAACTTTATGTTTTTTACCTTCGTGTTCAAAGGAAAAGGTTATGAAAGTTAGGAGCGGCGTTAGAGGTGAGTTAGGAGGTTGTTGTTATTGTTCATATCATAGTTTTTATCAATTTTAATTATTATTGAAATGAATGTACATTTGCGTTTTTCTACAATTATTTTGCATGCCCTACTTTACCTTTCTTCCATACTCTCTCTCTCTCTCTCTCTCTCTCTCTCTCTCTCTCTCTCTCTCATTTCCCGTAAACCTTTTAGCTCATGCTTCCTTCCCTGTCGCCTTTTAATTTTCCTGCCTGTCTCGAAATATTTTACCATCCGTCGTATCTACCATAAGACCCTCCCTTCCTCCCCCTTCTTCTTACCTATACCTCCCCCTCTCCACCCTCCCCTCCTCCACCCCCTATCTACCCACCCCCACCCAGTGGGTCAGAGCGACCGGCACTTGTATATGTGTGTAAGGAGGAACTCGCTAACAAGGAGAGACTGTGGAGGAGGTGGTGGGTGGGGTAAGGAAGTAGGGAAGAAGGGGGAGAGGGATGAGGGGCGGTCGTAAAGGATGGTCGAAGGAGAGGCGGCTCCTCTGATCCTCGTGTGACAGGCTGTCAAGGGGCATCCTCGACCCCTCTCTCTCTCGCCCTCGACAGGTGCCACTCCAAGAGACCTCTTCCTCCTCCTCCTCCGCCTCCTCCTCCTCCACTCTCCTTACACCTCTACTCACCCTTAGGGAGCGGGAGGTCAACCTCCTCCTCCTCCTCCTCCTCGTGAGGTTTCCTTTTCCTCGCATAAATGGGGTTTAGAGGGAAGGGTCGTCCTTATGATGTCACTTCTTCAACATTCATTCAAAATGTTTAAATTGTTGTTGTAGCTGTTGTTGTCAAAGATGGTTTAAATTGTTGTTGTTGATTTTGTTGTTTTTCCTCTTGTTTCCCGACCGACCCGCATTCTGTGGCGCTCCAGGCCTTCGGCTGAAAAAGGACGAGGAGAAAAATGAGAGATTTTGTTAATGTTGTTTGTTGTTTACATTAGTTACCCCTCATTGTGTCTTGTCACGCCTCCCATGTCTGATAAAGAACATTTTTCCTTCTTATTAATATTGTCTTGTTACTTGACTGTTATATGACTAACCCATCACATATCACATTTCTGATAAAGAAAATGGGAAAATTCTCAGACTCTTTCATTAATATTGCTTTTATTACATGCCCAACCCATACAGTGTAGCACATCTTACGAAATCAAGAAAATCAGTTAACTAATAATTTCCCGTTATTAAGGGGCTACTCTGGTCTCATTGTAGCCCATATTTCGACTAACACTGAACAAATGAACATTCAGAGAAATGATGGAATAGTTAAGTGTTGAGAGAAAGGCTGAAGAAAAGACAGTTGTTAAGAATAAGATGGAGATACACGATAATCCAGTGGATGAAGGACAAACACCGAAAGCACTAATAAAGAGAAAATAGGGAAAATGCACAAAAAAAAAAAGTAAAGGGGAAAATAAGAAAAATGAATTAAAGAGAGAGAAAAAAAAAGCACACGCATACACACTTAGAGACACGTACCAAGAGAGACGAAGAATAATTAGGTAAAGAAGCGAGGAGGTCCCCTAGCAGTGGCACCATGGCGCCTTCTTTGAAGTGCCGCTCCAGAGGAGCGCGAGGGAGCTCCGTCAAATCTGAAAGAGAGAGAGAGAGGAAAAAAAAAAAGGTTGCTTTTGCGTCCAAGGTTAAAAAAAAAAAAGAGCAAAATGGGTTTCATTAAAAGCAGGGTTTAGTAACAAGGAGATTCTCTCTCTCTCTCTCTCTCTCTCTCTTCTCTCTCTCTCTCTCAATACACACATGCGGTATATATACATACAATACTATATATATATATATATATATATATATATATATATATATATATATATATATATATGTGTGTGTGTGTGTGTGTGTGTGTGTGTGTGTGCCCCCTATACACGCCTGAATTTTTTTTATATTAAAAAGATTAAGCCACAGGTATCTTTTGATATGTAATTCACTATACCTTAGGAGTAACTTGTACTCAAAGTGAATTATAACTGACAAGCTCTCGTCAAATATAATTCTTCCTGGTTTAATTATTCTCAAGATATAGTGAATTAAATAAAATATATATATATATATTATATATATATATATATATATATATATATATATATATATATATGTATGTACGTATGTATACATAATACATCTGTATATTTATTTATGTATATAATCTTGTGGCTTACCAGGCAGGGATTTTTTGGTCTCGTTTTCTCAGAGACAGACAAACGGACGGACAGGACATGGAATGATCCTGTATGAATTATTAGTGAGTTTTACTGAACCACTGCCATTTACTTCACTATTTGGAGGCAAAGACTCGCATGGCTGCCCAAGACAGAGCGAGTAGCGAGTACCGAGAGGAAATTGTGTTGATGGACGTTCACCCTTTCAGCGATGACAAACTCGCCTCTTGAAAGGAGGCGGGTTATGATCCAGGGAATACAGAAGAAAGAAAGAACTCCTACATTCTAGAAAGGAATGTTACTCAGGAGTATTTGTCTTTATTCAAGTATATTTTATAATCACGTATTGAATACATTCGGTTTAGTTAGTACTTGCATGGCGCTGATCTTTACTTAAATGGGTGATAAGTACTTTCATCGGTAACTGAAAAGGAAAGTTACTTGAATGGGTGATAAGTACTTTCATCGGTAACTGAAAAGGAAAGTTACTTGAATGGGTGATAAATACTTTCATCGGTAACTGAAAATGAAAGTTACCCTTCATCAGGCTTCTGAAGCCTCTCGGGTTGCAAGAATTTTTAAGTTTCTAATTGTTTAAAACCATTTATCACCTGACTCATCAAGAACTATTGTTATGAGGGGGGGCTGTGGGTTGGGGCGTGTTGATGAGGTATTAAAATTTGACTGGGTTTACTAAGAATCTACAAAATAAAGTATTTGATTCTGAAATAAGGTCTGTCACATTTACACTCCCAGACTGGAATCCAGAGTTTTCTCTCTAACTTTCGTTTTCCTGGTTTCTGGAGATCTTCCCTATTTCAAAAACAGACGTATCACTTGCTTTGGGACAAGACCAGTCTTTTTTTTCATGCCTGGGCTAGTTAAGGACATTGGGTTGCTGTCCCAGAGGTCTCTGATAAATTACAAAGTTTGTTTCCACTAAAATAACTTGAAAACAACTGTACCAATAATTTGCAGAATTTACAATTAAATAATCTTGTCAGATTGCCCTAAATAATGCTATTTTCAGTTTTTTGTAAAAGAAAACTATTGAGGTGGTTTTTTGTCTGTCCTCCCGCCCTCAGATCTTAAAAACTACTGAGGCTCAGTAGTTTTTATTTCATTTAATGTTAAAGTGAGCCATGATCGTGCGTCTGGCACTGCTATAGGTGCCAGCAACACAGGACACCACCGGGCTGTGGAGAGAGTTTCATGGGCCGTGACTGAGAGTTTCATACTGCATTGTACGCAGCACAGAAACTTGATTGCGTCGAAGAAACTTTGGCGCATTTTTTACTTGTTTCCATTTACTTCCACAAAATAAATACCTAAATGCAATTCGTCTCAGTGACAAGGCCTTGGAACCTGAGTATGCAGAACAACGTACTTAAATATCCTCAGTGGTCCCTGGATAGATGTTTCGGCTTCAGGTACCGTGTATTCATCCAGCCGTCCAAGGCAAATAACATTGTTTGCAAAGACTTGCAAACCCCCAGATTGTTTCAGGAGGTGGACTTTGGAAACGATTCTCAGTGTCGAGACTTAAATGTGGTTTGGGTCCCATGGAAATGATCCTTTCCTGCCTTAGGGCCTCTCGAATGTTTGGCCTTTATACATTATTGTATACAAACCCAGTCTAGTTTAGGGGTAAGAACATTCAGTGACAGAATTAAAAAGCAAACCCATTTCAGTTCAGAAACTTTTGGAATGACCTGAGTTCCAGGATGATATACGAACCTTTTCCATTTATGGGGCGGGAATGTTCCATGATATGTTACACGCAAATCCCTTCTGGTGAGAAGGCTTTGGAACATTTTTAGTTCTATGATAAGGTACATACATCCTTTCCAAGTTCTTCGCTGGACGAGTCGGTAACGTGCTCGACTACTGATCTCAGGGTCTGGGTTGGATTCCTCGCTCTGCCAGCAAGGAATCAGAGGAATCTATTTCTGGTGATAGAAATTCATTCCTCGGTGTGACTCGGATCCCACAGTAAGCTGTAGGTCCCGTTGTTAAGTAACCAGTTTGTTCCTAGCCACGTAAAAATTAAAATCCTTCGGGCCAGCCTTAGGAGAGCTGTTAATCAGCTCAGTAGTCTGGTAAAACTAAGATATAATTAACTTAACTTTCCAGTTCTGGAACTTGAATGTTCCATGAAAGCGCTAATAAGCAAACCCACTTCTGCACTTCTGTATTATTTCGAATGTTTTGGGCTCCGTGTTGTAAAGCTATGCAAACCCTTTCCAGTTCCAGGACTGGAATATTAAGTGACAGGGGAGTTAACAATCAAACCCATTTCTGTTTTAAGTTCATGGAAAGATTTTGATCCATGACATTTCAGTATATAAACCCTTCTCCCTTCTGTGTCTCCGAGCTTTTAGAATGTATGGGGTTCTATGGAATGGTGGCATGAACAACTTTTGTAGATCTAGAAACTCAGGAAATTGTAAGGTGCCTAAACCCAAAAGTCCTTCAACGCTATAAAAAAAATATAGAATAGAATAGAACACAGAATTTAGACCAAAGGCCATGTGCTGGAACCTGTGAGGTCATTTAGCGCTGAAACGGAAATTGACAGTAAAAGGTTTGAAGGGCGTGACAGGAGGAAAACCTCAAAACAGTTGCACTACGAATCAGTTGTTAAGAGAGGGGAGAGTAAAATGGAAGAAAAAGGAATGGAAGTGGTTGCAGCTAGGGGGTGAAGGAACGCTGCATAGAACCTTAATTAATTCCTGCAGTGCACCACATGAGGTGCACTGAAGGTATTACCCCGCTACGGGGAACAAAATGTAGACTAGAATCGTGTAACCGGCACTAAACCCTCACACGATTGCAACAGGTAACTTGTAAAAGTTATACTCAACATAGCCTTTCCGCAGTGGCTCTCTCTCTCTCTCTCTCTCTCTCTCTCTCTCTCTCTCTCTCTCTCTCTCTCTCTCTGCTGATATCTGTCTCAATGATTGGTATTGATGAAAGTGTGACGTCAAACCACTTCATGCCTAAAGAGCCCTGGGTATAAGAGCGTATATATCATAACATTAATTAGGTGTCCCGTCAGTTTTTTTTCTGTCTTTCTTTCTTTTTGTGTTTGTTTTTCCGATTGATAAACATTCGTGGATGATTCCGATAAGGCGAAAGAGAGAGAGAGGGAGATCTTAGTCAAAGGTAATTCGCATGCAAGACATTGCATCATTCGCTCACGCCTTCTTTTGTCGTAGGAATGATTAGTTCTGAAAACGGTTTTCCATTTGTGTGTCTTTACCTATTATCAGAACAAACAAACATACACACTCTCGAAGCCATTGAGTATAAATGAACTGAAAAGTCTGCATATGATTAGAAAGGTGCCACCTGCTTTTTTAGATTTCACATACACAAACAAACACATGCACAAGCAGCTTATGAAAAGCCAATGCATGACTAATTAGGCTCCCATATCACATTCTGACACACCAACAAACGCAGCCACAAAAACAAACACGCACAAATGCGCCCGCACTCGTAACCATTCAGCGAAGGCGGGCGGCCCTGCTCTCTCTCTCTCTCTCTCTCTCTCTCTCTCTCTCTCTCTCTCTCTGCTGTCGCTGCACGGAATGATTCGGAAAACAAGATTTATCGAACCTTATTCCAGCGGGGCGCCATCATTGAGTTCGGTCCTTCTTCTTCTTCTTTTTCAGAGAGAGAGAGAGAGAGAGAGAGAGAGAGAGAGAGAGAGAGAGAGAGAGAGAGAGAGAGAGAGTCTCGGTGTATCAGTGCGAAGCTTCACAAATGTCGAAGCATCTTGAGCCGAGCGAGGGAAGCCGAGAGGGCGAATAGCGGCCATTTGCCACCGGACTCGAAGGGCGTCCGGGTGGCGGCTCCAGGCCGGGATTCTCGCCCTTGCGGGGAGGTGGGGTCAAGGGTGCTCCAGACGTCAACACTTGGGCGACAGGTTTTCCCCAACTGACGGCTTAGAACAAGAGTCGCTTTTTTTTTTCTTTTTCTTTTTTTCTCGAAGGGCGATGAGTTATTGGCTTCGTTAGCCAACTCGATCTTAGCGGTTCGCTGGTTCGGAACCGACTCCTTCATAGCCAACTCATGAATCTTCTTCATTTCTCCTTTCTCTCTCTCTCTCTCTCTCTCTCTCTCTCTCTCTCTCTCTCTCGTTTCTTCACCTTCTTCCCTTCCTTATTCTTTGACTTATTTCCTTTAATTCTGCTCCTTTCCCTCATCTTCCGTTGTTCTTTTATATATCCACCCTTTCATTCGCTCTTTTCGCCTCATTTCTTCATTTGCTGTTTCCACGACGTCTTTTCATTTCCTACACTTGTGCCTTTCCTTTTATTCCCGTTTCTCGTCTCTCTCCCTCCTACTTCTTCCAGTTTTTTCCTCCCCTCCCCCTCCACCAGTTTTCTCCTTTCCTCTCCTCCGCCACCAATTACTTTCCTCCCCCATTGGTTTCCTCAACCTCCATCCTCCACCAATTTCCCTCCCCCTCTTCCTCCATCATTTTCTTCTGCTCCTCCATTAGTTTCTTCCTCCTCCACCAGTTTTCCTCCTCTTCCTACATCATTTTCTTCTTCTCCCTCTCCACCAGTTCTATTCCTCCCTCTCTTCCTCCATCATTTTCCTCTTCTCCCCCGCCACTGGTTTTCTTCCTCCATCATTTTCTTCTTCTCCCTCTCCACCAGTTCTATTCCTCTCTCTCTTCCTCCATCATTTTCCTCTTCTCCCCCGCCACTGGTTTTCTTCCTCCATCATTTTCTTCTTCTCCTTCTCCAATATTTTCTTCCTCCCCACTTCCTCCTCCACCAATTTTCCTCCCCCTCTTCCTCCATCATATTCTTCTCCCTCCACCATTTTTCTTCCTCCCCCCTCCAGTTTTATTCCTCCCCATTTCCTCCTCCAACAATTTTCCTCCCTCTCTTCCTCTATCATTTTCTTCTCCCCCTCCACCAGTTTTCTTCCTCCCTCTCCTCTCCTCATCCTCCGCCAGTTTCCATTCTCCTCTCGTCTCCTGTTCCATCTGGTTACCTCTTCCTTTCTATTATCATTCGTTAATTGGATCCATAATGTGAAGGCTTCGGTTCTCTTGCAGAAGTCATTCGTCTGAGGCAAGACTTTGCTCATCGCTTTCATGAGAGAGTAAAGTCTCTCTCTCTCTCTCTCTCTCTCTCTCTCTCTCTCTCTCTCTCTCTCTCAGGGAACTATCATTGCTCGGTGGTGAATCGATTTTGTTTCGCCCTCTCAATAAGGCAAACAGTTTGAGCAATGTAAACCGATGTCACGATAACAGCTGTCAAATTTTCATAAGAAAAGAGAAATTTGCGCTCTGTTGCATATTTAGAATGATGTTCTACAGATATGAATACTAGACATCTACCATCCATTAAGAAATTATTGTTAATAAGAAGTTTACCTTACTCTTCCTCCGGACATTGGTTCGAATCCCGGCAGGGAAATGAAAGTCTCTTCATGTATTTCCCATTCCGATTTAGGTCTTGTTGCAGAAAGGGTCTCCAGAAAATATCAGAGAAACTGAAGGTACACGATCATTATGTGTATATTATGTATATATATATATATATATATATATATATATATATATATATATATATATGTATACATATATACACGTGTATGTATGTATATGTGTACGTGTGTGCTTGTTCGTATTCACACACGCATGAAGGTGTTTCCTAGCAGAGCGGAAGAGTAAAGTATCTTGTATCTACGGAGGAGTGAAAGAATGCACATGTATTTTTGTATAAACACTCCTTTCTCTTTGAGAGAGAGAGAGAGAGAGAGAAAGAGAGAGAGAGAGAGAGAGAGAGAGAGATGGAAAATGTCACGGTTGACAGAGAAAGAGAAGTGAGTGTTGGATAAAAATTCCTTTTGTGAGTGACATCGCTAATGAAAGATCCTGCGTCAACATTGCATATATCGCCTTACACGAGTAATTGTCATTTGTCCAGATGAACATAAGGATTAATCGGAACATTCTCATTAGTGATGACACAAAAATGCTCCGGAGGATACGAGGGGAGAGAGAGAGAGAGAGAGAGAGGTTTCAGCTGATCTTCTCAGTGAGAAGAGACGTATAATTTATTCACAATACAGTCTTAAAAGACTATTATCAAAACTTTAGGGACCTCGCAGTATACTTGGAGAAAAAATGAGCGAAACTTAAAATTTCAAGATTTTAATGGGTATATTCAATTACTAAGTAAAACATGCGCCGAAGTATCTTCGGCGCAGTCGAGTTTTCTGTACAGCATATAATGCTTTGTATGAAACTCTCAGCCGTGGCCTATGAAACTTTCTAGCCCGGTGGTGGCCTGTGTTGTTGGCATCTATAGCGGTGCCAGACGCACGATAATAGCTAACATTAACTTAAATAACATAAAAAAAACTACTGAGGCTAGAGGACTGCAATTTCTTGTTTGATTATTGGCGAGTCGATGATCAACATACCAATTTGCAGCCCTCTAGCCTCAGTAGTTTGTAAGATCCGAGGGCGGGCAGAAAATTGCTGACGGACGGACAAATAGCCATCTCAATTGTTGTTTTTTACAGAAAACTAAAAACCCGACACATAACCATCTCAATTATTGTCTTTTAAGAAAACTAAAAACCTGTCTGTTTTGTCTTACTTGCTCCTTTTCTCCACAAGGTTTTGGTTTCAAAAATGATTAGTAGCCTTCCGTTTTCAGCCAAGATTTTGTGATGAAATTGGCATTCCGTACTCCTACCTTCTTGGTTGATCAGAGCATTATTTATATGTCTCTTACCTTCTCTGATCGAGAGACCAGTGGTAGAGCCGATATGGGTGTGTGGTGTGTGTGTGTTTGTGTATGTGTGTATGTGTGTATATGTATATCCTTTACATGTTTTCAATTGTCTCCTTATTCCTGTTGAACTCGATGACTTCTTTGCCATTGATTACATTCGTTATATATATATATATATATATATATATATATATATATATATATATATATATATTATATATATATAACATAAAAGTAGTGTGAGAATTGGTCTCCTACAAGGTCAGCTATAGAGTTAAATGGTCTTCCAGAAGCTTTAGCTGCCAAGTTCATTCGTCTTATTTAGCCACTTTTGGTACTAAAGATTTCAGTTATTATTTCATCCTGTAAAGTCCAGAATTACTGTTATTAACCATCTTCTCTGGTCACGTGATCATTTCCTTGTCGAGTATTTCGTTAATTTTGCATTCGATCCAAACTGTTTCTCCTCCCTCAAATTTCATATCGTTTAGAAGCTTCGTATGAGATTCCTCGTCCGTATTGATTTTCTTCCTTAATATCAAAGTAACTATAGCGCATATAGTAGATATTATGAACTTCTGTCTTGAACACTCCTTTCTTCAGTTGAATCCAAGGACTGAAACTTATCTGTTCCACCACGAAGACGGGGTTAGTACCAACAGTGCACCTCATGGGGTGGGCTGTAGGCATTACTCAGAAAGGTTCATTGCAGCGTCCTTTCAGCCCCTTTCATTCCTTTTACTGTACCTCCATCTTGCTATCGACCCTCTCCTAACAATGATCTCATAGTGCAACTGCTTTGAGGTTTTCCTCCTGTTACACCTTTCAGGCCTCTCTACTCTCAGTTTCCCTTTCAGCGCTGAATGACCTTGTAGTGTTTGGGCTTTGGCCTAAACTATATATTTCATTCCTTATCTGTTCCAATTCACTTCCATGGAAGTAGGCCACTTTGCATCTCAATTCTAAACATGGTTTAATATGAGGTGTCCGATGCCATTCTTGTTGGACATGACCATCCTTTTTTCTCATATAAATTCTTCCCTACTGAAACCATGAATTCAGTCCACCAAGTACCTTTACTTGAGTTCTTTGCAAATCACGTTGGTGGAGTTGTCCTATTGGTTAAGATAGGTCCTATCACCCGTAACATTTTCTAAGGAGCCTGTCTTGAACTTCGATTTATTCCGGGCAGTAAAGCTGTTGAACTTGTCGGTCTGTCCATACGTGGAGATGTCTCCTGAAGTTCAATCAAGAGATGCTTTTGCGTCTGGCGAGTTGTCTCAGTTGGAGCTAGTGAGCAGAGAGTCGTTCAGATGGGTATCCATGACATAAATGAAGCTCTGGGATTTGCTTTTCTCACCTCTCGTATTTAGCCCTCCGGACCTGACTTCTGTAACTACCTAAGGTCCCTGGCTAGAATTCAGTTGTATGCAGTCTGTTTCTGTTATCATTTTTGACATCATCAGTATTATTCTCAATATTAATATTGTCATTACATTATTATAATGACTATTTTTGCTATTACTTGAGCACATGTGTGGATATTGACGATAATGATTTTTATCTTTTCATCTCTTGCATCTAGATTGTGTGATTTGTATTGTCCCTATTTTGTATATCCTATGTATAAGTCCTGGAGCTGAAATGAATATTATCATTATATTATTGTTATTATATTATGGCTGCATTCATTGTTCTTCTTCTGAACTTCAGAATTGTCGACTCAGCATATCTGATCTTACGTACTAACGACACTCTCAGCTCAGGCAGTGTCATGTTTGCCCTGTTCCATTGCACTCTGAAGTTTGGAGGATGTCTGGAGAATGATGTCACTCTGGTCCGTTGATACAGTGGTAAGTGTCGTGGCATGCCACTCAGATGTCGCGGGTATGTGTCTCCACCAGGGCGATGAACATTCACTGACTCGGCGTCATGATCAGTTACTGCTGCAGTGTGGGGTCTTCAGCGGTGGGAGGTTGAAACCAACATTCTTTGAAAAGTTGAATTTCAAGTCAATGGGCCCTTTGGTGTGCTTGTTCCATGTGAATAGGTTTCTCCTACTGAAATAGATAACAATGCAAAGATCAGTGACTAATTCCTCCCATTACAGAAAATATGTGAGAAAAATGTTGTTACTCTGAGTAGTCTAATTAAGACTAACTCATTAAAAATGTTGCTTTGCAACACGAAAAAAGAAGAAAAAAACGTTCCTGGAATTGAGAACTTGTATTTTCTTGAGATTCTCCCTCTTAGTTTTCTGTAAAGGAAAGCTACTGAGATAACTTTGTCTGTCCGTCCGCACTTTTTCTGTCCACCCTCAGATCTTAAAAAATTACCGAGGCTAAAGGGCTGCAAATTGGTATGTTGACCATCCACCCTCTAACCTTGAAGCATACAAGATTTCAATCCTCTTACCTCAGTAGTTTTTATCTTATTTAAGGTTAAAGTTAGCCATGATCCTGCGTCAGGCAACGCTGAAGGACAGGCTGCTATCTGGCAGTGGCTGTAAGTGTCTCATGAGCCGGACTCATACAGCTTTATACGTATTATACGATTGCGCCTAAGAAACTTCGGCGCATTTTTTTTTTTTTCATACCACGTCCAAGATAGGTATAAACTTCTGATTGATAATATCCTATGTTGGAAAGTTTTGACTTGATTTTCTGTTTTCACCTGATAAGTACGTCTTCTGGAACATGTTTAAAGGAATTTAATTACCTTAGTTCTTAGCTCTGCCTATTACTTTATCTATGACTTATGTCAATGTAGTGGTCTCTTACTGATTTCCGAAGTCTTAGTTTCGGAAGCATCTTAAAAATAATGCATTCTTTTGGATTTTGACATCTGCTAAAATCGTTTCAAACACAAAATAAAGCAAAAAAGGCAATGAACTAAACGGTCAAGTTTTCAGTGACAATAAATTTTTTATATTAAAATTACCCATTCAAAAATCAGATCAAGGTGTAAAAAAATTATTAAGGCTCCCGATTCACCGAAGCTTAAAGGGGCAATAAGTTGTTAGCTTTGTGTTAATAAGAAAAAACCCGTTGGAAAGCAATTGCCTATAAGCAATTTGGACTTCTAAATGAGCTAAATTAGGGGCCGACCTCAGAATTTCACTTCCAATTCCATCAGTACCAGTTTTTTTTTGTCTTTTTTCGCCCTCTTAATTGTTTTCCATACATCCTCAACAGTCACTTTCACAAGCATTCTCTACCTGAAACTAACCCATTCAATTCCTGCATCATTCAGCTCTGCCTCCCTTCTAGCCTTCACATTCAGTAAATCTTCAAAATGCTCACCCATTGTTCTTGGAAATTATAGACTTAAGAAACATCAGATTTGATCAACCTTCATCCAATTTTCATCAGAGATCTGGAATTCTCTCCTTTCATATTCACAGATACTCGTTGTTGCTCTTGAGTAGGTTAACAAGACACATTTCAGGGCTCCAAAGGGCTCTCCAAATGATTTGTTCTCAAATGGGAGCCGAAAATTGGAGCAAGGTAAAACTCAAGAAGTTGGACAGCTAGATGGGAAGAGGCGAGGAGCGGGGCTAGATGAAAATTACCACGCTGAAAGCAATGCAACTGGGAGCAAAAGAAATGCTGCAAAGAACTTTTAGTACCTTCTGCACTGTATTGTGCAAAACATACTGTAGGTGGTGTCTTACTGTAGGGTACAGAATCTTGAGACTTTTATAAAGAAGCAAGCTTATGGTCGTGGGTTAATGTGGCTTTTCTCAGCAGCATTCACTTCAGGGTGTGAAGTCCCTCCCTACACGAGTTAGGGCAGAGGAGACTTTAGCCTTGGCAGGCAAGTCTTCCAGGAAAAGGACACTCTAAAATCAAACCAGTGGGTAGAAGGGACTCTCTACCCTTGTTAGGCAGCCCTTCTAAGGGAGGGTTTCTACATACATACCTTGCTCTCCAACCTTGGACTGTGCCATAGCCATTGTACCGTGGCCTTCATGGTCTTGGGTTTAGTTTCCCTTGCCTGAGGGTAGAATCAGGCATTTATCCTTTTTCTCGTTCACTTTTCCCTTTTTCTCAAAAAGTGTGGTGGACAGGCTGGTGATAAAGCAAAAGATGCTTGGTGGATTATCAGGAAAGTGGCTTCGTCTTCACCTAATCTTTTCCTTCTGAGTGTTTTATTTCTAAATCCATCCTGACTGTCCTCCCCAAGTTGTTGTGGCAAACCTGGCGGATTTCTTTTCCCTTACAAGGTGCGCCGGCCGCATATTCCCGAACTGTAACAAGGTACTGGGAACTTCCCTGAAAAAAGTGGGACACCGTGCCTTAAACACTAGCCATAGAATCTTCTTGAAAGTAATCGCATTATGTTTCCCACGCCCAAATTACGAGTAGAATCTTATGTTGACTTAACCTAACCTAACGAAAGGGGCATGGCAAAAAAAAATATACATATTAAAAAAAATACGGGCTAGTGCAATACTAGTATACACCTCGGGAATTTGCCATTCGGCCCCACCTTGTTGACCAGTTGCTTCCGGCGCTGTTTTCAATGACGAATGGTGACGTTCGTTTATACTCTCAACAGAAATTTTGTAAATAATGTAAATACCGTTGTTGTTGATGGTATTGTTATTTATTGTTCTGTTGATTTTTACAGTGCTACTGTTGTTATGAGTTTATTTAATAGTTTTGATTCTGATTTCATGTTGTTGATTTTTAATTCTTTCGGAAGGCATTGGGCTGAACTCTGGGCCTGTTACTACTCATTACAGCACGAAAAATTCCGAAGTACTTTACTCAACTATTCGGGGCTTAAGATCAAATTTCCTTGATCTCCAGAGTTGTGCCCATAACGAAGATTTGTTGTTTTTATCCGAGACTCTTGTAAGTGGTAACGAGTCAAAGGTCGAAATTTTAATCGCGGGGTTTGATGCCGTTGACTTCATTAATTTTATCGTCCCAACTTGCCTCACGCGCAAGGACGACCTATGAATCGTCAGGAAAGTTTGGAGCGTCATTGCCATGAAGTTCTTTGTTTTAAAATTTCCAGTAAGTTCTACCATGTTTATGCATTTGCTGTTTACCGTAATCCAAATATCGATGATTCTATATGTGACTGTCTTTTGGAGCGGATTAGTATGGCGCAGCCAAAGGATTCTAAAGCTTCATTCGTCATTTGTGGAGGCTGTAATGCAAAGTATAGTGAGTGGCTAAGTTAAAATTCCACAGATCAACATGGCCGGTCGGCTCTCGAGTTCTGTGTATATATCCTCCGATTTTGTCCAACTAGCTGAGGAACCCACATATATATTCATAGATATTCCAGTTGTTGTGAAGTGCAAGGTTTGTGAATATATATAGGTACTCCTGATCATCGCGCTCTTAAGATGGATATAGGTGTCAGTTAGTATATTCCTAATTCCACTGTTGAAAAAATGGTCTGGTCATAATCCAGAGCCAATTGAGATCGCATTATTGAATCCTGTGAGGCACTTAATATTCCAGATGCTGCATTAGATCGTGATCCCAAGAAGTTAAATGAAAGGCTGATGGCTATTTTAATTACTATGAGATTCACAGTCGGTGTCCCGGTGTTATTCCGGAATAAAACTTTATCTACGTACCTGCCAAAGATGACACTTTGTCACAGGGTATCTTACATCCCAAACCTACTTTTTTTTTTTTTTACTGTATTCTTTATTACGAAAGTTGCATAATTCTGGTAATTATAAGAGTAACACCGATTTCTTATAGACATCGCCAGCAAACTCAGAGGAATGTCTTTCGAAGATATAATGACGTAACTTATGACGTCATTAACTTGCTTCCTCCTCGATGGATAATGGCTATCGTGAAAAAAGACTCCACCTCTGGCAACAATGAAATAACAACCAGTACTCCTTGTTTACATTTTGTAGTCGTGGTGGTAGTAGTAGTAGTAGTAGTAGTAGTAGTAGTAGTAGTAGTATTAGTAGTAGTAGTAGTCGTAGTAGTATATAAGATTTACGTCATGAGGTCGAGTGCTGGAATCCTCGAAGAAAAGTTTCCACAAGTAATCCGAGAAATTACTTTCTATCACTATTTCTCCATTGAAAAATTATATAATTAAAAATCAATGAACAAAATGAAGAAAACTTTGACATTCGTCGTAACTCCTTTGTTATTTTTCCTAATATGACAGTGACGATCATTGTAACAAATGAAGCAAATATAATTATCTTTCTGCACCATATGGAAAATTAGGTAGGAATGTAAAGTATACTATGGCTAAGAAAAAGTTATTCCGGAAAAAACACCGGGACAAAGGCTCTGAATTTCATAGTAGATATGTCCTTAGAAAGGCCATCAAATTTAGGACAAATGACCAGCCATGGTTTGATGATACATGTAGACGAGCTTACCATGACAAACAGACCAAATTCAACGCATGGAGACGAAATCGTTCAAATGGAAATTACACCATTTTTGTTGAGTCTCGCCGTGCTGCGAATAGAACTTACCATGCAGCTGAGAGAAATTCCAGTCATTCCCTATAGAGGAAACTTGAAGGAATTACCCAGCCTCATCTGTGGTGGACCAAATTGGCATCATTTATCTCAGGGTCATGCTCGTCTTCCATTCCACCACTATTAACAGATGACGGTAGAATGGTTACTTGCCTCATCGAGCTTTTGAAGCTAGCAGTCAGCTGAGGACGTCCCTCTCCCTGATATTTGTCATCCTATACCTCTCCTTACAAAATGTGCATTTCGCTCCAGGAAGGATGTTAAGAAAATTCCGAATGATCTTGACAGGTGAGGTGGAGAAGACCCTGATGGTTTCTTTTCTTTGTTTTTTAAAAAGTTTACAGCGTGTGTCTCTCAAGTTTAGTAGATTCTATAAATTTTCATGTCGACGTAATATCTTTGCGGATGAGTGCAAGCTTAGTAATACAGTGGCTGTTCCAAAGAGTGGCATATCTGGTGACTGCAGTAACTACAGGCCAATCTCTACTCTCCTATGCTCTCCAAAGTTGCTGAAATACTTATCTTTAAGCCACTATATAAATATGTTGAATCTAAAGGATTGTTAGTTGATAGTCAATATGCATATAGGAAGCAGCTACTAGTACCTTCGATGCTCTTTTAGACTTGACATGCCATTTACAAGGGAACCTTGATAAGGGTTTTGAGTGCAGAGTAATTCAGATAGATTTTAGTGCTGTTTTCGATTTAGTAAATCACAAGGCACTTATTTATAAGCTTCAGAATCTTGGAGTGGGTGGATATGTTTTAGGATTACTTCAACACAGCCTTACAGGTAGACAACAGTGGTGAGTTGCTGTGGACGGGAGTTATAGTGATCCAAGACCTTTTGTGTCTGGCGTTCCACAGGGCAATGTCCTTGGTCCACTGTTATTTTTAGTGTATACGGGTGACATGGTTATTGGCCTGGAAAACAAGATTTTTCAGTATGCTGATGATGCAACACTTGTGGGCGTAGCAATGTCTCCACTTTTGAGAAATGAAACTGCCCTCAGCATCAATCGGGACATGGACAGGATAGGCTGAACTCCTGTAAAACGAAAACACTATTGATTAGCAGATCTCGTGCAAACTTCCACCCCATCCTCCCCTTCAGTTGGATGGAACTTTGCTGAACGAGTCTGAAACTTTAAGTATTCTACAGTAGATGTAACTTTTGACTCACATCTGACTTTTGAGAAACATCTAGTGAAAAGTTTTCAGCGAATGTCGCACGAAAGTTAGGTAATCTTCGTAAGGTCACATAAATTATAACAGTGATAAAATCAGTGCAACCTGTTTTAGGTGATTTGTACTCCCTTTACTGGAATACTTTTCTCCGGTGTGGATGTCTGCTTCTGCCAGGGATTTATCTCTTTTAGGTAGAGTGGTTCGAGGTAGTAAGTTTGTTTCCTAATAGTATAGTAGTTATGACTCGGACCATCGACGGAAGGTCTCTTGTTTGCCATTTTTTTATAAGTTTTATTTCAACAGAGATCTTTCACATTCACAATTGAGCCCTGATCCCCTTTATCTGCAAAGAGCAATTCGCTGAACTGCAGCATCAATATGCAATGAATGTGCCTCGCTGTTGAACTTACCCGTTCTAGAGGTCCTTCGTGCAATTGGAACTTCAGAAGTTCAAGCGAAAATGCAATGCATTACTACCCTAATACTATTTAAATACATTTTTATCTATTTGTTAATTTATTATTTTTTTCTCATTTAAGAGTGGTATCTCTTCTTTCTGTATTTCCCTTTACCTCCTCTTACCACTTCCTAATAAACACCATATTCTTTGGAAGCTTGAATTTCAAGTCAGTGGCCCCTGTGGGCTTGTTCCACATGAATAGGGTTCATCTTCTGAATAATATCACAATAATAATACAATTTTTATATTCTCTAATTTGTTAGTATGACTGTTTCTCCTGGCTGTTTCCCGAACCTTAGGTGTGTATAGATAAGGTCTAGATCTCTATAGATAAGGTGTCGATCTCCAAACGAAAGTCTGCTGGTAGCTGCATCATTCACTATTTTCATTGAGACCATTCCCCTTCATCCCATTTTAGCTGCAATTCCCTTAGGCCACTTTGTCTTCCCGGCGTTTTATTCCTTTTTTGTAATCTCGTTCCGTATCATCATCATTCAGCAGTACCTCAATTAACACATTTTTCTTTACCACCATTGTGGTTGTATTGTGTGCATCTGTTTTTTAATTCGTCGTGTTTTAATCTTGACATCACTCCCTCGCAGTTTCTTCGACGTCTCTTCCCTGCCTACATTTTCATTCCTCCTCTCCCACGGTCTATTTCTTACTCTTTCTCCCCTTTTCTCCTCTTCCTCCAATTCTCCGGTGAACTGCCAGCTTTGAGGAAACACTAATCGTCGCCCTATTGTCCCTCCGCCATTGCCGTCTTCTGCCACAACAAAAAAACCCGCGAACGCCAATTTTCCCGCGCTTTTCCGCCTTGTAAAGTGGTTGTTGTGATCCCCGTAGCTGGGCGTCCCACGGGGCCACCCAGCAATAACTGCTGGCGAGATGAGAAAACTGTCTTTTGTGAAGCACGTCCCCGCCACAATGATTCCCCACCTGAAGCAATTATGACTTGACTGAGTAAAAATAAACTTGTGCTATTATGGCGGTCTGGCGATGATTACCCAGGCGGCGAGGCGGTGTGGCTTCCTCGATAAATGGTAGGAAAAGGTTGAAAGCGTCCTCGGGGAGGATAACTCATTTCTTCCTGTCTTGAGTCTTTTGTTTCTCCTCCTCCTCCTCCCCCGCTTCTTTCCCCGTCTCTGAGGATGACAATCGCAGCTTTCTTGCTTCTTGTGCGCGCTGGATGCGACTGTAAAACAAAATTAACGTGGTATCGTGATTACTGCTCTGCCCACGCTCGGTTCTACCTTTATAGTTGAATACTCCTGTATTCCTCAAGGTTTTCATTCATTTCTCTTGATTGTCTACTTTATTGGCCTTCATGCCTCATTGTGACCCACTGCCTCTTGGATGAGACCCGCGACGTTCGTTACAAGTTTCTCCGACGCATATCCTCTTTCCCTGAACCATCCGATCAACCCTTTCCTTTAACTGGGCCTGTGGCCGACGTTGGTGTATTGCCGTCCGTAGCAGACTCTTTAGGACGTCGTGAATTTCATTTCGTGTCCGTACTTCGTTTTACCGAAGATAATTAATAAGTACGTATTTTTGTGATAATCCTGCTCTTACGACTAAAGATATTTCATTATTATTGTATTGCCAATTTTTTTCAAAGTTTTCAGTTTGCTTCTGAGCCATTTATAGAGTTATTTACGTTACGTGACTGATTCCTATTTATTCGAGAAGGCACGAGAGACAGAGCAATGTGTGAAATGCGACAACAATATTGAAACATCTGGAAAACGCTCATTGGAAACAGCGACCCTGAACCCCGAGTAGGTGGTGGCTGGGCTGTCTGATATTTAGGTCTTTCCCTCAGATATCAATAGCAAACAGAAATTACATTATACCTGGGTATATATATATATATATATATATATATATATATATATATATATATATATATATATATATATATATATAATATAGTGTGTGTTATATGTATGTATATATTTTCACATACTGCACACAGATATATATATATATATATATATATATATATATATATATATATATATATATATATATATAGATATTATATATGTGTGTGTGTGTGTGTGTGTGTGTGTGTGTAATTGTAATAGCCACAGTGCCTCTTAAATTCTCAAATTCTTTGCTCTTTTTTTGGATACTGCATATGTTTATGTATGTATATAAAATGTGTGTGTGTTGTACTTTCTTCAACATGCAGACCACCCCTCCTGAGATTGCACGATGATGCCCTGATCTTGAGAGAAGTATTGCAGCCTCTTAAACTCACGCGCATTCCTGAGTCGTGCTCAGTCGGTTGGCTATGAATTAGCTGGCTTTGTGCCAGCTCCGGCTCTCGCTCCTAGAGCAGCCCGTAAACGTCGTGCTCCCGGGTCCGGCCTGCAGTCATCCAACCGTCATCCACTGTTATATATTTATGAACACACTCAGAGTTATATTTTTCAATTCACACGCGACTATAGTAGATTCGCATCAGCCATCCATCTCTCCTGAGGTATACGTCTTTCAGGGGAGGTGGAACATACATCCTGCTTATGTGAAAACTCGAGAGAGACTGAGAGTTTCCAGCCCTGTGACTGGCTTATCAACAGCCAATCAGGAGCGTCGTAAGGGACTGGCCTAAACGTCAAATGCACGGTTGGTGTGAATCTACTATAGTAAGGAAAGAAAACGGTAATAAAAAATGGGATCTCAGTATTTGTTCAAGAACATTTTGCACACGTTACACCTGCTTTACTAGAAGGGACCTGTTGATGTGCCTTATGGAAGAAAAAAAAAGTTATTCAAACGTTCAGAATGAATAGTTTAGCTATTAAAGAAATAGAAGCTACAGAGACAACAAATGAAAAAACAGTCGACTCTACTCTGCTGAGCTGTGGATCCTGGTGCTGAGATGAACTGAAGCCCAAACCGGAGGGAGATAATGCTATCTACAGACACACTCTCAATTCAGGAAAGCTTCAGTACGCTATATGATTTTGGCGTGTTCTTTTTGCAGTTTTGGTGGCAAGTTCATTCGCTATACACCCCAAGTCACTTGTTCGTCTATCAAATGAGTTTCCCTTTTTTTGGAGTAAAGGAAAATCGTAAAAAGAAGAGAAGAGAATAGGTAAAAGAAAAGAAAAGAATGGAATAGTCGTCAAGATATTCACATTATGTTAAACAGGTATTCAGTACTCTTAACTACCTGGCATTAAGGCACTAAAAAATTGTGATGATTATTTTACGGACATCGTCCTTACTAAGTGTGGCAGTTCGGGTGGGTCTTTTGGCCCGGTGTTGAATATCTAATATTCCGCATCCGCAAATTAAAAAAAAAATTGATATCCGCATCCGCAAATCTCATTTTCAGACATCCGATACATTTCTCGCACATATAATGCATAGTGGTGCTGCTGTCCAGCGAATCTGGTTCCTCTCGACACGAAAAAGGGATCAGGGATCAGTTATGGATGTTAAACGCAAGCATATATTGCACAGGATACTCTGCAGTGCAAATTTCTCCAATAACCGGTCACTATAGTAGATTCACATCAACCGTGCATTTGATGTCTAGGCCCGTCCCTTACGACGCTCCTGATTGGCTGTTGATAAGCCAATCACAGGGCTGGAACCTCTCAGTCTCTCTCGAGAATTCACATAGGCAGGATGTATGTTCCACCTCTCCTGAAAGAAGTATACCTCAGGAGAGGTGGAACATAGATCCTACCCTTGTGAACTCTCTCGAGAGACTGAGAGTTTCCAGCCCTGTGATTGGCTTATCAACAGCCAATCAGGAGCGTCGTAAGGGACTGGCCTACACATCGGATGCACGGTTGATGTGAATCTACTATAGTAACTAATGTCGATTCCTTTAAGCACAGTAAACAAACTGGGTCCCGTATCTGAATAAAACATCAGTATCATTATCATTTGGAATATGGTATGGAAAACTCTCAATCCCGGGACCTCTATTGGGCTGCCTAAACACTTGCCATCGCCATATGTGGGCCATATTACAGATGTCATTACAATGGTGTTCAGGATGTTTGGTGTAGAAGATAGATTAATAAGTTACTATAACTTTTGCGATGAAATTGAAGTTTGTTTTAGACAACTTAATGAAAAAGTGGGCTGGCATGGTATAAGAGTGGGCCTCTGACCAGAGTGACTCATCTAAACAGTTGTATAATATATATATATATATATATATATATATATATATATATATATATATAGATATATATATATATATTATATATTCTATATATATGGGCGTCCACAGAAAAAATGTAGGGGGACGGGGGAAAATGATATGGAGATCGCTGTGAGGGTGGGGTATCCCCCTATCCCCTCCCTTTTTCAAGAAAAAAAATTGTTTCCCAAAGTGCTTAGATGCAATATGGTGGCACTTTAATAGTAGAAAAACTGAATAAAAAGGCGAGAAATGTTCATGGTATTTTATTCATTTTGTATTTCCATGCAATTTTTTTTTTATTTTCAAGGAATTCCTGGAGGGGGCAAATGCACCCTTTTCCCTGCTGGGACGCCCATGATATATATATATATATATATATATATATATATATATATATATATATATATATATACATATATATATGTGTGTGTGTGTATGTTTATGTATGTATGTATGTATTGTGGATGGGATTATGAAAGAGGTCACAGAAAGGATAGGCTGTGCTTTGGCAAAGTTGAGAGAAAGATAAATAGGTTGAAAATGGAGTTCGGAATGGCTAATGTTTGATTATAACTCAGTGTTAGGTGACAAGAAGCTGAAAAGACTGGTGGAAACATTTGGAAGTGCTTACCAGAGGAGAAACTTGAAAGAGTTTAGCTAAATGGGATCCAAGAAGATAAACATAAAGGATAGAGTACTGATTGAAAACAAAAAGCAACTGACTCTTATATTTATTTGAGGGAATTTGATGGTAGAATGAGAGAGGAGTTGAGTAACAAAAGAGACGAAGCAAGGAGGATGGTTAGATCTCTGCTGAAGTCTGGAAGAGAACGTTTGAATGCAAAAAAAAAAAAAAAAAAACCCTCCTTTATGGAAATGAAGTGCCAATGTCGAGCTGAGAATGAGAAGGAAAAATGGAAGCTGCTGAGAAAATTCTTTGCATTATATATATATTATAGATGAAAAGGTAGATCAGATGGAGGAAGGTATATTAATGAATAGGTTCCATAATTAGGAGGTGTTTTTTGGGGGAAGGGGAAGAGGGAGAAGGGAGACCAAGAAAAGGCTGACTAGACGGAGAGGAGTAGAAAAGGTACTGAAACACAAGAGCCTTGATCTTCAGGAACCGTTAAGACTTAGGATGCTACGAGACTGAGGTGAATCGTCAGTCGTATGTAGGAGGAGTTTTGAATGGTGCTGATGAGCTTTTGGCTACTTAGTACATGAATCAGATGATGTTGTGGAAGTTTTCCGTACGTGGGTTTCATCCTTGATCCGGCCTGTAATGCGTGAATGGAGCAGTGACTACTCTGTTTTTATTGGGAACCACATCATCCATAATAGTGGGAAAGGCTTGTGTGTATATATATGTATGTTTGTTTATATCTATCTATTCTATCTATATATATATATATATATATATATATATATATATATATTGTGACGAAGTGGCCAAAGAGTATCTGGGTCTGGACACCGTTAGTACTTGGGGGGGAAGTAACCAAAGATCCGTATCTGGACACCATTAACATTTGTTAACCCAAATTGCCAAGTATCTGGTCACTACACTTACCATTTGTACATGTTAGCGCAAGAGACCCTTTTATTCCTGGGTCTGGGACAACTTTCGTACTTGGGGCACAGTTTGATCAAGTACTTGGTTATTGCTTACCTCACTACAGCCAGACACCTGACCCTTCATCACAAATACTAAACGACTGAATACTCTAAAGGTGACAGTGATCCCTTACAGAACTTAACTGTCAAGAAAACAGTCTAAGTTCATTAAAATAGATGTGAGGTAATCCTAATTAAAGGGCATCACTCCTTCACTAATTTCAAATCTAAGTATTTCCCTGGTTCTGATTCATTTGAGGGAAACAGCACAATTACCACTCTAAATTTCTACCTAACCCAAATAAAATATGATATTATATATTATTATATTATATTACACTGGTAGTAAATGAAACTCTCCCAAAAATTTTAAATACAAAAATTTATTTCTAAATTCAAAATTTATAAGTGAAATTCACAATCTCATGGAAATTGTTATTACCTGAAAAAAAAGTTTACTTAATTCTTGGATTAATTTTTAAACAAAATTAAATCAAAGTTTATCTAGGAAATTGATTAAATTAAATTATAAAGCAATAATTAAATTTGAAATGAAATTTAATTAAATACAAATTAATTCTCAAGTGTTAGATTCAAACAATTACACAACAACAAAAATTATTCAAACTAATTAAACAAAATAAAGAAACCGTAAAAATATAATACATAATATGAAAACAATTAAAGCATTGACAGTACAAACATTAAGTATATAAAATGGACATGTCAAAAGAACAAAGCAAAAGAAAAATGCATAAAAATAATTTTATCCAAACACTAAAAATAAAACCTCGAAGTGCACTTCAAAACATTTGTAAAATACCTTTATATGCAGTTGCAACTTCTCACTCAAAAAGTAAGGCCTGTTACAATCTTCAACACTTTTGTGGGCGCCTTCACAAAAATAACATTAATAACACTTGCTCAGATTCCACAAACAACACATATATTACTAAGAAAATTAGGTAATAATATTGAGTGACCAACTCATATATAAATGTGAGTTACGATATGGTAATGAAACGGTCTCGCGAGTGAGCGAGCGAGAGAGAGAGAGAGAGAGATTTCAGAGAGATGCTACACTCCCTAATACACGCAGCTACGTCTCAAAAGCGAATGTTTATGAATCGAAAAGCCACGTCCTATGGGTGTCAAAAAAGGGCATACCAGGGTGAAATGGGGCTACCCTTGGGTGAACAAACAAGGTCGAGACTAATACATATTACGTCATCTCTCTATGTTATGGAATTTTCCAATTCACAATTAACTACTTACGAGTCGATAAGTCCTCTTTTGGCAAATTGAAAGAGATGAGAATTATTAGAGATATTAATTGGTTTCCCTAGCAATAGAATCTTTAATTACTGCAAGTAAACATGAACAACATCATTGTAGGGAAGGTTCTCGAAGGACCTGATGCCGTATCTGGGAGGTCCCTACGCATTCGTTTGCGTGGATGATTAGATCCCTTGTGTTCGTCACGTGACCGCTTGGAACGATAAAAAATTAGCTGGCTAATGCATTCTCAAATTATGAATAACAACCTTCTCTAGAGGCTTATAAGCTCTTACTCTTTCTCTCTAACTTACGTACGTTTCAAAATGAAAAGTTACGCAACTTAAACATGTTATCTTTAAATGTGGGAATCTGAACACAAAGATGCATATTTTACATGATACACAGGTTCCGAGGGAAATTAATTGTATTACCAAAATTATAATTGCATTACAAAACTTACAAGTATATATATATATATATAATATATATATATATATATATATCTATATATATATATATATATATATTATTATTATATATATATATCCTATGTAGCACGAAGGAACACGTGCTTGAGAATATCCTTAAACCCACGGTAGGAAGGTAAGTGAAAAACTGGAGACTTGGAACAAGTACTTTCTTAGTTTATTCTACATTTTCAAGTCCTCAGTTTTTCAAATAACCAATGCACTATACCTCATGCCTTTTGGAAAATTATATATGATAAATGTTTCGTCACCAGCAGGATTCGAACCTCTACAATTAAGGTCTTCAGAGCAGGGTTGAAGTAATTAATTGTAATTTAATTGAAATATATTTAATTACAGAATTTCATGTAATTGAAAATGAAATCATAGTAAGGAATTGTGATACAATTATTCACAGGTTGATGTAATTTGTGATTTAATTATAACTATAAAATTGAAGTGGTAAGGTCGGGCTCCATTAGGAGTGATGGGTTGCTTACAAGGCTTACATTTGCTGGTGCTCCGCCACTGGGAGCAACATTGCGCGTGATGGGCACGTCCATAGCTCTATGGGCACGTCCAGTTCCCGAGCGTGTCCTGTAGGTAACGTATTTTAATATGACCTCTGCTCTTCTGGATCACTTACACTTCTGGAAATAAATTCTGAAACCCTATTAGCTGTATTTGTTCGCCTCAATACACTGTTTCCTGTGCCAATGAGTAAGTAGCGTTTACTTTCGCACCCAAATCCTTTGTAATTGTAACTAATTGTAATTGAATTTGTTGATACGTAATTGTAATATAATTGTTATTTCCAAATGCAATTAACATTTTTTAAAGTCATTGTAATTCATTTCTTCAAGTGTAATTCGGTGGCGGATTTAAGCGGGCCCACCTGGTCACGTGCGCCCCCCCCCCCCCCCCCCCCCCCCCCCCCCCCCCCCCCCCGGCCCCCATGGGGAGAATAATGTGTAAATCTCAAAGCTATAATTAATTTTTGACAATGTGTACCCACTGCACACTAGGAAAATATTGATATAAATACTGAAAATTAGATATATATATTTTTTTCTTTGTGCATGTATTTAATGCTTGTATTTGACAAAGCAACTTCGCCTGCTACTTCGTTGTATCTTTGTATGCTACAGCTGTTGGAAACAATGTAACAATCTTCATAATTATAATCGCTCCCTCTCTCTCAGCACATACAATATATATGTGCATATGATGTAAACTATATGTCTGAATAGTATATATATTCATATATATAATAATTTATATATATATAATATATATATATATATATATATTATATCTATATATATATATATATATATTATATATATATTAATATATATATATAGTAATATATAGGATACTATATAATTATATATATATATATATATATATATATTATATATAATATATATATATATATATAAAAGGTATAAACCCACAAGGGAAAATAAACAACGGAGTTTCCGCAAGATCTTTCGAAGTTCAACGTCCTTTACTTAGCAGATGAACAGTTCATCTGTTAAGTAAAGGACGTTGAACGTCGAAAGGTCTTGCGGAACTCCGTTGTTTATTTTCCCTCGTGGCTTATACCTTTATTTTTGGATTTATCACGATCCAAACATTCGTGATTCAGTTATACATATACATATAATATATATATATATATAATATAATATAATATATATAAATCTCAGTGACCCTGCAATGAAAGATTTCAGGATCCGCCACTGGTGTAATTACTCCAAACCTGCTTCAGAGATGCTAATAAACACACACACACACACACTCACTCACACTCACTCACTCACACACACACACACACACACACACAAAGAGAGAGAGAGAGAGAGAGCGCAGCTATTTGCGGCTTTGTTGACAAGGGTGTAGGATATCTCTCATTCCGTAAGTATACCAAAATTGGAAATGGGGATATAACGGGTATTCTATATACTCTACAAATGTAGCAATGCAAAAGTTCACCGAACTCTCGATGTATTAACGCTTGTAACATTGACATTATTCAAAATCGAATTTTCTAGAGCTTGAATTTCAGTGTTTGAAGGTAATTTATGGCAGTTTTAGGTACAGACACGGAAATTTTAGTGTAGTATGTATAAGTATAACAGGAACTACGCATAAGCCAGTACTCTCTCAGGCTGTTATAGCGTGTTGTCTATTTCCGATGAATCTTTCTTGCCTTTTAAAATGTAACGTGACACGCATTTGAATGTATCATCCCTAATATGAATATTGTATAATGCAGATAGATAATTCGTTTTTGCCAACCTTAATATCATGGCACGTTATTATTATTCAGGACCCACTTGTTATGTTATGTATGCGATAATAAACTTGTATACAAACCCAAAACTTTTACACCCGTAACCCACCTTTTCCGATTGGCCAGTCAGAGAACATAAATCCTTAGCTGTAGTGATTTGAAATTTGTACTCAAGAGAAAATTTATCTCTTATTTATTATTTTTACATGCAGATAGATAATAATAATATACTTCTTAACCCCAGAAGTTTATATCATTACGACAGCTTAAATTTGTATACAACCCAAAACCTTTACACACGTCACCCACCTTTTCCGCATTAGCCAATGAGAGAGCGGATACAACGGCCTCGCCATCTGTGATTGGCTGGCGTCAAATGCTTGAGAAGATTTGAACGGAGGAGTGTCTGTCGCCTGTGGTCGGACGCCAATAATACCGCACATTTTGCGTTCTAGACTTCATTCAAAAACTTGTAGTTTATCAAAGTTGGTGAAATAGCGTGAGGAAGATGGCGAGTCCAAATGCCGGGAGGAAGAATATCAGAAAAGGCCAGAATATTAAGGTCTTCGTGAGATGCAGGTCAGTGTTTTGAACTTGGGCGTAATGCAATGGATGTCATGTTTTTAAATGCCAGGTTTTAAAGTCTCATAAGTATGCTGCAGTCGTTTCACATAGATTGACCGACATTTTGTTTAAAGTTGGAATGCTTTGAGTGATTATATAGAGAGCCTACATTGTAGCCTGTAGGTTAGAGCAACTAGCTATAGGTATTCACGAGGCTAGGTAGTCTAACCAGCTTCGGGAGCATACCAATATAGACTCTATGTAAGTTAGGATGAGCAGTTCTTTTCTGTTTTTGGCCGTGTCAATTTTCCTGCCGTAAATGTAATGTAATTTAGTAATTTTCTTTATTATTAGTGATAAGGTCGGTCTAGCAAAGTCTAGCTTAGGCTAGTACCACTGCATAAGTTTGACATCGTTATTGTAGAATAGACCTATGTAATCGAGGCCCAAGGTAACTTTTTGTAGTTTAAATTCTATGGTTATAAAGTTTTCCTTTGGCTAGACTGTAATTTGTTCCTAAATTGGATTGGCATAGCCTATGAGTCCCCCCCAAAAAAAGAGAAAAAAAGCAGCGCAAGTTTGTAATTAGGGTAAAAAACCGCATGGTACAGGGGTGGACCATTTACGATCAATGTGTACAACCCCAAAAAAGTACATTATAATGCGTCCTGACATCGGAGATGGGCATCAGACGCGACTTCTTGTTGGTGAGAAACGGAGCTAAAGACCTCTACTCCGGTGTCAGGATGCGTTATAATGTACTTTTCTTGGGGTTGTACACATTGATCGTACATGGTCCACCCCTGTACCATGCGGTTTTTTACCCTAGAGCACAGCAAACTGGATAGTAGCCTAGGCTAGTAGTCTAAAAGTCTGGGTAAAACTGAAGACTGCCTACTCGCTAGGTACCGTGCCCCTCTGGTTCACTTACTATCAATTAAGCTCATGTGCAGAATGGGTGCAATTTTCAGTACCAGCTTCTTTGGGATGAACGTCAAACCTAAAAAGATTAAATATAATACACAACAAAAGGAATAAATTTTAAAAATATAAGCAAAAAGCTGCAAGTACAGGCGGTCCCCGGGTTACGACGGTTCCGGCTTACGACGTTCCGAGGTTACGACGCTTTTTCTTAAATATTCAATGGAAAAATCCGTCCTGGGTTACGACGCTTGTTCCGAGGTTACGACGCTGACGCTTCCGACGCTCCGAGTTAACGACGCTTTTAAAAAACGCATACTATGATAAAAATCCTTTATAGTTTAGCACAGTATATTAATAAAAATAAGTTTCTGGTTAGATTACAACAAAAATTTTGAGATTATGATGATTTTCGACACTTTTTATGTTGTATTTTTCTATGTTTTTTAGTGACGCCTCATATGCGGAACTAGTTTCCGAGCGAATGAATACATACTAGTTTACATATAACAGTCCAAAAGCGCAAATAATGAAAAAAATCATTGCTTGTTTCCAGTAATAATAACAAAACGAAGTTTCTGGTTAGATTACAACGCAAATTCCAAGTATCCAAAGAGAGACATTATCCAGTAATTTGATCAGAGAGAGAGAGAGAGAGAGAGGCGTCTTCCGACGCTCCGAGTTAAGGACAGAGAAGTGTTCGTTTCGTTAAACGGCCTCTGACTCATGCCAGTAAATGTTTTGTTGATACTAATTAATTATAAAGCCTATTTTTAAAGAATAACGTTTACTGTTTAAGTTAGTCTATATGATACGTAAATAGTAATCAAACTGTTCTTGTAGCCCTCAATATTTGGCAAAATCGAAGTATCCAAAGAGAGACATTATCCAGTACGTAATTTGATCAGAGAGAGAGAGAGAGAGAGAGAGAGAGACGCTTTGGCAACAATGGTCTCGGGGGTTTTTATAGCTTCCTTCTGCTTGATGATCGTGGATATTGTAGAAGGATTTCGACCATACTCGTTTGCCAAATCGACGATACGAACGCCACGTTCATGCTTTGCTATAATTTCATGTTTTGCTTCCATCAAAATCATTTTCTTGGGTTTTTTCTTATCACCTGCTTTGTCTTTAGCTTTGAGACCCATGGTTAATAATAAAATAGACAAAATAACACGAAAAATAGGCGCAAATACAACGAACTAAACAACGACGTGTTAACATGCAGCACCAACAAACAAACAGACTGAACGCCATTTATCGGTCGCCTATACAACTAACACTCATCGCAAAATCGTATCTCAAATATTTCGTTGTATATCAAAGCTTGTATATTTTCGCAAATTTTCTGTTATATCTCAAAACATTCGTATATTAGGGCAATCGTATGTCAAGTTTCCAATGTAATTTGATCAGAGAGAGAGAGAGAGAGAGAGAGACGCTTTGGCAACAATGGTCTCGGGGATTGACGTAACTTTTATTTTCTGAACAGATAGGACAGAGAAGTTTTCGTTTCATTAAACGGCCTCTGACTCATGGCAGGAAATGTTTTGTTGATACTAATATATAAGCCTATTTAAAGATACATTTACTTTAATTAGTCTATATGATACGTAAATAGTAATCAGCTGTTCTTGTAGCCCTCAAGATTTTGCAAAATCACTCCAGGTTGTACATAAAACTTCAAGAATGTAGTGTCACCAGAGGATTACAATAGTTTTTACCTTCAAGAACCAGCATTCTTTTATGAAAATAACTCCAGGTTGTACATAAAACTACAGGAAACGACATGTAGTGTAACCAAAGGATACCACAAGTAAGGTTTTTTTATAACTTTTTTTTTATTAGTTTAAGACATATTTCCAAGCGTCGTTCCGGCTTACGACGATTTTCGGCTTACGACGCGTCTCAAGAACGGAACCCCCGTCGTAACCCGGGGACTGCCTGTATTATGGTCGCCGACTGTTGGGAACAGGCCATCTAGCAGGCTAGTCTTCAGTTTTACCCAGAAGACCACTACCATGCCCTTCTGGTTTGATAATTACCAGTTTACATGCAAATTGGGCACCTTGTTAAGTACCAGTGCCTTGGGGTTGAATGCAAATACATTAACAAAAACATAGGTAAAAGGTATGAACCCAACAGCCTGGGGATTATATACAATCATGGGTATCATAGATATATGATCAAGATTTGGCGCTGTACAGTTTGAACGAAGTTCTTGGGCAAAATGTTCCTAGTTCTACTATATATCTCAATTGGCAACTCTTCAGATCACCCTATGAATGTGTGAGTGAGCTGAGAAGCCCCCAGTCTTGCTCAAGGTGGTAACGGTGAATGTGGTCACAAATTCCCATCCAAGGATGTGTTCTAAATTTTTTACAATAAATATACTACGAATTTGTTCCTGGTTTTATTTCTTAGCTTTTATGATATTGTTTGAGCATTCATTTCAATTTGACAAAATAAAATTAAAAAAGACATTAGAAAGAACGCTTATAATTGTAAAATTAGTGCATTTTGTACATGCAACTTCCCCGGCAGATATATACTTAGCTTATGTCTCTGACGTCCGACAGAAATTCGAATTTCGCGGCACACGCTGCAGGTAGGTCAGGTGATCTACCCCCCTGCCGCTGGGTGGCAGGAATAGGAACTGTTCCTGTTCTAGAACCAGATTTTCTCTGTCGCGGTAGTGTCAACATATGTTGTTGCTACCTCCTGACTTGATTTTCGTTTTTCATCGCCATCGATCTTCTGGACTGTCTTTTGCAGGGAAGTACTGGGTCTTTGGTTCGGCATACGCTTTTATTAACTTTTTAATGAATTTGGCTTCGAAAATTTCGAAGAATATATGACGTGTAACTACCGAAATTTTCGGTAGACACTCACATAGTTTGCAAGAAAGGGAAATATTAATTTTGTTCATGAAACTTACCTGTCAGATATATATATAGCTGTATTCTCCGACGTCCGACAGAATTTCAAAACTCCCGGCACACGCAGTGGGCGGCCAGGTGGTTAGTACCCATTCCCGCCGCTGGGAGGCGGATATCAGGAATCATTCCCATTTTCTATTCAGATTTTTCTCTGTCGCGGTAGTGAAAACACCTGTTTCCACTACCTCCGCCTAGGATTTTGAAACTTCATTAGCCGCTTAAGTATCCTACTTATTTTTTTTTTGAATGATTGACTTGGATTTGTGGCTAGGCATACGCTATCATAAATTAATTAAAATTTTTTCATTGCATATGATGTCTGAATCTAGTTAGCCTAGTTTCAGACTTTGTTGTCTGCAACGGGTAAGGGGAGGCTACCGAAACCTTCGGTAGACACTCGCTTAGTATACATGATGTTTACATGTTTTCTTTGTTGAAAGATCAATGTAATTAGTGTAATGTTGACTGAATTCCGAAAGAGACGTATGATTCGTATGTACGCAAATTAGAGCGTGATAGAATCAGGAGGTCTTCCTCCACAGTAACAGAAGTTAGGATAATGAACCTACTAACCTCCAGTAGACTTTATTTTGCCTAACCCTGTGGTATGGCTTACGGGCCTAGAGGAAGTTCTGTGAGACGTAATGCCCTTTCTATTATGGTGGATTACATCAAGTAAGCTTGAAAAAGTGCTCGCTCTCCAATCAGTGTTGTGAGTGTAGTGATGTTGATTTTGCCCCTAGTGTTGTGGAGGGGGCGTCAGATCGGCCTTATAATGCCTCTAGGTCTAGACCTCTGTCGGACTCCCAGAACACAGGGAGAGGGGCATGGTCGAAAGCCGAAGGAGGGTTACGAGGAACCCCCACCGATCTGGCGTCCCTTCGGCAAGACCTGAAGACGCTTCTCAGGCTGCCAAAGATCGTGCACGTGCACGAATCCTGAAGGATTGCTTCTCGTCCTCTGAGGCGTCCTCCCCGTACAGGGGTTGGAGCTCTCGGAAGGACTCGCGCCCTTTAAATAGAAGCTTATTGAGGAGGACGCTTCACGTCCTCTCTCTATTGTCGTGCGATTGTAATCGCCGCCTTAACAATTTTGACGACTTTCCAACACATGGGAGAAAGAAGAAGGAAATAGGAAGAACGCTGTTAAGCGCCCAGATCGCCTTATCTCACTTACTGTGAAAAGGAAGAAGGCGTACCCTAAGGCGTCCTTTTGAGTGCGTTTCTGGAAGTGTCGATGAGCGTGACAGAGACGCAAGATGTCGCACAAGCGGCCGCCGTCTTTGTCAGGAGTTGCGAACGTCCATAATACTCGTCCGGACGACGATCACCGTACATCGGCTTATGACTAGCACGCTTCATGAGCGGCGCTCCCCTTGAAGGCAGGACGCTTTTGAGGACGCTTTTCGGGACGCCTCCGTATTTGATAAGCAACAGTCATGTCGAAGTTTTTACCAAGACGTACGGGAGAAACCTTGGTTTCTTTAATAAGAATCTTATCGACGTTTGGGTATGATGGCGGATAGGAAATATCTACTTCCTTCCGTAAACCCTAGAGATGAACAGGAATTCTGTCTCTTCCGCGATTTATGAGGAAATTACGAAGATTTAAAGAGTTCCTGGATTAACTTCCTTACTTAAGGAAATATATTCTCTTTCTATCGTTCTATTAACGAAAAGAACGAAGATAGTAAAAGTTTTTTTCCTTTCTCTATCTGCCTCGGCAGCGGGTAAAGATCGGTAGTAGAGTATCTGCTGTATGATAATACGATACGGTCAAATCATAAGCACATACCGTAGTTACTTCTTTGCTGTGCAACTCTATTACCAGTATCCTTACAGGACTTTCCTAGGAAGGACTACGCTTAAAGGGATTGTTATGACAATACCTAATTAGCTTCTAGATTTATCGAAGTCTTGTTTCGCTTAAATATACATTAATAAGAACTTCCTGAAGTTCGATAATAATTTTATAAGATTCCTTTATTGAATGGAGTAGCTGGCAACTCTGGAAGAGTAAGGCCAGACAGCTAACGGAGGGGGCTGCTATCGCTTAGACCAACGCAGTAACCATCTATTGCTCAGTCATGAGAGGTCGGTCCTGCGGGATGGAATGACTAACCGTATCTCTCCCCTACAATCGCGGTCTTAGCGCCTCGGATTGAGGGGATAGTTAAGCAAACATAAATAAAATTTGTTCCGATACGTAATACAAACCCTCGGTCCTTTAACAATAGGAAGGTAACTAGCGGCAGCTGGGACGGTCGTAAGCTTCGAACAAGGGGAGAACGGTAGTTAACTGCTTGTCCGGTCGTGGCGCGCGCCGCCGCGCCCGGGCGGTGAAGAATCACTTTTTGCTTTCGGCCGTGGTGTGACAGGACGTGTTCGTCATCGCTCTGCCCGCTATTGTTTTCGTCGTGTGCTTTGGATGTTACAATTTCTTCTGACTTGTTTGTGTGTGGTCTTGAATGAAATTGTAAGTACTTTGTTTTCATTTTCATTGAGTGAAGATTAATTAATCATGGATCAAGAAGAGCTTTCGCCGCGCCCACCAACTGCCCGTAGAGTGTGTCCCGGGTTGGAGGGGCGTAAATGCGGCGGATTCCGCTCTTACCCAGATATTGATCCTCATGAGTTATGTTTTCGGTGTCGGGGGCGAGAATGCTCCCGAACCGAACCATGTGATGTATGTGTAAATTGGTCCGAGGCGCAGTGTGCTGTACGAGGGTAGGAAGAGGCGTAGGTTGACCAAGGAGTCGTCGGAAAGCTCTCCAGCGACTCCTTTGGTTACGGATACCTCGTCATCCTTCCTGCCTCCAGCTCAGCCCCCACGATTTGCGCCTTCCCCTGCGGGGGGGGTTTCGGAGTCCTTCCTCCTCACTCGATCCGTCGAGTGTGGAGGAGGGTGCCCGATACCCGGATGTGCAATTGTATTCGGGGTCTTCCGTCCGCTCTGGGTGGGGTTCGTCCTCCCCCAGGCGTGAGGGTGCCCCTCTAACTGACCCGACTGTTCCTCCCTCAGGTGTGCCTTCTGTGAGTGACGACCTTGGACAGGTGTGGGCGTCGTGGGACTGCAGGGCGCCCCCAGTATCCAGGGCTTGATTCAACGGCTAGCGGGGTCGGCAGTGGTAACTCATGGTGTGGTTACAACTACGACCAATACGGTGTCAACACCAGCGTACGCCGCCCCTCCTCATGTGGTGTATAGCAACACATTGCGTCAGTGACTCCAACGGCGTCAATTCAAATGCCGATCGCTGCCGTGCCTAAGAGGGCGTGCCGCCGCCACCTGGGTTTTATGTGCTGCCGACGCCCGACGTTTCGCTGCCCAAAAGTTCGCCCCTGGATCTACCGCCCGTCCCAATGATGAGTTTGGCTGAGATGGAGAGGTCTGTGACGCCGGATTATGCTGCCGTACCTGCCGTACCTGCAGCGAGTGTTGCTGGCCCGCCCCTCGCGCCGCTCCTACGAAGTGCGCGGTGCGGGACTCTAATGTTGATGTTGCTGCTGGTGCTGGTCCTGCTGGTGCTGGTCCTATTGGTGCTGGTCCTGCTGCTGCTGGTCCTGCTGGTGCTGGTCCTGCTGGTGCTGGTCCTGATGGTGCTGGTCCTGCTGCTGATGTTCCTGCCGCTCCTGCCGTGCCTGCCCCTGCCCACGTCGCGTCTCGTCATGGAGGTGCTGCACCGGTCTCAGGTCTTTCCGGACAGGATCAGTCGGGGCGTGTTGCTTCGGCAATTGGCCCGACTTTTCCGTGGATGGAAGACCTGACGTCCGTCCTGAGATAGCTGACGAAGAAGAGGAAGAAGAAGAGGAAGATGTCGTCGTCGTCTTCATCGTCTTCTTCTCGTCTGTTGCCGCCTCTTCCCCTTCGACTTCTAAGGCTTCCAAGCCGAAGAAGAAGAAGGCTGCCTCCTCCCCCCCTAAGAAGGCTCCTACGGGACCTTCGAAGGGCCCGTCTCGCTCTGGCGTGACGGGGGGTGCTTCTGCTGGTCCTCCTGTTCCCTCGGGAACGGGGCCCGTCTCCTCTTCTGAGAAGAAGAAGAAGACGGGGACCAAGGATGTGCTGGCTACTGCTGGTACATCCCGCGCCGGGTCTTAGTAGCACTGCTGCTAAGTCAGGTACCGGCTCGACTTCTCGTTCGCGAGAAGGTCCGAGTGTACGGTCTCCTTCGGGCGACCGTGCAGCCAATGTCGAGACGCCTGAGCTTGCTCCACCGTCACGACAGAGGCACGGAGCAGAAGACTGTCGAGAGTCGCGCAAGTGACGCTCGCCAGGCCAGCGGCCGCTCCTCGTAGCGACCAGCCGGTACTCGTCGGGTTGACGTGACGGTCTCTGACCGGCCACGGGTTGAGGCTGAGAAGAGGTCCCCTCGACCAACGGCACCAGCTTCGGCTGGTACCAGCGGTTTGACGTGCCGTGAGGACGCTCACCGGTCTCACCGCGAAAGCGAGCTCTGCAGATCACCTGACCGCCGCTCCCACAGGGACCGGACGGAGACGGTGGCCAGCAGCAGCTCGTCTGACGCACGAGATCGGGGTCGACGTGCTCAGTCGAGCCGCTCGCCACAGGTGAGCGGCACGACCAGGCCTGCAGCACGATCCCCACCGCGGGTTGGTGATCGGCTGCAGCCCCCCACGTACGCTGGTCCTGCCAGCGAACGTGGGGGAGCGTCAGGTCTGTCTCTCCTATACCTTCAACTTCCTCGGGCTTACACCGGGAAGAGCGAGGTACCCAGGAGTGATCGTGAGAGGTGCGCCGCTCACGATCCCGCCACGACGCCCGCACGAACCAGGCATGGTTGTAGGACCAGCCAGGTCCGTACGCGCAAGTTGTTTGGATGGCGACCGTCAGGGGTCTGTTGCTGTTCCTCCTTCTGAAGGAGGAGGGTCTCGAGAGCTGCTCCTGTTGGAGGGACTGGACGGTCCTAACTCCTCAGGACGCTGTAAACTCCTGAGATCCAGAGGAACTTTGCCCAGGTTATTGCGCTGATTCGTCAGCACAACGACCTGGGGGAAGGATCGCCGCTACCACCATCTGAGCCCACGTCCCGGCTCGAGTCATTTTGGGGCCCGAAGAGGGAACCCAAATTGACGGTGGGACTGCCGCGATCGGAGCTTGCAGACTCAGTCCTTGACCAGGTGGAGTATTCGTCTCAGGACGAGAGGACTCACTTAAGTCAGGACGGTCTTCCAAGCTACTTCCTCCTCCTCTGCAGCGACAGCGGAAGTTCTACGTGCCATCAGTAGATCCAATACCGCCCAAACAGGTTAACCCGGAGCTAGCTAGGCTAACTCCAGGTGTGTCCCTGCAGCAGCTCCTCCTGTCAGAGAACCTATGGTTCTCGCAGCAGGAGGCACTGGGCCTGGAAGCTACCGCTATGGCAGCTTTCCAGGCAGTCTCTTGGTTGGATCTGTGGTCCCTCACAGTATCCAAGGTCGCGGCCGACGCCGGGGGCGCTGCCCTCGAAGACGACCCCGACTTCAGGAGACTGTGCCAGTCTGGAGGTAGGGCCATCTCCTACCTCGCCCATCAGACGGCAAACCTGTGGGCCAACTTGGTTCTCCGTCGTAGGGACGCTGTCCTTACACGAGTAGCCAAGGGGGCCGGGCGTGAAGCGGTAAATGGACTACGTAACGGACCAATGAAGAGTTCCTCCGCTCTCTTTCCCGGAGAGATGGTGGACGCTGCGGTGGAAAGACGGCGCACTGATGACAGTGACCGTCTGGTTCACCAGGCAGTTACGAAGGTTTCTGGGCAACCTCGTTACATCTGCGGCTAAGCCTAAGAGTTTAGCTAGCGCTTCCTCGGCTGCTAAGACGGCTGCTCCATCGAAGCCCCGAGGAAAGACTCTTCCTGCTTCAACTTCTAGTAAAGGAGGCCGTAACCAGCCCTCCTTTCCCCGAGGAGGTGCTGGGAAGAAGTCGAAGCGAGGTGGGAAACGCTAGGGACGGCGTTCCCCCCTCACCAGCTGCCGGAAGGTGGGGGGGTGCCTGGCGAGCCATTGGGCAACTTGGCAGCGCTACGGTGCCGAGACCTGGATAGTAGACGTCCTTCGGGAGGGATATCTACTACCCTTCGAATCTCGGCCACTCACCTCCAACCCGGTCCATCTGCAGACATATGTTCTGGGATCCTCAAAGGACGACGCTCTTCGGCAGGAGATCAAGACCATAGCTGACCAAACGAGCTGTAGAAGTCGTAGTGGATCGGTCACGGGCTTTTACAGCCGCCTTTTCTTAGTGGAAAAGGCATCGGGGGGCTGGCGCCCGGTGATAGATCTCTCTCCCCTGAACCGATTTGTTCGCCAGACTCGGTTCAAGATGGAGACGGCACGTTCCGTGCTGGACTCCATCAGGGAGAACGACTTCATGCTTTCAGTGGACCTGAAGGATGCGTATTTCCAAATACCCATCCATCAGTCCTCCAGAAATACCTCCCGCTTCATCTTCGACGGGACGGTGTACCAATTCAGGGCACTCTGCTTCGGTCTCTCAACCGCCCACAGGTGTTCACGAGAGTGTTCACGCTGGTGTCTGCTTGGGCCCATTCGCACGGGATACGTCTTCTGAGGTATCTCGACGATTGGCTGGTCCTGGCGAGCTCCCGCTCGCAGTTGCTGCAGGACAGGGATCGACTTCTAAAGTTTTGTCGCGATCTGGGGATCGTGATAAACTACGAGAAGTCCGATCTCGAACCCGAGCAGAAGATGAAGTACCTGGGTAGGCTGATCGATACGGTAGCAGCTCAAGTCCGCCCCGCAGACTTGAGGATCAGCAAATTCAGGGAGGCAGCCGGCCGGTTCCTGTCTCGGCAGGAACAGGCAGCTCAGCAATGGCAAGTCGTGATCGGCCACCTGTCGTCACTCGAGAAGTTAGTTCCTCACGGACGTCTTCTTCACCTGCGGTCTCTCCAGTGGAGACTAAGGGAAGAGTTTTGGTCACAGGTAAAGGATCCACCTTACTTCCCCCAGTGTCCATCACGGAGAAGGTGAGGCAGGACCTAGCCTGGTGGCTCGACGACAGGAACCTCTTAAGAGAGTGCCCCTACGCACTCCCCCTCCGGAGATGCTGCTGTTCTCAGACGCAGCGACCGAGGGATTGGGCGCACCACCTGGAGGAGTTGCTGGCTGCAGGTGTGTTGGGACCATCACGACAAGCACCTTCACATCAATGTCCTGGAACTCAAGGCGGCGTTTTACGCTCTCAAGAGTTCCAAGACCGCTTGATGGGACACTCAGTGGTGTTGATGTGCGACAACACCACGGTAGTGGCATACGTCAACAAGCAGGGGGGCCTAGTGTCTCTCCCGCTACACCAGTTTGACGTGCAGGTGCACGAGTGGGCCACGGCTCATTCGATAGAGCTGTCAGCACGCTACATTCCAGGCAAGAGGAATGTAGTAGCGGACAAGCTCAGCCGTCGGGATCAGGTAATAGGGACCGAGTGGTCCCTACACCCAGAAGTGGCGGAAAGGCTCTTCAACCTGTGGGGGCGTCCAGGTCATAGACCTGTTCGCCACCCGGCACAACAAAAAACTTCAAGTTTTTTGCTCAGCCGTGCCGGACCCATGGGCAGCTGCAGAGGACGCTCTTCAACACCCCTGGGACAACCTCTTCGTCTACGCCTCCTCCCTTTTGTCTGATTCGGAAAGTGATCAGCCGAGCGCTGGTCACTCCCAATCTCAGGATGATCCTGGTGGCTCCCAAACGACCTCAAGCCGTTTGGTATCCGGACCTGCTGGCTCTTCTTGCAGAAGAACCGAGAGAGATGCCCCACTGGCACAACCTTCTAGCCCAGCCACACGTAGAGCGGTACCACCGAGCAGTCCCAGTTCCCTACAACTTCACGGCTGGCTGTTATCCACCATCTCTTGCGAACGAGAGGCTTTTCTCGCAGCGCAGCAACAGAGATGGCTGGACACGTCAGACAGTCCTCTGCAGCTGTGTACCAGGGGAAGAATGGGCCGTCTTCTGTGGTTGGTGTCGTAGACGGGGTCTATCTCCTCTCAGAGCCACTCTTCAGCAGGTAGCGGATTTCCTAGTATTTCTTCGCCGAGAGAAGCTCCTCTCAGTACCCACAGTTAAAGGATATAGAGCTGCACTGGCACTCGTCCTAAAACTGAGGGGACTGGACATCTCGAACTCGTTCGAGATCTCCTTGCTAATGAGGAGCTTCGAAAGGTCTTGCCCACCCAGGGAGCTCAGGCCACCTGAGTGGGATGTGACTCTCGTCCTTAGGAGTTTGACTCGAAGACCATTCGAGCCACTCCGAGAGTCGTCAGACAGGGATCTGACCCTCAAGACCCTCTTCTTGCTGGCCCTGGCATCGGCGAAGAGAGTAGGGGAACTTCATGGTCTGTCCTTCAATGTTAAACATTCCAGGGGCTGGGGATCTGTGACGCTCGATTTCGTCCCGAATTTCGTAGCTAAGACTCAGAATCCGTCGATCCCTGACGACAGGTTCGAGTCTTTCACAATCCCCTCCCTAATGGATTTCACCGACAACGATACGGATGAGATGCTGCTTTGTCCTGTGAGGGCGCTACGGCGCTATCTGAAGAAAACTCGACACCTCAGGCCTGAGTGTCGACGCCTCTTCGTTAGCACTGGGGTTACCAAGAAGAAGTATCCAAGAACACGTTTCTTTCTTTCTGGCTGCGTGAGGTGATCAGAAGAGCGTACGAGGCTGATGGTAGTGACGACATCCGTACGCTCCGACCGAGAGCCCACGAAGTCAGAGGTATTGGACCCTCTTTGGCGTTCCGCAAGAACTTCTCCGTGGCGCAGGTCCTGAAGGCAGGTGTCTGGGCCAACCAGACTACCTTCACGTTCCTTCTACCTTCGGGATATTGCCCACAAGTCCTTGGATACTTTTTTCCTTGGGACCTGTGGTGGCTGCTCAACACGTTGTGTAAGCTTACCCAGCACCCGAGCAGGCAGAACAGCATCGATTCCTGGTGTGACTGTAGGAATGAATGGTTGAATGAGAGTGACTGGCTTCTCTTCTCCACTCTCTCTCTCTACCTGTGGGCAGAGGGTCACGGTCGTCACCATGCGGAAAGGAATCCGATGCAGGTAAGCTACTCAACCGAGCCCCAATCTATCCTTTAGTTAGGGATAGAAGCAAATATCCTCCACTCCCTCCAACAAGGGGGAAGGAGTGGATGCCTACATTGAGACAAACCCATAAACTTTATGTTGGCTCCTGTACAGGAACAAGTTCTTGCAATGCTGGTACGAAGAGATACGCTTGCCTCTCTCTTATATTACTTGGCTCAGAGGTCTGACCATTGATCCTGCGGTGCACACCCGATCAATCGGACAGAGGTTTGGATCCCTCCCTTGCTCTTACGACAGGGAGGCATTCCAAGGTTGGACGAACACCAGTCTGTTCACCAAAAAGACTCAAGATTCCACCCACCAAGAAGTGAGTCTTCCTATTGTTAAAGGACCGAGGGTTTGTATTACGTATCGGAACAAATGACAATTTGTCGAAAATTGCATTTTTCCTAACTATACAAACCTGAGGTCCTTTACATATAGTCCCACCTCATGCCACCCCTCACTCTGCAACTTTTTGCATGGGCCTAAAGCAAAAGCTGATTCTTCACCGCCCGGGCGCGCGGCGCGCGCACGACCGGACAAGCAGTTAACTACCGTCTCCCCTTGTTCGAAGCTTACGACCGTCCCAGCTGCCGCTAGTTACCTTACCTATTGTTTAAAGGACCTCAGGGTTTGTATAGTTAGGAAAAATGCAATTTTCGACAAATTGTCATATTGTCTTGCCTTTTGCTAAGATACGTTCAATAAGAAAGATATTCCAGCCTTTCAATGCTGATTACCGTAGGTAACATTATTAAAGGAATCTAACGCAGCAGAACATATATATTATATAATGTTCTCATGCTTACGAAAGCATGGCTTATTAGAGTACATGCTTAGTGAGAAGATGAATGTAGTAGAGAATTCACTTTTAAGTCTACGGTATGGTTCAAGTCTTATGGCCTTTCATGCATCAGGGCGCTCGACAAGATCCTCTCTGAGATGCCCTTGGTGTTCTAGGCACCAATACGCTCGGTAAGACTCTCGCGAGGACGTCTCTTTGGAAGATGCTCAACGTCCTACGCATTAGACGTGAGGAAGCTTTTGCCGATGCTCGACGTCCTACACGAAGAGACGCTCATCAGGACGCTCTGGAAGACGCTCGACGTCATAAACAAAAATTGAGAAGCTTTTTGGAAGACGCTCGATGTCTTACACATCTGGACGCTCGCCAGGACGCTAGCGAGGACGCTCGCCAGGACGCTAGCGAGGACGCTCGCCAGGACGCTAGCGAGACGCTCCGCCAGGACGCTAGCGAGACGCTCGCAGGAACGTAGCGAGGACGCTCGGCCAGGCCGCAGCGGGACGCTTTGAAGACGCTCGGATCCTACACGTCATGACGCTCGGTAGAGCACTGGCCAGGACGTTCTTCAGAACGATAGGCGTCCTACGCATCAAGACGTTCGGCAGATTCCTGCAAGAACGCTCTTCAAGATGGGCGTCGTCGAAGTAGAGGAAGGAGTTTGGTCTCGTCAAGATGTATCGACTTCGCTTTCTACGAAGGGAGCGTTCAATAGAATCCATCACTTGATGAATTCCAGGAAAAACTGTAAGCAGATTTCGGTGTCATAAAACGCCTCGTCTGCTTTCGGATTGCGCTGCCGAAGGGGAACATTAAGGTCCTTCCTGTCGTAAGCCCAGTCTCTGATTAGGAATCTTGCCCTTCCTCGATTTCTGCGGGAATCGGGAAAACTATATGCTCGAATTCCTGGATTACTTTCTGTCATGTAAATGGGTTAGTTCTCATTGACAAAGATCTTCATAACATTTTATCGCTTAAGCGGATAAGCTCTCATTAACAAAAATTCGAGAGAGCTCTCATTCATTAGAGAGAATTTTATGTTCAAGTGACTACAATACTTACGTATTTTATCTTTGCGTCATATTACTAATGTAGGGTTCAAGTCATATACGCATATCATGGTTACCTCTACAGATGGCAACCGAAAAGACGGTTATTGTAAATGTATTAATCCCCCCGTCCTTCCTGCAAACTTCCAGGAGTTTCCGCTGTAAGGACAACGCTAAAGGTATTGTTACAAACAACACTAACTCAGCGTCGGCATCTAGCGAATATGTTTCGCTTAAATATGCCTGCTTGAGAATTTCCTTATCGATATAGTAACAAACCTATTCCTTCGTAGAAGAGAGTAGCTGGTAAACTCAGGCAGAATAGTGCGAGACGAGAGGTTGCTGTCATTGTGGATGACGCAGTATATTTAATCGGTACTCCAGGCAACTTTCCAGGAGTTTCCGATTTAACATTTGGTTAATTAAGCGTAATGTTACGACAACACAAAATCAGCTTCTGTATTTAGCGAATTTTGTTTCGCTTAAATATGCCAACTTGAGAGTTTCTGTTCAAATAATGTAAAATCTATTCCTTAGATGAATAGAATAGCTGGCAACTCGCATAAGACTGCGAGAAGGTGAACATAAGCTGCTGCTGCTGCCTGTGACTGTCACAGTGTCACCAACTCAGTATCAGGTAGCTCGCTGTTAAGCTCTGTCGGTTACGTCTCTCTCTCCCGCGGGATTGATTGACGAACCATATCTCTACCCTACAATCATGACTTTCGCCTCGGGTTGAGGGGATTTCTAGTAATCATGAATAAACACGACTTCCTATTTGCTAAGAAATTTTCAACAGAGATATCTCTTAGACTGTTCAGCGCTGCTTACCGCACTGTAACAGAATTCTGTACGAGTTTACCGCGGCATAGCACTATAATAATGCTCTCCTGCTTATGCAAAGCGCAGCCTTATTAGGAAGGAAGCATGCTTAGTGAGGGAATGGATGAGTCTGCTGGGGACCATTTCCTCGCTGGAGAAGCTTTGTTCCCTGAATAGAACTGCAATTCAGACCTCTACAGTTTTTCCTGCAGGAGGACTGAAATAACATCAAAGATCTAGAAATAATTTCTAAACATCTCTCATTTGTGGGTTGACGATCACCTCAGGTGATACCGAGAGGGTGCCAGGCATACCGACAGAGGTACAGAGGTCCTGGCACATAATCTAAGAGAATTGGAAGCAATTTGGTTGGCTCTCCAGTTCCTCGAAGAGTGAGTTTTTGGTCGATTGGTCCAAATCATCTCAGATAATTTCGCAGCTCTCTCATATCCCAGAAGAGAGAGATGGTTATCGACATAGGCACGGAAACGTAACGATCCTCAAGAGGTTCGTTACACTATTGCACGTCCGTGCGGATCTTCTCTCTCCGATCGGCGGCAGCAACTACTGACGTCTGAGTAATCCTCGCTTAGAAGTATGTCGAGAGTTGTGGAGACGTTGGAGACGTCCTTTCGTAGATTTCTTCGCAATATTGAAGACGAAGAGCTTCCTCTACGTTGCTCCCTTATTCTCGATCCGAGAGCGGTAGCAATAGACGCAATCATATAGTATGGAATGGGGATAGTATGTTAGTCTCTTTTCCCCTATTCAAAAGCTTAGGAAAGCTGATAAGATAATCGCTGGCGTCAGAGGGAGCGAGAAAGACGCTGATCGCCCCATGTTGGCCTTCGAGAGGCTGGATTCACAGAGGTCACGTCCTTCAGAGGGCATTTTCCAAGGACCCTTCCCGAGAGAATCGGTCTACTCTAACAGCCTCACTTCGAGAGGTACCTAAAACCTCTCCGCTCTGAGTCTGGATGCGTTCAGACTGTCGAGAAGCGAGAGGATCTTCAAGATTAATTACAAGTTCTCATTGCCAAAGCAAAGCAGTGCTGCATATTTTGCAGTGTACCAATCGGAGTGGGCCGCTTCTGGAGATAGTGCAGGAAGAATGACTGCTCCTACACCTCCACCTCTGTGAATTACTTTACCGTCTTCCCTTTCCGTCTGAATTATGGGATAAGCTAACAGTCCCAACGATTGTAGAATACGGAAATATGTGTTGACGGCCTCTAGGCTCAGAGATTCGGATCTGTCAAACAACAAAGCCCTTCACGATCTTTGAGGTCTGCGGAAATCTTGATGAGCTTAGACGTAGTCTGAAGTTCTTGATGTCAAAGCATTTCGACCTCTCCTTTCTGTAAACTTAATACGTGACCAGAAAGGCTAATTTTCTAAACCACTTCTAGCTACGGCATTGAGGTTAGTGAGGTTTTAGCCATCATCAGAGGTTTTGGCTTTAGAGGACATAATTCGGTGTCCTCTAAGCCTTCCGTTCTTGCTAAGAACGAAAACCCGTCTAACCCTTGCCCAGAGGCCTGAGATCAAGGGGATGGCACAAATTATTGGGCAAGAGCCACAGAGAGTCCTGTGCCCTGTCGGGCTCTCAAGTTTTATCTTGATAAAACTAAAGAAAGTCAAAGGTCATTCGGACAATCTGCGGTGTTCCGTAAAAGACCGGACTTGCCCATGTCGAAAGAACGCCCTGGCGTTATTTTTAAGGAGTCTTTCTAAGAGGCTCATTCGTCATGTTTGAACAAAGATTTGAAACCTTTTAAAGTAAATGCTCACGAGGGTGAGGGCGCGGCCTCGGAAGCATTTCAACAGAGCATGACACTCAGTAATATCCTGAGTGCCACGTTGAGCGAAGCAACTCTGTGTTCGCTTCACAAACTCCCCGACGGGATGTGAAGACGGAATATGAGATCTGCGAGTCGCTAGGACCATACATATCCGTAGAAATATTATTGGAGGCAGGAAGCAGCACGAATCCTATCCTATAGAAAAGGGATAGGTGTGCTTTTAACTTTGAAGGGTTGGTCGCTTGAGGCGCTTTCCCTTTCGTTAGCCTAGAAGTTATGGGACTAACTTCGATAGGTTAGGTCAGGTGGTGGTTTTAGCTTCGTTGCCCTCACAGTATGGTCAATATGGTCTAGTCACATTGTGGTCACGCCCCTGTTGACAGATCATCAGAGCGCACCAACTACACAGGTCACTACCTTGTTGGTAACTCTAGTAAAGCAAAAGCAGACTTCGGTGACAGTAATCAAGAAGTCAGCTATGCTAACAGGTAAGGAATCAAGATGTCAATCATCTGCACTTGAGGTGTTTCCTAAATCCTTCTATTCTGTCCCTTCCCACCTCCAATGGTGGGATTCAGCTATATATATATCTGACAGGTAAGTTTCATGAACAAAATGTTATTGTTATGATACAATAAAGTTTGTTCATACTTACCTGGCAGATATATATAATTAAAGTACCCACCCACCTCCCCTCAGGGGACAGTGGTATGAAAAATCTGAATAGAAAATGGGAATGATTCCTGATATCCGCCTCCCAGCGGCGGGAATGGGTACTAACCACCTGGCCGCCCACTGCGTGTGCCGGGAGTTTTGAAATTCTGTCGGACGTCGGAGAATACAGCTATATATATATCTGCCAGGTAAGTATGAACAAACTTTATTGTATCATAACAATAACATATTTATTCATTAATATGTGTAATAAGTGTTAGAATTGATTGAGGAAATATACTGACTTCCTACTTTAGGGAGTCAGTAAAGCATGTAACTAGATACGTTTCTTTTAAAAGTTTTTTAGAAACTCGTACTAACGAGCAATTAGAGTATTAACAGTACTAGTAGTGTTGCATCCTCATCACCTTCTTACTTCGCAGAAACTTCAAATTCATAATTGCAATTTGAAGACAAGGATTGTGGCTCAAAATGCGAGCTATTGAAAGGTAAGAAGTGATTACTAGTGTTCCCCATTGCAGTGGAGGGTGCGTCTGATCGGCTCTGTCTCGCTCCCAGGCCTAGACCTCTTTCAAGCTCCCAAGCCCAGGGGAGAAGGAATGTCGAAAGCCGTAAGGGGGTTTCAGAGAATCCCCACCGGTCAGGCGTCCCCTCGGCAGGTTCTGTAGAGCGTCCCAGACTGCCAAGGATAGCCATTGAAAAGGCATCCTTAAAAAAGTGCGTCTCTTCATCTTACATCTGAAAAGACGAAGAATGTATATGTTTTGATGATCTAGCGCGTTCTCTGAAAACTAAGAGAACACTGAGCAAGAGCCAGCCAGGAACTTAGGAAGCCGCGTTCCAGCAAGCTAGCGTGAGCCACGTTCCAACAGCCAGCAGCGAGCCGCGTTCCAGAAAACAGACTAGCGCGAGCCGCGTTCCTACAACCAAACGCGAGCCGCGTTCTAGCAACTGAGCGCGGGGGGGGGGAGCCGCGTTCTAGAAAATTTTTTCTTGGCGCAAGGCGCCTTCAAAGAGACGAAGCGCCAGCCTGGCGCAAATTGCAACAGAAAAAACAGATGGCTAGAGCAAGGAGCCTTATAGTACAGTGGCAATCAGAACGATCCTTCCATTGAACGTTTCCGGGCAAGAGGCTCTTTCTAAAAGGGGTCTAGTAGGCGCTCGGAACTATCAGGGCGCACGGGACCTTCCACACAAGCGAACGTTCCAGGAGCGAGTCTCCTTTCTAGCGTGCGGAAACATTCCAGGCGCGCGGAACTATCCAGGCGCTAGGCGCAAGGAGCCAGGCGCCAGAATATTCCAAATCTTCTTAAGAGAGAGAGGTCAGTCGCGAGGCTCCTCTGTGAGTAATGCGGACACACTCCTTCAGCTCATTGGCCTTCTCTCCCCTCGTTATGAAGAGGCAAGCGCTTTGGGAGTTTTTCTTATAAGAATCTCATCGACGTTTGGCGGATAGGAAATATCTACTTCCTTCCGTAAACCCTACAGACGAACAGGAATTCTGTCTCTTCCGCGATTTATGAGGAAATCACGAAGATTTAAAGAGTTCCTGGATTAACTTCCTTCCTTAAGGAGATATATATACTCTTTCTATCATTCTATTAACGAAAAGAACGAAGACAGTAAAATTTTTCCTTTATCTGCCTCGGCAGGGAAAGAAGGTAGTTGAGTATCTGCTGTATGAGAATACGATACGGCAAATCACACATACCGTAGTTACTTCTTTGTAGAGCAACTCAATTATCAGTATCCTTCCAGGAATTTCCTAGGAAGGACTACGCTTAAAGGGATTGTTTAAGACAACACCTACTTAGCTTCTAGATTTATCGAAGTCTTGTTTCGCTTAAATATGCATTAATAAGAACTTCTTGAAGTTCGATAATTTTATAAGATTCCTTTATTTAATGGAGTAGCTGGCAACTCTGGAAGAGTAAGGCCAGACGGCTAACGGAGACTGCTATCGCGCCTTAGAGAGTAATAGAGACCAACGCAGTAACATGTAGGTGTCGGTCATGAGTGTTTGGTTACATGTCTCTCTCCTGCGGGATGGAATAACTAACCGTGTCTCTCCCCTACAATCGCGGTTTTAGCCTCGGATTGAGGGGATAGTTAAGCAAACATAAATAAAATATTGTCTGCCTTTTGCTAAGAAGCTTTCAATAAGAAATATATTACAACCTTTCAATGCTGTTTACCGTAGGTAACATTATTAAAGGATTCTAACGCAGCGGAACTCTATATTATATGATGCTCTCATGCTTACGAAAGCATGGCTTATTAGAGTACATGCTTAGTGAGAAGGATGAATGTAGTAGAAGAGAATTCACTTTAAGACTACGGTATGGTCAAGTCTTATGCGCATACCAGAGGTTAACTACAGAATTCCTAGTATCCTTACAAAGGTTTCCTAGATTAATGCTGTTTACCACAATGTGACAGTATTATAAAAGGAGTCTAATACGGCAGAGCACGAAATAATATAATTCTCTCATCCTTTCGAGAAACGCACACAACCTTTTTAGAATCGGATATTGCTCAAGAGAAGATGGGTGAGTCGGATGGGAAACATTCTCTTAGTGGCAGAAGTTGTTTCCCTGAATGGACTATACTACGTATATAAAAGTTTTTTCCTACTAAGAACGGAATTAACACGTGAAGGATGTCGGGTACCATAAGGGCACAGATGTTCTGGCACATACCATTAAAAGAAACTAGAAGGAAGCGCCAGCCTGGCGCAAAGCGTCAGAAGCGCCAGCCTGGCGCAATGCGCCAGAAGTACCATCCAAGATATTTTCTCGTTTTAGCGAGTTATTAACCTAAGAGTCCAGTAGTGGTTGGTTTGGTGTTTGCTTCTCACCTCGGTGGTCGCGGGTTCGGTTCTCGGCCATTCCATTGAGGAGTGAGAGATGTGGATTTCTGGTGATAGAAGTTCACTCTCGACGTGGTTCGGAAGTCACGTAAAAACACCATACAAACAAACCAGTAGCCTCTCGGAGGCTCGGTAACGGCAAGATTCGTTCCTGATTTCGTTACCCATTTAATCGGAAAGGGGTCGCTTACAAGGAATGATGAAATGATTTTTTTTTAATCACTTAGGCCAATTCCACGACTCTCTCATATCGCAAAGAGCATCGAGAATCTCTTTTTTCGCCCCTGTTCGCGTTAACAAAAGAGAACCTATTTGGGAACAGACACGGAACGTAACGATCCTTAAAGGTTCGATGCAAGATTTTGCATGTCCGTGAGAACCTTCTCGATCGAAGATAATAACTGTTAACGTATGTCTAACATTTATTGAAAAGAGTTTTGAGAACCTGCGGAAAGTCTTCATAGATCTCTTCGCAAGGCAGTCTATAGGAACAGGCTTCCTATAGACTGCTTCCTTTCCTCAAACCAAGAGAGGTAGCAATATACGACATCTTTAATTTAAAGAAGGGGAATAAACTTTAGTCTTTTTTCCCCTAGTTATAAATTCTTAACAGATATTAAGATAAATGGGCGTCAAAGGAAGAGAGGATGAATGCCTCATTTTGGCCTTAGAGAGGTTGGATTCACAGAAGTCACGTTCTTCTCACAGCATGTTTCGTAAGGCTTTTCCAAGAGTATCTGGATATTCTATCAGAATCTATTATAAATAGACCTGAAAAACCTCTCCACTCTGAGTCTTTCCACGTGCAGACTGACCAGAAGTGGACATGAATGAGAGGATTTTTCAAGGTAAATGACAATAGTCATGGCTAAGACAGAATTGCTGCATATCGTGCTAGATGGAATGAGGAAACTGTCTCTTCCGATACCTCTGTGAACCACATAGCGAGGTTTTTTCTTCACTTTCAGAGGAAGAATCACCTATGTATATATCTGCTATCAAAGAACGCAGTAAAAGGCTATACTCTGTCTCTACAAGGGGAATTAGAGATAACAGAGGATTAAGATCTTCGGGATCTATACGATACCGCAATACGACAAGAGTAGGATATCATGTAGTACTTCGAATGGAATTTTTTTTTGTGGCCACAGATTCCGTGTTCCGACAAAATGGAACTGCTCCTCATCAAACTTCTTTGAGGAAGTTTATGAAGGAATTCTTTGTTTCTCTTTAGCCCTAAACGACCAAGAAGACAAGTGAATTTTTTGTGCATTGGAATCTCGCATCAGATTCAATGGAGACTCGGCAATGGGTTCTTGCCAGCATAGTATGTCTGGCAAAAAGAACTAAATCCCTCTATTCCTGACGCAACGCTTTCAGATAGAAGTTTAGTTGCCCAGGCAGGGTACTTACATTTTCATCTACAGAAGAAGAGATGGTTTAAACGTTTGCCTACAGAGTCTTCGGGGTGCGATGAGGGCTCAAAATGCTTCCCAGAAGGTATTCAGAAGAATACAATAAGAGCTAGAAATCAGGGTTCCGCCCAATTTCAGCTCAGTCTCTCCTTCGACTTCCAGACTCCTTCCTTCCTTCGGGCAAGGATAGGGAAGATTCTGCAACGAGGAACCTCATCAACATGTAAGAAGAGATCTCGTTAGCAAAAGAAGTGTTCACGAAGGATCCTCCTCGGAGGAAGACTCTTCTCTCTCGTATTGTTAGATATCCTGTCGTCTACTGGGTGTAGCTGACTAAAATCACCTCCCCTTGCCAGGGGCCAAAAGCTCAAAGGGGAAGAATTTCTTCCACCCTTCTCCAGTCTCCTGATAAACTATGTGGACAATGTAGCGCCAGCCAAGCGCCAAATGCCAATACAGGCGAAAAACGCCAGAGGCGGACAGTTCCAAGGAACTCTGTCATGGTCGGATACTGAGAAGGAGCGGGCCTCCAACCTGCGCAAATGCGCCAGAGGCGAACAATCGGACAGATATAAGAGTGTCCGATGTGGACATCGCCAGACAGCCTAGAGACTCTTCCAAGCTCGAAGCTCCAGCAAGTGTGGAGGAGCCAAGCCAGGCGCGAGGCGCCAGCCAGGCTCTAGGAGCCAGCCAGGCTCTAGGAGCCAGCAGGCTCTAGAAGCCAGCCAGGCGCCATCCAGGTGCCAGGCTCCTTCAAGGGTAGGCTCCAGTCAGGATTGAGGATCCATCCAGGCGCAAGGCTCCTTCCAGTAAAGAGAAACCTAAAGCTCTGTCATGTAAGAGGGCCTAGTCCCCACCCCCATTGATATGATACAGGTAAGGCTCTGCCATGTAAGTGGGTCAGCCCCCATTGGCACGATCCGAGAAGGCTCTGTCGTGTAAGCGGGCTAGCCCCCATTGACATGATCCAGAAGGGTTTGTCAGTCATAGGTCCCTACCTCGCTGAAACTCTTGAGGCATGCAGACTCATAGACAGTAATCATGAAGTCTTCTGCCAAGCTCCAGGCGCAAGGCGCCAGCCAGACGCAAGGCTCCAGCCAGGCGCGAGGCGCTAGCCAGGAGGGAGGAGCCAATCAGGCGCGAGGCGCCAGCCAGGCGCGAGGCGCCATCCAGGCGCAAGGCTCCAGCCAGGCTCTAGGCGCCATTCAGGCGCAAGGCTCCAGCCAGGCGCGAGGCGCTAGCCAGGCTCCAGGCTTCACCCAGAAGAGATCTATATCAAAGAATGCCCTGGCCTTCTTTGAGACAATGTGATCTCCTAAGCACTTGACAAGTGCATTGATGATTCCTTCAAACAGCTGAGAATTAAAAGCGCATGAAGTGCGAGCTTTTCGGTATTCTTGTTCTTTCCTTAACAATATGTCATAAGGACATATTAGCTGTCACATACGGGAGATGCACCTCTGTGTTGACTTCCCATATCCGAAGGATGTCAAGATAACCTACGAGAGATCCTTCTCTCTTGGTTGATACTGTCTGCGGATACATTGCTGGGATAGGGACCGATACTGATCCTTAACTAGTGAGTTAAATTTTAGTTAACGTCGTGTTTTTTCTTTGGGTGTTTGAAAGGAGTTTGGGGATAACTCTTTTCAACTTAAGCACTAACCCTCGTGTTAGGATCAGGTGATCGGGATCGGTGTTGTGCTCCTTAATTATGCCACTAGGCATAGGCATATTGTCATGTAAGAGGCTCTGTCGAGTAAATGGATAAGACCCCATCGACAGACCCACAAGAACTCTTAGCCATAGGTCACATCCTCGCTGAGGCTCTTGAGGCGAAGCAGATTCCTAGGCATTAGCCATGGAATCTTCCGCCTGAACAAGTAGGAACCAAGGTTTTATTTATTTATTACCTACAACGTATGTTGTTTACCTGTCTATTCAGTAAATAGTTGTCTCTTACCCACCACCAAGGGTGTCAATCAGCTAAGTATATATCTGCCGGGGAAGTTGCATGTACAAAAATGATATTGTTAGAATACAATAAAGTTTTGTACATACTTACCCGGCAGATATATACGATGAATGGCCCACCCAGCCTCCCCTCAGGAGACAGGTGGAAGAGAAAATCTGGTTCTAGAACAGGAACAGTTCCTATTCCTGCCACCCAGCGGCAGGGGGGTAGATCACCTGACCTACCTGCAGCGTGTGCCGCGAAATTCGAATTTCTGTCGGACGTCAGAGACATAAGCTAAGTATATATCTGCCGGGTAAGTATGTACAAAACTTTATTGTATTCTAACAATATCATTTTTTACAACTGTCACAGGGAAAAGAGGCCTGCACTGGGTGTGAAATATTCACTTAACTTCCCATGGAAGGTACAAACATTTAAAAAAAAAAAAATTTTATACCATGTGAATATACATATCTTCCTCTTTCCATTGATTAGTTTTTTAATTTTTTATTTTTTTTATTTTTTTTTAATTGGCCACCCTTAAATTTAGCCTGGTCGTGGGTGCATGCATTAGCGTATATTAGCCCAGACTGTGAGGGTTAAATATTCTGGGGTCTCTAACTGGTAGGAACCTGTTGATTAGGTCTAGCTGACATCGTAGGACTTTGCCTAGACTTAGGATATTATAGATCTGATATTTTCGAAACTGCATAAACTCACTAATATTTTGGATCAAATGACCACATATTACACTTTCTATTGATAGTGCACAGCTGGCTTTAGTGTCAAGTCTCATAAGCTATGCATTTTTCAAAACTCAGGTAGGCTGTGAATACCTAAAGTTATCCTATGATATTGCTAGAATTTTATAAGGTGGACTTTATTGGCTAAACTAGTCATTACTGTCAGTTTTCACGTATTAGGTTAGTAATTGCAGGTGCACTGTAACTCATACTACTGATGCTGTGTATCTGTGGCTTGTGAATTTCTCCAAAGAACTGTAAGATATTGGAGACTTGGAACCTTTGAACTCAACTGCTGTTCCTCTTCATCATCTTTATCCTCTTATCTTCAGCTTTACCCATTACTATATGGAGTTGCAGTTTCCTATCGACCTTCTCTATCTTCTCTTAAACCTTTCTCCTGCATGTCATTTGCAATTCTAGCCTTCCATCTGAACTTGACCACCACCTCTGCATAACATGGCCAAACCAATGTAATCATTCTTATCCTCCTTTGATACTTCACGTACAGTAACTGTTCTTTTTGTACATGCAACTTCCCCGGCAGATATATACTTAGCTTATGTCTCTGACGTCCGACAGAAATTCGAATTTCGCGGCACACGCTGCAGGTAGGTCAGGTGATCTACCCCCCTGCCGCTGGGTGGCAGGAATAGGAACCGTTCCCGTTCTAGAACCAGATTTTCTCTGTCGCGGTAGTATCAACATATGTTGTTGCTACCTCCTGACTTGATTTTCGTTTTTCATCGCCATCGATCTTCTGGGCTGTCTTTTGCAGGGAAGTACTGGGTCTTTGGTTCGGCATACGCTTTTATTAACTTTTTAATGAATTTGGCTTCGAAAATTTCGAAGAATATATGACGTGTAACTACCGAAATTTTCGGTAGACACTCACATAGTTTGCAAGAAAGGGAAATATTATTTATTCATTAATATGTGTAATAAGTGTTAGAATTGATTGAGGAAATATACTGACTTCCTACTTTAGGGAGTCAGTAAAGCATGTAACTAGATACGTTTCTTTTAAAAGTTTTTTAGAAACTCGTACTAACGAGCAATTAGAGTATTAACAGTTACTAGTATGTTGCATCCTCATCACCTTCTTACTTCGCAGAAACTTCAAATTCATAATTGCAATTTGAAGACAAGGATTGTGGCTCAAAATGCGAGCTATTGAAAGGTAAGAAGTGATTACTAGTGTTCCCCATTGCAGTGGAGGGTGCGTCTGATCGGCTCTGTCTCGCTCCCAGGCCTAGACCTCTTTCAAGCTCCCAAGCCCAGGGGAGAAGGAATGTCGAAAGCCGTAAGGGGGTTTCAGAGAATCCCCACCGGTCAGGCGTCCCTCGGCAGGTTCTGTAGAGCGTCCCAGACTGCCAACGGATAGCCATTGAAAAGGCATCCTTTAAACAAAAAGTGCGTCTTCATCTTACATCCGAAAAGACGAAGAATGTATATGTTCTGATGATCTAGCGCGTTCTCTGAAAACTAAGAGAACACTGAGCAAGAGCCAGCCAGGAACTTAGGAAGCCGCGTTCCAGCAAGCTAGCGTGAGCCACGTTCCAACAGCCAGCAGCGAGCCGCGTTCCAGAAAACAGACTAGCGCGAGCCGCGTTCCTACAACCAAACGCGAGCCGCGTTCTAGCAACTGAGCGCGAGCCGCGTTCTAGAAAATTTTTCTTGGCGCAAGGCGCCTTCAAAGAGACGAAGCGCCAGCCTGGTGCAAATTGCAACAGAAAAACAGACGGCTAGAGCAAGGAGCCTTATAGTACAGTGGCAATCAGAACGATCCTTCCATTGAACGTTTCCGGGCAAGAGGCTCTTTCTAAAAGGGGTCTAGTAGGCGCTCGGAACTATCAGGGCGCACGGGACCTTCCACACAAGCGAACGTTCCAGGAGCGAGTCTCCTTTCTAGCGTGCGGAACATTCCAGGCGCGCGGAACTATCCAGGCGCTAGGCGCAAGGAGCCAGGCGCCAGAATATTCCAAATCTTCTTAAGAGAGAGAGGTCAGTCGCGAGGCTCCTCTGTGAGTAATGCGGACACACTCCTTCATTCATGCTCTTCCCTCGTTATGAAGAGGCAAGCGCTTTGGGAGTTTTTCTTATAAGAATCTCATCGACGTTTGGGTATGATGGCGGATTGGAAATATCTACTTCCTTCCGTAAACCCTACAGACGAACAGGAATTCTGTCTCTTCCGCGATTTATGAGGAAATCACGAAGATTTAAAGAGTTCCTGGATTAACTTCCTTCCTTAAGGAGATATATATACTCTTTCTATCATTCTATTAACGAAAAGAACGAAGACAGTAAAAATTTTTCCTTTATCTGCCTCGGCAGGGAAAGAAGGTAGTAGAGTATCTGCTGCATGAGAATACGATACGACAAATCACACATACCGTAGTTACTTCTTTGTAGAGCAACTCAATTATCAGTATCCTTCCAGGAATTTCCTAGGAAGGACTACGCTTAAAGGGATTGTTAAGACAACACCTACTTAGCTTCTAGATTTATCGAAGTCTTGTTTCGCTTAAATATGCATTAATAAGAACTTCCTGAAGTTCGATAATAATTTTATAAGATTCCTTTATTTAATGGAGTAGCTGGCAACTCTGAAGAGTAAGGCCAGACGGCTAACGGAGACTGCTATCGCGCCTTAGAGACCAACGCAGTAACATGTAGGTGTCGGTCATGGGTGGTTGGTTACATGTCTCTCTCCTGCGGGATGGAATAACTAACCGTGTCTCTCCCCTACAATCGCGGTTTTAGCCTCGGATTGAGGGGATAGTTAAGCAAACATAAATAAAATATTGTCTGCCTTTTGCTAAGAAGCTTTCAATAAGAAATATATTACAACCTTTCAATGCTGTTTACCGTAGGTAACATTATTAAAGGATTCTAACGCAGCGGAACTCTATATTATATGATGCTCTCATGCTTACGAAAGCATGGCTTATTAGAGTACATGCTTAGTGAGAAGATGAATGTAGTAGAAGAGAATTCACTTTAAGACTACGGTATGGTCAAGTCTTATGCGCATACCGAGGTTAACTACAGAATTCCTAGTATCCTTACAAAGGTTTCCTAGATTAATGCTGTTTACCACAATGTGACAGTATATAAAGGAGGTCTAATACGGCAGAGCACGAAATAATATAATTCTCTCATCCTTTCGAGAAACGCACACAACCTTTTTAGAATCGGATATTGCTCAAGAGAAGATGGGTGAGTCGGATGGGAAACATTCTCTTAGTGGCAGAAGTTGTTTCCCTGAATGGACTATACTACGTATATAAAAGTTTTTTCCTACTAAGAACGGAATTAACACGTGAAGGATGTCGGGTACCATAAGGGCACAGATGTTCTGGCACATAACCTTAAAAGAACTAGAAGGAAGCGCCAGCCTGGCGCAAAGCGTCAGAAAGCGCCAGCCTGGCGCAAATTGCGCCAGAAGCGCCAGCCTGGCGCAATGCGCCAGAAGTACCATCCAAGATATTTTCTCGTTTGTTTTAGCGAGTTATTAACCTAAGAGTCCAGTAGTGGTTGGTTTGGTGTTTGCTTCTCACCTCGGTGGTCGCTGGGTTCGGTTCTCGGCCATTCCATTGAGGAGTGAGAGATGTGGATTTCTGGTGATAGAAGTTCACTCTCGACGTGGTTCGGAAGTCACGTAAAAACACCATACAAACAAACCAGTAGCCTCTCGGAGGCTCGGTAACGGCAAGATTCGTTCCTGATTTCGTTACCCATTTAATCGGAAAGGGGTCGCTTACAAGGAATGATGAAATGATTTTTTTTAATCACTTAGGCCAATTCCACGACTCTCTCATATCGCAAAGAGCATCGAGAATCTCTTTTTTTCGCCCCTGTTCGCGTTAACAAAAGAGAACCTATTTGGGAACAGACACGGAACGTAACGATCCTTAAAGGTTCGATGCAAGATTTTGCATGTCCGTGAGAACCTTCTCGATCGAAGATAATAACTGTTAACGTATGTCTAACATTTATTGAAAAGAGTTTTGAGAACCTGCGGAAAGTCTTCATAGATCTCTTCGCAAGGTAGAAGACGAACAGGCTTCCTATAGACTGCTTCCTTTCCTCGAACCAAGAGAGGTAGCAATATACGACAATAGGGAGCCGATACTGATCCTTAACTAGTGAGTTAAATTTTAGTTAACGTCGTGTTTTTTCTTTGGGTTGTTTGAAAGGAGTTTGGGGATAACTCTTTTCAACTTAAGCACTAACCCTCGTGTTAGGATCAGGTGATCGGGATCGGTGTTGTGCTCCTTAATTATGCCACTAGACATAGGCATATTGTCATGTAAGAGGCTCTGTCGAGTAAATGGATAAGACCCCATCGACAGACCCACAAGAACTCTTAGCCATAGGTCACATCCTCGCTGAGGCTCTTGAGGCGAAGCAGATTCCTAGGCATTAGCCATGGAATCCTTCCGCCTGAACAAGTAGGAACCAAGGTTTTATTTATTTATTACCTACAACGTATGTTGTTTACCTGTCTATTCAGTAAATAGTTGTCTCTTACCCACCACCAAGGGTGTCAATCAGCTAAGTATATATCTGCCGGGGAAGTTGCATGTACAAAAATGATATTGTTAGAATACAATAAAGTTTTGTACATACTTACCCGGCAGATATATACGATGAATGGCCCACCCAGCCTCCCCTCAGGAGACAGGTGGAAGAGAAAATCTGGTTCTAGAACGGGAACGGTTCCTATTCCTGCCACCCAGCGGCAGGGGGGTAGATCACCTGACCTACCTGCAGCGTGTGCCGCGAAATTCGAATTTCTGTCGGACGTCAGAGACATAAGCTAAGTATATATCTGCCGGGTAAGTATGTACAAAACTTTATTGTATTCTAACAATATCATTTTAAAATTCATCGCTGAACCCATCTTTTCTTGTGACTCCACACATCCATCTCTGCCATATCCATTTTCTATTCTTGAGGTTTATCCATCAGCCATGTTATGGCTCCATAAAAGATCGCTGGTCTGACTACACTTTCGTAAAACTTTCTTTGAACCCATGCACTAATCCCTGTCACACAGTATTCATGGTGACCTCCATTTTATCCAAGAACTTTGTATTCTATGGTTGATTTCAGTCATATCTCATTATCAGTCTTGTTTGACCCTAGATATTGATCTGCACTGGTTCTCATATGAAGGAAGCACGGGTGTGCTTTCTTCAGTGGTCTATTTTTTTGCTTGTATATATAGGGAAATTTTGCATACTTTTGTGTAGTGCATTGCACATGCAGATTGGATTTGTGTGCTGCCTTGTACAGTTTGATTTTTTATAACTGGTTGATAACTGAATTATCAACATGATAGTATACTCATTTTCAAACAGTTTATACATCTATATTTAATTGTATATGTTCAGTAATGGAGGTTATTGACAAAGGTGAGGCAGAGTTAATCTGAAATGGATGTAAGTAGCCTCCTTAAAATTTAATTTTTAAAATAGTTATATTATTATAAACAGCATTATTTTGTGTATTGTTTCTAATAATTAGATGCTTGTAAAAACATTGTTTTTGTTGGTTTCTAAAAGTTTTACACTCATAAGTGTGGTTACCAATGCTAAATTTTCCTGAATGTCAGTTTAAAAAAAAAATCAATGTTTTTTACATCACTGCATGGTCTACATTTTATACCCAGCCTATGAAGTTGGAAGTAGCGCAGTCCACCTTTGGCCTGGGACAATGGAGATTAGCCTATTTCAGGCCACTGGCAAGTATCAGTTTTAAGAACCCCAAATGTGGTCCTGCTAGGCTTTTTTTTTGGTCAGAATTTCAAGATGTATGTATTTTTCTTTAATGAGCAAATTTCCATTTCAGACCTTTGAATTCCATAGAGAAGAACAGCAAGTCATATACATGTGTTGATTGCACCAACCGTGAAGTCACTGTGAAAGAGCGACCACTGGACAAGTTTACCAAGACTTTTTCTTTTGACAGAGTGTTTGGTCCTGATTCCAAACAGGTACTGCATTGCTTTTTTATTTTAGAAATAGTGAAATATTATCCTCACATTTGCATAATTTTCCTTCCTTTGAAAATTAACTATGTGAGGACATAGTCATTGCCTTTGTCAGTCTAATCTTATGGAAGATATTGCTTTTATTACATTTGTAAAGTGTAATGTTATGAAATGTGCACTGAATAGACTTTAAAAGATTATTTACTGGGTACTTTACCTCATACTTTTGCTTGTTGAGACTAAAAATTTATACTCGTTCAGTGTTTTATTGACAGCTTCAGCCAGTGTTTTGCATGGCTTCATAAAAAACATGAAAGTTCATGTTTGTTAATGGGGTCATGCTAAACACTGGCTGAAGTGCTTCGTGTGCATTAAATCTTTTATATCCCTTTAGCCTTAACGGCTAATTGTACTTTCATTTAAGTATCAATTAGAAACTTGTTTGGCTATTATATGTAGGATGTTACTCATAAGATTAATTCTCAAAGGGACTGGTGGGGTTTTTTGCTTCTGTTATCCACAGTCTCTTAATTGTGTTTATATATATTTTGAATAGCTACTACCACTGTATATGGAACCAATTTTATATTAGTGATTGCCATCTTGAAAAACTGGATACAGCAGTGAGCAGCCTTTGGACGTGTGTGTTTTTGTGGTCTTCCAACCTAAATTACTTAATACTTTTAGCCTTCATTTGTCTGTTTTCTGGGGGGTTAGTGCTTAACATTAGGGCCTAGCTTTATTCATTAAGTGGGTTAATAAAACAAGCAAAATTGATCTGTACTGTTGTGTGTGATTAAGCAGATGATTAATTGTATGGTTTCTTTTACAGGTAGATGTCTATAAAGCAGTTGCTAAGACTTCAGTCGAAGAAGTGCTTAATGGGTTCAACTGTACAATATTTGCCTATGGACAGACTGGCACAGGCAAGACTTTCACGATGGAAGGAGATAGAACAGCAGATAATACTTCTTGGGATGAAGTATGTGGCTGTTTTTATAATTGTTTTACTTTCATGCTGATTTTCTCAACATAATGTCAGTACTGGTCAGTTTGCGATATATAAACAGACACATATAGATTACATTTAATGCAAATTAAATCTTTAAAATCTTGCACATGGCATTAGAAAATAATGAATGATTCTGAATAGTCCATGAATTTAATATTAACCCTCTTACGCCGATTGGACGTATTAAACGTCGAGTCAAAATGTCTCCCGTATGCCGATTGGACGTATCATACGTCGGCTCAAAAAAGTTTTTTTAAAAATTCGCGGAAAAATACTTATAGGCCTACCAGCCGAAAACTTTTGTATCACGCGCCTTGGGGGATGCTGGGAGTTCACGGATCAAGGCGTTGTTTTGTTTACAATCGCTACGCAGGCGCGCAAGCGCGAATTTCTTTCTTATCGCACTAAAAAGTATCAGTGACACATCTCGGAAATTATTTCGTCACTTTGACATAATTATTGCACCATTTTAAATTATCCTTTACATGAAGTATTATATATGAAAATGTGCGCAATTTCATGCACAATACAACTAAAAAATACTCATGATTGTAGCTTTTATCAATTTTGAAATATTTTCATATAAATAACGATAAGTGCAAAAATTTCAACCTTCGGTCAACTTTGACTCTACAGAAATGGTCGAGAAACGCAATTGTAAGCTAAAATTCTTATATTATAGTAATATTCAATCATTTGCCTTCATTTTGCAACAAATTGGACGTCTCTAGCACAATATTTCGATTTATGGTGAATTTATGAAAAACTTTTTCCTCACGTTCGTGCGATAACTCTTCCGATAAATTTTTTCGTGCGATTGTCCTAATGTTTGCACCCTTTTAAATTTGCCGTTACATAAAGTTTTATATATGGAAATGTGCGCAATTTCATGCACAATACAACAAAAAACAACCCATGGTTGTAGCTTTTATCAGTTTTGAAATATTTTCATATAAATAACGTTAAGTGCAAAAATTTCAACTTTCGGTCAGCTTTGACTCTACCAAAATGGTCGAAAAAACGCAATTGTAAGCTAAAACTCTTATATTCTAGTAATATTCAATCATTTACCTTCATTTTTGCAACGACTTGGAAGTCTCTAGCACAATATTTCGATTTATGGTGAATTTATGAAAAAAAAAAAAAATACGTTCGCGCGGTAACTCTTCCGAAAAAATCAGAATTTTTTTGTGCGATTGTCGAAATGTTTGCACCATTTAAAATTAGCTGTTACATAAAGTTTTATATATGAAAATGTGCGCAATTTCATGTAGAATACAACTAAAAATGATTAAAGGTTGTAGCTTTTCTCTTTTTTCGAAATATTTGCATATAAATCACGATAAATAGAAAAAAAACCACGTTCGGTCAAATTTGACTCTACCGAAATAGTTGAAAAACGCAATTGTAAGCTAAAACTCTTACGGCCTAGTAATATTCCGTCATTTTCTTCATTTTGAAACAAATTTGAAGTCTCTAAAACAATATTGTGATTTATGGTGAATTTTTGAAAAATATATTTACCTTCACTCCGCGCGCCGATTCGCGGCCGCAAGTCTCCGAAATACGTACATGGCATTATCCTAATATTTGCTCCTTTTCATATTAGCCTTTTTATAGAGTTTCATATATCAAAATGTGCGCAAATTCATGAAGAATACAATAAAAAATAATTGAAGGTTGTAGCTTTTTCCATCTTCAAAATATGTGCATATGAAAAAATATATATATTAAAATTTCGACATTCGGTCAAATTTAACTCGTCCGAAATGGTCGAAATCTGCAATTCTAATCTAAAACTCTTACAGTATCGTAATATTCAATCATTTGTCTTAATTTTGAAACAAATTGGAAGTCTCTAGAACATTATTTAGAATTACGGTGAATTTTTGAAAAAAATATTTTTTTGCGTCCGCGCGTTACGAATTCGTACATCATTTTGTGATAATATTTTTCCGGTGTTGCTTTTATTGTTTTACAATGTATTATATATCAAAATGATCGCAATTTAGTGTACAATACAACGCAAAAAAAGTAACTGGTTAGCTTTGACCGTTTTCTGCACAGCGTGATTTGAATACAATTATGTATGAATTTTTTTTTTCGCTACCATATATCGCATTATTTACATATGATAATGATATTATTTTTCATTTCTGATGGTTGCATTCTAAACTTCAGGCAATGACAAAAAAAGGAGCCAAAAATGAACTAATCTTCAAAAGGACGCGCGCTGTAATTTTTTGAAAAAATTATTTTTTCCACTTCCGCGCTCACTCCAAACCAGGCCCAGCATACGGGAGACGTTTTGATTTTTAGGGCTCCGGCGTAAGAGGGTTAACCATAAATTTGAAAGAAAATTTTTCTTAATCATTGTTTCAGTTATAAGTAGTATGTAGTTAGTGCGTATATGTCAAGAATAATTTTTATGTATTTCATTTGTGTTAGAATGTTTTGTGATGCATACAGTGGTACCTCAGACTTCAAACTTAATCCGTTCCAGAAGGCTGTTCGAAGTACGATTTGTTCGAAATATGAAACAAATATCCCCATAAGAAATAAAGGGAATCAGGATAATTCATTCCGGCCAACCCAAAAAGTTCCCCTTTTCACATTTTTTCTATTATTAATGTGTTCAAAAGTTAAATTAAGAGTGCAAAGTAATGAAACATTGTTATATGAAGTAAAATTTTTTAAATGTTATTTTTTCTGTGTACAATTTACAAACTGGTGAAAATGGCACAAGGGTGGGCTGGGGGTTGATGGAGGGAGGAGGGACGGGAACCCTGTGAGGAAACCGAATTGGTTGCATTAGGCAAAGGTTGATAACAAAATCAATTTAATTCACATATTAGGGGCAAGGATAATCAAGGAATCGATAGTGTGTGTCAGAGAGAGAGAGAGTAATCAGCGTGTTTACACTTGGGTCTTAAGTGCATGAAAGAAATTAATTGTGCCACAATACATCAACTTACTGTTTCCAAACGGAAGACTAAAAACAAACATGAGGATTTTGCAAACAAATAAGTAATAAGTCAAGAATGCAAGGTAAGGAAAGAGATAAAATAACTTTTCACAAGTAAGCTGTTTAAACCAAGAATTGAAGGCTTGCAGAAGTTGAAAGCGGTGTCAGTTTGTTTATTACAGAGCTTATTTACTTTTACAGTAGTAAAAAATCGTAGATAGGTATTTTACCGTAACAAAAATAAAAGTGATTTGGGCAGATCAAGTGTAAGTGAAAGAAATGGGTGAATATCATCCCAACCCAGCTGATAAGTCAGTGGGAAGCAGAGCTCTCTCTCTCTCTCTCTCTTCTCTCTCTCTCGTCATTCTCTCATCTCTCTCTCTCTATCTTCTCTCTCTCTCTTACTCTCTCTCTCTCTCTCTCTCTCTCTCTCTCTCTCTCTCTCCACACTGAACACTGATGCTTGCTTTTATATATATATATATATATATATATATATATATATATATATATATATATATATATATATATATATAATATATATATATATAGTATATAGTATATATATATATATATATATATATATATATATATATATATATATATATATACTATTGCATCTGATTGTTTTCATGTTTTATCATTGTTAAATTTATTATTTAATTTTTTATGTGAATTGGTACTGCTTTTGTGTACATATAGTAAAGATTTGAGATTTTACTGTCTCTTCTCTCCTCAACAATACCACAACACACGATAACTAAAAATGATTCATTCTTAATTCCTTAAAAATATAAATGCCCCTTCCCTCTACCTCAAGTTAGCTGTGTATCCCTGCAATTACGAATGATTTTGTTAATTGTTTATGCTAAATTTTATTGTGAAAAGCTTTGTTCTTTCATATGCTGTTTTGTTAATATTGTTCAATAGACCATTCACTCAGCGCACCGAACACTGGCTCAATTAAGACTTTTTTTTTTCTCTCTCTCTCTCTCTTTCTGTATTGCTTTTGATTGTTTTCATATTCTATCATTACATTAAATTTATTGGGAAATTCCCTTTTTTATGTAAATTGTAATTGCTTTTACATACATACTGTAATATTTTAACTCTCTTCTCCTCTCCTCAACATATCAAGCTCCCTCATTCAGTCTCAAGTCAGTGGGGTGTGACGTCACCGCGGTTACGTACGATTTTATACATCTTTTATGCTAAATGTTATATGGAAAATTAAATTTTATATTAAATGCATTATACTTTTATTTATTTTGTTGAATATGGTTATCATTTAACTATATATTGCAAATGGTAAAAAATTTTCTTGAAAATTTCATTTGAAAAACCGAAAGTTCGACATGAAACATTCAACAAATGAGGTACCACTGTATTTAAGAATTTTGAGTTAACATATTGTATGGTAAGCAGTTATATGCAAGACATTATTTTGTATTAATCCAAACAAATATTTTGTCAGGATCCATTGGCAGGAATCATCCCACGATGTGTCAATCATCTGTTCGATGAACTTCGTTTACAGAAGTTGGAGTTCACTATGAGGGTATCGTTTCTTGAATTATACAATGAAGAACTCTTTGATTTGCTCTCTCCACAAGATGATATGTCTAAATTAAGGTAATCAGATTTGTCATTTTCATACAACATTTACAAATTTTAAAAGTTTTATCATTTGTATTGTTTATTTTTAAGTATTGCTTGGAGTCCACTGGAGGACATGTAGACATCACTTTTGAACTCTAAAACTATAGCAATAAATTTTTCTGTAATTTAAGACAGGTCCATAAATTGTAAAACCTACTCATTAAGAGGCTCCAATATAACATCCTCTAAAGAAAAGTATGTAGAGTTCATTAATTTTTGCCAGTGGAACTGTCAGGGATTAAGAGCTAAATGGGAATAATTAAGGCTGCTCATATCAGATGTGTCTCCAGTATATATAGTTGTGCAGGAGACCATGATTAGCAATATGTGCCCCAGCCCACAAGAGTATAATTCCCTTATTCAATAGTTACCACGTCCCTTTGTTGTTCTGGGAGATATGAGTAGCAGAAGCCCTCTTTTGGGTGACATCATCACCAATCAAAGAGGAAGGTACAGTCACCTCTCAATTAACGTGAAGGTTACGTTCCTGGAGAGCTCGCATGATTTAAACATATTTTTCTCATGTGAAATAATACGAATAAGGGTTGTTACGTTCCTGGACTTGGGGGACCCTGTGCTTTTTGCTAAAGTACAACCGAATTGAATAACAGCAACATCCGTTTGGCTTGAATTTCAACCATCGCATGATTGTAAACAATTACTATAGTTATGTTATAAACGACGTAGAATAGTACTCATATAGTTTTATATAATAACTTTATTTACTATAGATTAAAGATCAGCAAGGAAATATGCTGTTAAATTTAAAACAGTTGTAGCTGAAGCTGAGAATGGAACCACTGCCTGTATTGGAATGGCTGCTTTTAGTAAAAAGAAGAGGGAAAGAATTAAATTTTTGTTGAGTGCCTTCCCATGTTGGGGTGGTTGGGAATGAGAAAGCTGACCAACTTGCAAAGTCGGCAGTCAGTTCCTGAGAACCTACAAGATGCCTATGCCATATCAGGATTTATATCCTCTAGTAGATCAGAGAATTACAATATATTGGCAGTCCCAATGGGAGGGTATTTTAATTAATAAAAAAATGGGCAGTATTATGTCATCGGTGTCTCCTTGGTCATATCCCTATATGCCAAGGAGACAGGAAATGATGTGCAGATAGAGGATTGGACATACTTACAAGACTCACTCATGAGTTCTTGATGTCCCGTGAAAATCCACCGTTCTGCGATGATTGTACTGTGCCCTAGACTGTGAGACATTTGCTGGTCGAATGTCCCAGACGGGAATTTGAGACAGGTTCCTGTCCAGGGGGTGTGACAGAGAAGGCAATTTTATTCTAGCTACAATTTTCGGAAAGGACTGTAGTATAGAGCGGTTATTTATCTTTATGTAGGAGGCGGGCCTCCTCAACAAAATTTAGATTATGCATAAAAAGTCTTATGTAAGAATTTATATATTTGAATAAATAAATATGTACGTATATGTTTTTAGATATTTTCATATGAAATTTATTTAAAAAAATTTTTTGTTTTCTTTTTAAATTTATTATGGTGTCAATAACCTAGATGTTGTGATGCCAGTTTTAATAGACACAATCAATCAATCAATCAAGAGTAGCTGCGTATGTAGACAAGTATATTTTTCCGTGTTGGAATAACAAGCTGCAAGGTTCATTTAAACATGCAAGCCACTCATTTTTTTCATGAAATGTTTTAAGAAATTTGAAGGCAAGCCATGTATGATAGACTGTTTTCTGGCTAATGTATGTATTTGATAATAGGATAAAGGATACATTAACTTCTACTATATTTGCAGAATGTATGAAGATGCAACCCGTAAAGGTTCCTGCATCATTCAGGGCTTGGAGGAAGTCTTAGTACGTTCTAAAGCTAATGTTTATGAAGTTCTTGAGAAGGGCAGTAATAAACGTCAAACAGCAGCCACACTCATGAATGCACATTCCAGTCGATCACACACAGTCTTCACTGTAACGCTACACATCAAAGAAAATACAGTTGATGGTGACGAACTGTTGAAGGTACAGTATATTACTGAAATTGTGATTGTTATTGTCTTCATAATACCTAATCATGTTTAAGTACGGGGAATTTAAATTTTGTTTTGGGTGAGTTACCTCTCAAATTATTCAGAAGAAAGTTATTCAGCCTTTTGGCCACCATCCTATTGGGACAGTTTGGTTTGTAGGGACCTACTCATTTCCTTGTTTCTTTATAGATTAAATTCAACTCTTCATTCAAAATTTTAACCTGGACAGGCAATCTCCGGGTTACTGCATTCCAACTTCACAGTGCCATAGGCACCATTTATTCCCATTATTATTATGATGCTCAGGTTTACAATGTTTTTTGGGTTACAGCGTGAAGCTGGGAATGGAACCCAGGCTGTCTGTATGCAAAATTATTTGCTAAAGCTAGTAAATTTAAACTCAAATTATAATATAAGTGAATCTTTCATGCTTTCTCTGCGTTAGCACTCATTTATAGTCTAGCTTTCATCGAACTAATTGAGTAACACCCCAACTTAACAGACTGCAGTGTAGCAAACTTCTGTATTTATCACCTATGTTGTAATAATTTTTTGCTGTGCTGCCTAGAAATTCAAGTGCAGACTATAGTATATTTGTATTTTTTTTTTTTTTTTTTTTTCTGCTGCTGCTGCTGAAAGCAAGCAAATTTTGTTCCAATACTAGTCTTTTTTACCCTGAATAGTTACCATTTTAATTTTGATTATAACCCCATATACGTACTTTTAAATGAGGTCAGCCCTACACATTTCTACAGTGTCTTCCAGCTACACATTTCAAATTCATGATGATTCAGTTTCAGCAGTATTAGATATGAGAAAACTGAACATTTTTAAAATGTAGTTTATGCATAGGCATATATGACCAACATGATCTAGATAGTGTAGTTTATCCCTGGTGCAGAGGAACATTTCGATCCTCAGTTGAGAAAAATGTTAGTGTGTGTACTGTAAGAAATAAAAAAAAAATTAACCCAAATAGTACTCAAAACAGCATTTATAATAAGGCTGTAAGTCAGATGCCTCGGTTGTCATTGCTGACGATATATCATGGCCAATTTGTATATAAATCATAATGAACAATCAGATAGTCCAGGCAGTACTAAGAACGTTCTTGCAAAGTTATATGAATATGCTTGTTCTATGGGTGATGTTGATTAGACCAGTTAAAGGCTATTGCTCTCTGATATGGTTTACTACTCCTACTAAGTGCAGATTCTAGAATGACTTGAGTGCCATGTAATTTTACAAGAAGAGTAGAATACTTGTTTGATACTCTATATTGTACTAACTGAAAGTGATGAAACAAAAAGGATTCTTTGTAAGTATGAATGCTACAAAACATTGAACATGTAAAATATCGTGCATGTACAAAATCAAAGAGGGCATGGTATCAGTCTTATACGTGTAGTCAGTGTTACATGCTTTCAATGCTTTCATATTCTTTTTATTATAATCCAGTGTTATGTGCTTTCTTACCATTCTCTCTTACTATTATCATATGAATAGTAGAGAGATTGCCGAGATTGCTCGTTTTATCTTTCACACTTTGGCCCTCTGTTCAATGGTATTGTCCCCTATTTTCTATTAAACCATTTTTTTTAACCAACCTATACACATTGTGTAGACAAATTGAACACCTGATGTAGACAAATTCTTAATACCCTGTTGTATGAGCCAAAGTGTGATTATTACATGTTATTTTAAATACTTTAATAAGTGTGCTATTTTAACCTGATCTGGCAATTTTATCCAATTTAAAATCAGATTTGACAGTGCTTTCAATAACTATGTAATGCAGTAGACAATGTCTGAATCCACATATGAAAGGGCTTTAGGGCAATCTCTTGGGTGGTACTAATATTAAAGTTAATATCTCTCTCTCTCTCTCTCTCTCTCTCTCTCTCTCTCTCTCATTAGGTGTGTGATGAAAATGTGCTTTTTCCATTTATCTTTTTTTTTTATTTCAACAGACTGGTAAGCTTCATCTTGTAGATCTTGCTGGTTCTGAAAATATTGGACGATCTGGTGCTGTGGACAAACGGGCCCGTGAGGCAGGCAACATTAACATGTCCCTTTTGACACTTGGAAGAGTCATCACTGCATTAGTGGAAAAAGCCCCTCATATACCTTATAGGTTGGGTTTGTTTTAATGCAGTTTTTAGTCTGATGAGGTTTCAAAGTTTTAGTTACATTTTATTTTAGTATTCCACTGCCTATTATTGACTTAGATCAGGGGTGTCAAACTCAAATCCTTTCGAGGGCCAATTATGCACTTGGTTATGGTCTCGAGGGCCATCGAAGATTTGGTAATTCTTATTCCTTATGACTCATTTCTTAAGATTTGCAATAAAAGAGCCTTATTGCTAGCAATTATATGAAATAAATTAATAAATTATTGTCATATGAATGAGAGGTATAACATGTCTTGTTTTAACAGTTTAGTAACTTTAGTTAAATTTTCCTCAGTTCTAACAGTTATAGTAGCTTGAGTTGAAAAATCTCTTGGCACCTTGTGGGCCACTTAAGACCATCCCTCGGGCTATGAGTTTGACACCCCTGACTTAGATACTGAAATCTATTCAATTTTCTAATTATGCCAGTTGCATGTTTGTGCCATATGAGATATCTGGTAAAGAAATTTTCTTTAAAGGGTCTATGATAGAAAATTAAAACTTAAGTGGAATTAAAAAAAAAAATATGTAAATGGACAATTTAGAACTTAAATATTGACTATGGGAAAATTTATATGTGCAGTTAAATTATGTTAGGTATTTATGTTCTTGCTGCATGTTGCTATATTAAATACAATTCAAATGCATTAGTGTTTTTGGAATTTATACAAATAATTTCTTCTCCTGTTTAGCCTCTCCATGAGTAATGTAAGTACTGTACCTATACTTGGAACTTTGAACATTAGGTTATATTAAGTAGACTAAACTAGATTATTTCTAAGTGTACTTTTCAGATAAACTGATATTATAAGGTGGTTAAACGTGACAGTAAGCTAACTCAGCTCTCATATGGCTGGTCCAAGCAAAAAATAGTGTAGACAATTGTGTTAGATAGGAAGTTAAAGCTAAATATACCTTAGTTTAACCAGACCACTGGGCTTCTAAACACCAGAAACACTGATTCTACGTTGGCAGAGCAGGGAGTCAAACTGGGGACTACCAAATCGATAGGCAAGCAGATAAACCACTTGTCCGAGGAACCAGAGAGGAAGTAATAGAAAAATAAAAGATTAGATATGTTTATCAAGGAGCACGCTATCCAAGAGTTGTATAGTACGCAGTGGTGTGTAAAATAGTCAAGAAAATCATGAATGAATGGAGACTGCGATTTGAGACTTAAGTAGTGAAAATAGATTGGAAATTATTGGAAGATTTTAAGTAAGATTTCTCTTCTAGGGAGTCAAAATTGACTAGGCTGCTCCAGGATGCATTAGGTGGACGTACAAAGACATCTATCATTGCTACTATATCACCTGCTGTCATTAACCTTGAAGAGACATTGTCGACTTTAGATTACGCTCATCGGGCAAAGAACATTCAGAATAAGCCTGAAGTTAACCAAAAACTTAACAAGAAGGAACTCATTGGGGTGAGTAGAATGATATGTTATAATTTGAATTTTGTATTATGTTGCTGTTTTAGAAATTTGTTTACAAAAGAGAAAGGCTAGAAGATTTGTACGTAAGCTGTACTTACATACATTTGGTCCCAATGATTGTGTTACACAATTTAGGTCTTTTAAAGCCAGTTCTGACATTTAAAAATTATATTTACTGTGCATTATAGTGTTAATAGTTTGTCGGCTGATTTTGGTACACAAGGGCAACACAGTCCATTGTTAAAATTTCCATCAGAGCTGCCCCCTCCTTTTTTATTACTATTATTATTAGACTACATTTGAAATGTATCAGATTATTTTCATGACCAAATTAAACAAGAAAATTTCCTTAGATATTGCTGTGTAGGCTTCATCAAGGAAATCTTTTGCAAGTGAAGCACAATTGTGTTCTTTATTCATAAGGTGAGAAGTATATACGCCATCACTTTACTACTATTTAAATGCTTTACAGTGATAATAGGTACTCATAGTGTGTTGTGAACAAATTACACAATGTGATGATAATGTTTTGATTGACAAAGCACCATGTAGAGGTTATCATTTGTAGTCTGCTTTGCACTCATAGAAAAGAGGAGTATATTGAAGATTCTTTGCCATATTCCCCAGACCCCAATTTCTTACAATTAATTTGCTTCAGTTTTCAGCCAATATTTCAATCATTAACTTTTGGGTAATCCTTATAAGTGAAGAATATTACTTTGTGGTGTTATTTACTGTATACAGTAATAACAGATAAAAGCCAAAACTAGAAACACCATACTGAATCAAATACCATTGCTAGGGGTGATTTTTTAGCATGGCTGAAAACCATGATCCTTTCAAGTGGGTGGCATTGCAAAATAATGAACCTTTGTAACCGGCTAGATTCGCCATAGAAATTTAACTTCTCTGACCCATTGATATTTGATGAATACTCAATGTGACTGAATTCTGTTTGCAGAGAGATGGCATTTCATATATACTAAAACATTTTTTATGCAGTTCCAGTATGTTTTACTTTTAACCTGCATTATAACTGTTCTGTCAGTCTCTGGTGGATTTTCCTTTCCCTACTTTTACTTCTCATATTAAGTAATTAACACTAAAATTTAAACGGCAGGGAAGTCCTTGCTATACAGTATATATCTGAGGTTCCAAATAACCTTTAATGTGAGATTAGAGTCAATATCTGTCGTTAGATTAATTCATTTCTTGATAATTAATATTTTTTTATTTATAACACAATTGACTACAATTCATACCTGCTGTAAAGATAATGAATAATACCAACTAAATGTAATTTACTGTTGAAGCTGTAACAAAAAAAACACCCGAAAATTATGAAGACCTTCAATACTAAAAAGATAGTTATATGATAGCATTATCTTGTCTGGGGATTAAGGATACCAGTTTAGTGCACAGTTATTTGATAACTCCATTTCATCACCCAGTGCCTTTGTGAACAGAATATGTTGCAGTACTAACTGTAAAACTGATTTTGTGTGATGGTCCTAATTGTATTCTGCAGTGAATGATAAGTTGTTCATATACGGAACAAACCTTCGGTCTTAACATTAGGATTACTAGCGCCAAGCTGGAAACCGGTAGAATTAAAATTACACTTGTGAGATCCAGGGATTATTGGCATCTATACCAGGTCACGGGGCATGTATACCCAGAATGCCCTCGGCGTCCTGTGACCCACCAGTTATTTTCCTACCGCCTTTAAGATAAGACGTGTTTATTGTCTATCTGATTTAAAGCCGGTTTTCAGTTTGCCCATTTTTTATCCATTTCATTTTTCAATTTTCTTATTACTTTTTCTTTCTCCGAGTGTGCTCAGTGTGAGTGTGATCGATAAGAGCGTATCAGTGGTATGATGGAAATTTTCGCCTCACCATCGCAATCTTCTGCCGTTTCGAAGAGGAGATAAAGGAAATGCCCCGGAGTCAGTGGCTTTCCATGTTCTAGATTCCTAATTTCGGTGTCGACGGATCCTCATCCAACGTGTAGTAGGTGCAGGGAAAACGTATGTACGGTTACTAATCCATGTTCTGTTTGTCGGGGTTGGTCGGTGGAACAGTGGAAAAAGTTCTATGAGAAAGGCCAGTACAAAAGGAAGGTGGTGACGCCATCTTTGGATGACCAAACCTTACCGGCTTCTTTTGTATCGGCAATAAACCAGACTGCTCCATATGTTTCGCCGCCACCTTTTGATTTGTCCCATAACCCTTCGGTTTCTCCTAGCGATTCGTTATCGGAAACGTCAGGAGGGGTTTTGGGCAACTTTATGCATAATATGCACACTCCTTTGTTCCCAGCAGGTAGAGGGGGAGCATCGCCATCTTTGTTCCAGACGCCGGCTCCCGAAGCGCATAGGATGGAAGGTACGTGGTCAGCGCTAGGCCTACCAGGCGTACCAACCTTGGAGGGTTTGCTTGCACATTATATGGCGTCACGGTTCCAGCAGGGTCCGGCAGCGCTGAATGTTCCTCATCCCCCTGGCTTGCAATTTATGGGAAATAATGCTGCGGCTACGCCATCAAATTCTATGTTGACAGCGATGCAGAATGTGGGGGGTAGTTTGGCAGCAAACGTGTGGTTGCCAGCAGAAGCCGCACAGTCTCTCCCTGCAAGATTGGTGACATCACAACATATGTCACACACCGATATGGCAGGCGCGATGATGTCACAGACTGCTTCTCGGCCTATTTTGCTGCACCCGGACTCAAATACACTTTCTGACTCGGCAGTACAAACTGTAATGAAGAAATTACAGGACATTGAGAAGAGAATGGCTAAGAAAGACAAAAAGAAAAGGCGTGATTCGTCTTCTTCTTCGTCTTCTTCCTCTAGTTCGGCGTCATCGTTAGCGTCACGGCGAGCGCCAGTCAGGCGTTGAAGGATTCGTGATTTCGTGACTGATCCTCGGGCTAAGAGGAGAAGAGTGAATTCTTCTTCGTCTGCAGACCAGGACTGTCGTATCCCAGTCAGCTTTGGGACCTATGGTTATTAATAAAATAGACAAAATAACACGAAAAATAGGCACAAATACAATGAACTACACAATGACGTGTTAACGATGCAGCACCAACAAACAAATAGACCGAACGCCATCTATCGGTCGCCTATACAACTATCACTCATCGCAAAATCGTATCTCAAATATTTCGTTGTATATCAAAGCATATATTTTGGCAAATTTTCTGTTGCATCTCAAAACATTCATATATTAGGGAAATCGTATGTCAAGGTTCCAGTGCACACATTCTCCATTGCCATATGATGGTCCTTGAATTTTATCATGACTTTGCATTTTTTGCCCTATACCCCCATATATAGGGGTACCAGCCAGCTCCATTAAAAGGGCTATTCTATCCCCTTCAGGGAAAAACCACATTTAGTCAAGAGTCCCATCACATTGACTGCATATTCCAAAAACTCTGAAAAGTTTTTGGCCATCTTGGAGAAAGTTTAGGCACTTATTTCAAGAACGCAGTGGAGATAGAAGACAAGTCATTGGAGTGGTTTTACAATCGCCTGTTTGTAGTCCCAAAGGCATCGGGAAGATGGAGACCGGTCCTGGACGTGAGTGCTCTGAATTTCTTTATTCAGAAAACTAAATTCAAAATGGAAACCAACTATTCCATTCTGGCAGCCATTCGCCAGGTGGACTGGATGGTTTCAATAGATATGCAGTATGCATACTTCCACGTCCCCATTCACCCTTCATCAAGAAAATGTCTAATGTTTGTGTTCCAGGACCGAGTCATCCAGCTCCAAGCTTTGTGCCTACGACTATCAACTGCCACCCAAGTCTTCACATGTTCTAGTTCCTCTAGCAGGTTGGCTTCATCTGATGGGGCTCAACATAGCCCTGTATTTGGATGATTGGCTACTTCGAAGGACCAGTGTACGAAGGACCTTCACAAGACTTCATTTAGCCCAGCTGGTCCCGTCACAGACGACAGTACGTTTGGGGATGATGCTGAACTCTCGAGTTTTTCTGGCTTTTCCATCCCCCAAAAGAATGGAATCTTGCCTCAAGATAATAGATGAATTCCTGTCTCTTCGCTCATGCACAGCAAACAAATGGATGAGTTTGCTCGGATTGCTAGCTTCCATACAGCAGTTTGTTTTGCTCAGAAGACTTCACATGAGAGTTCTGCAATTCTACCTCCAGGCCAGCTGGGACAAGAAGAAATATCCAGATTCTTTCATCATGCCTATTTCTCTGGCGATCAAACATCTGCTTTGGTAGAAGTCAGGAGACAGGTTGTTAGAAGGGAAGTTGCTGTTAGTGCGGAGCCCAGACCTCAGCTTCTCAGATGTGTTGGACATGGGATGGGGAGCTCTTTTGGAGAACAAGAAAGTACCGGGAAAGTGGTTGGGAGAACAGTGGAGAGACCACATAAATATCAAAGAGCTGAGAGCAGTTCATCTAGGGCTGCAGGATTTTGCCCCAGAAGTAGTGGGGAAAACTGTTGCTGTGTACTCCGACAACACAACAGCTCTTTCGTAAATTGCCAGGTAAGGGGGATCTCATCCCTTCTCTTTGCACAATAGCAAGAGACCTACAGGTTTGGGCAAAGCAGAATCAAATTTCCATTGTAACAAGGTTTGTTCAGGGACAAATGAATGTCCAAGCAGATCAGTTGAGCAGAAGAGACCAAGTGATTCCGATGGAGTGGATGTTGAATCAGTTTGTATGTCAAAAACTTTGGAAGTTATGGGAGACTCCCACTTTGGAAGTTATGGGGGACTCCCATATTAGGTTTTTTCTCAACTTCCAAAAATTGCCATCTTCATCTGTTCTGCTCCCCAGTGCCAGATCCCGTAGCATGCAACGGATGCCATGCTACAGGATTGGTCAAACAAACATCTGTACGACTCCATTTGGGATGGTGAGATATGTCCTGAACAAATTCAAGTCCCACCAGTATGCATCAGTGATACTGGTAGCTCCCTTCTGACCACTAAAAAGAGTGGTTCCCAGAGCTTCTAGAACTCCTCAGCAATTTTCTGAGACTGCTCCCTCAAAGAGCCAGTCTTCTTGGACAGCCACACCTCAAGCGGTATCATCACGGTCTGTCAAATCTAGCTCTGACTGCCTCTAGGCTGTCAAGAAGTTGTTCAGAGCTAAAAGATTTTTGAAGGCAGTTGCAGACTATGGCGAGATGCCAACATCAATCTTCTGCAGACGTCTACCAGCACAAGTTGTTGATTTTCCGAACTTGGTGCAGAAGCAATAGTCTCAACTACTGAGACATCTAACAGAAATAGCAGATTTCATGTATGACACTTACCTGGCAGGTATATATATAGCTATATTCTCTGTTCGCACTGGCAGAATTTTCAAAACTCGCGGCAACCGCTAGATCACTGGTAGTTCAGGTGATCGCCACCCCGCTCCCGTGGCGCTGGTGCTCGGAATCATTCCCATTTTCGTCAGATTTTTTTCTGCCACCGAACCGGCAACATCGTTGTTGGTTCCCTGCTAGAATTCGAAACTCGTTAGCTGACTTTCGCTGTACTTGGATGGTTTATTGGGTATCGTATTGGAAAGTTGGATTGGCAATCGCGATTGGAAGTTATTATAATGTCTGATTCTGGTATAGTATTTCGAGTGTGTATGAAAGAAGGGTGCAAGGTGAGACTGCCGAAAGCTTCGGTAGACCCTCACACAGTATGTAAGAAGTGTAGAGAGGTTTTGTGTACTTGGGATAATAGATGTAATGAGTGTGAAAGTTTAAATGAGAAGGAGTGGAAGACTTTCACAAAATATGTTGAGAGACTAGAAAAGGATAGAGTAAGAAGATCGGTGTCTCGGAGTGAGAGGTCAGGATCTTCTAGTAAGGCCTTGAATACTTCTGTTATTTCTCCCCCTTCTTCCCAAGTAGAAGTTGTTAATCCTTCTCCTCAGGTCTCTCCTGCGCCCGCTGCTGTTTCTGAGGATACTAATTATGTGAAAGTGTTTGCCGCCCTTGCGTCAATGGGCGATCAGATTCAGCGTCTTACAGACAAAGTGGGTACGTTTGAAAGTGTCAGTGTAGTGGAGGGGGCGGCTGATCGTCTCACTCGTGCTCCTAGACCTAGGCCTCTGCCAAGCTCCCAGACCCAAGGGAGAAGGCATGTCGACAGTCGAAGGGAGGCGAGAGGGGTTCCCTTACGATCAGTCGTCCCTTCAGGCAGTCCTGTTGCGTCCCAGGCTGCAGCAGTGCGTCATAGAAAAGGCGACACTGGGAAGTGTTTTTCCTCTACAGATAGTGCTGCGTCAGGCAGGTATGGACGTTATGCGGAAGTTTCGCGTCCTCTGAAGAGGACGCATAGACCTACGTCTTCTCAAGATGAGCGTTACCCTCAAGAACGGTGGAGTAGTCCCGAGATTTTCTCTTCTAGTGATGAGGAAGAGGTGGTTCCGATTAAAAGGAGGAGATCCTTTAAGTCAAGACAAGACGCAAGACCTCATGTATACGAGGGTTCTCTGGATAGGAGCCCTCCTTCTGAATACGGAGCAGTCTCTCCGATATCTTCTCCTTATCGTAGAACTCAAGATCGAGTTTCTCGCTTTGATGATCCGTCTCGTCGTCGTTCTCCGCTTGCTCAGACTTCCCGCCAGGAAGCAGAGACTAGGAACTTCCTTGAAGAGATGCAAGGAAGGTTAGCCGATTTAGTTAAATCGTGGGGAACATCGGAACATCCTCCTACGAGGCGTAAGGACGCATCTCTCCCCGTCAAGTCATCTAAAAGGACGCATGATGGTTTGCCTCCTTCTCATCACGCTTCGGAGTCTCGTGTAGTACGCAAGTTACGGGAGCAGGACGCAAGTTACGAGAACAGGAAGCAGGACGCAAGTTTCCGGAGCAGGACGCAGGACGCAAGTTTCCGGAGCAGGACGCAGGACGCAAGCTTCCGGAACAGGACGCAGGACGCAACCTCGGAGCTCAGAAGGACGCAGGACGCAGGCGGCAGGAGCCGGTTTCTTCCCGCGAGGTTGGAGAAGATTTTCTGCAGCAAGACCTTGGTTTACAGGATGTGTCTTCGGCAGAAGAGGAAATAGAAGTTTGTTCATGAAACTTACCTGACAGATATATATATAGCTGTATTTTCTGAAGTCCGACAGAATTTAAAAATTCGCGGCACACGCAGTGGGCGGCCAGGTGGTAGTACCCATTCCCGCCGCTGGGAGCCGCGCGGATATCAGGAACTATTCCCATTTTCTATTCATATTTTTTTCTGTCGCCGGTCGGTAAACAACTGTTTACAGACCTCCCGCCTAGGATTTTGAAAAACTTCATTAGCCACTTAAGTATCCTAATTATTCTTTCGATTATTAACTTGGATTTGTGGCTAGGCATACGCTATCGTAGATTTTGTCATTGCATTTGATGTCTGAAGCTAGTTAGCCTAGTTTCAGACTTTGTTGTCTGCACGGTAAGGTGAGGCTACCGGAACTTTCGGTAGACACTCGCTTAGTATATATGACGTTTACATGTTTTCTTTGCATAAGGTAATTAGTGTAATGTGTGACTGATTACGGAAGAAGGAGGATTCATTTACGCATTTTAGAGCGTGTTAGAATCCGGAGTTTTCCTCCACAGTAAACAGAAGTTAGAAATAATGAACCTTCTAACCTCCTGTAGATTTTATTTTGCCTAACCCTGTGTTATGGCTTACGGCCTAGAAGAAGTGTCTGCTAGAGGATTACATCAAGTATCTTAGACTAAAGTGCTCGCTCTCCAATCAGTGTTGTGAAGTGTAGTGCCCCTTGTGTTGTGGAGGGGGCGTCAGATCGGCCCCATAATGCCTCTAAGCCTGGACCTCTGTCGGACTCCCATGACTCAGGGAGAGGGCATGTCGAAAGCCGCAAGAGGGTACGGGGGCTCCCCACCGATCTGGCGTCCCTTCGGCAGAACCTGTTGACGCTTCCCAGGCTGCTAAAGATCGTGCATGTGCACGAATCTTGAAGGATTGCTTCTCGTCCTCCGAGGCGTCCTCCCCACACAGGGGTTGGAGTTCTCGGAAGGACTCGCGCCCCCTAAAGAAGCTTGAGAGAAGAGGACGCTTCACGTCCTCTCTCTCGTCACGAGAGGATGAAAGAGTAAAGAGACCACATTTTCCCTTTTAGAAGAATGCACTGGCTCTTTTTCTAAGGACATTTAAGGAGGCTCATTCATCTTGCCAGAAGAGTGATTTGAGCCTCCTGCGAGTGAACGCTCATGTATATATCATTTATACATTATTAAGGAGGCTCATCATCTTGCCAGGAAGAGTGATTGAGGCCCTCCTGCGAGTGAAGCTCATGATAATCATTTATACCATTATTAAGAGGCTCATTCATTCTTGCCCAGAAGGTGATTTGACCTCCTGCGAGTGAAACCGCTCATGTATACATCATTTATACATTATTAAAGAGGCTCATTCATCTTGCCAGAAGAGTGATTTGAGCCTCCTGCGAGTGAACGAATCTGATATAACTCATGTATATATCACTTATACATTATTAAGGAGGTTCATTCATCTTGCCAGAAGAGTGATTTGAGCCTCCTGCGAGTGAACGCTCATGAAGTTAGAGCTGTTTCAACCTCGCTAGCATTCCAAAAGAATTTGGTAATCAAGGACATATTCGTCTCCTCTCCTCATGGCGCTCCGTATACGTTATGTAACGTGTTCGCTTTACTTCGAAAAAGCAAGCTGATAAGTTTGACGGCCGGCAAGCTGCTTTGCACAGTCAAACAACTTATGTCTCTGGTCGGCATAGGAAGGGCAATTTAGACCCGGGAAGGAAGCTGTTTTGGAGGTGCTCTCGACGTCCTATAAGTAGAGACATTCTCCAGGACGCTCGGCAAGCACCTTGCGGAAGACGAAAGCCATACGTCTTCCTTTAGTGTTCACACTCTTCAGGACATCGTGCGGCTCTCCATGGAGACTCGCATGAGGACGTCCCTTAAAAATATTCAATGTCATACGCAAAACGCGGTTCGTCATAACATTGAGATGTTGGCAAGGTCGCTCGCCAGGACGCCTCTTGGCGGGCCTTGCATGCGTCAAGGCGCTCAACGAGTTCCTCTCTGAAACGTCGTTCAGAAGACTTGGTGTTCTCTGCTCAGACACGCTCGTAGCTAAGCAGGACGTTTTTTGAGGACGCTCAGCGGACGCTTTCCAGGGACGCTTTTGAGGACGGCCTCGGCAGGACGCTCAGCAGGACGCTTTTTGAGGACGCTCAGCAGGGACGCTTTTGTGGACATTCGCCAGGACGCTTCGGTGGAAGCTCGGCAGGATGCTTTGCGAGAGAAAAGACTTGTTGAAGGCGTCTTATTTGCTGTTGAGGACATTTCTTTACAGAAATTTTTAAAAGGATTCGGAGTTAGCGGAGAGACATACCCGAATTTTTTCTTCGATCCCTCTCCTCTTCATCGATTTCTTTGAGAATCGGGAAGATTATATACTCGGATTCCTGGGTGACTTTCGGTCATGTTAAAGGGTTTTCCCCTATTAGCAAAGTGCTAATAGTTTTGTCAAGTCAGGGACGTTTTCCCCATTGTCATTTAAGTGGGGGACCCCTCATAAATGGGGTAGTTCTCATTGACATAGATTTTAACGTTTTTATCGTTTAAGCGGATAAACTCATTAACAAATTTCGGAAGAGCTCTCATTCATTTTCAGAGGCTCATCCGGGGTTAAGAGAAAGACTTGTAGACTATCCAGGAAGTCTTTTGTCCAATATCATAAGAACATTGAACGGTCTTTTTCGATCCACGGTTCTCTCTTGATGATCTCTATTCGAATGTTACTCCCTTTTCTTGGAAAAGAGTCTTGGCAAAGAGTCAAGGGAGTTCTTTAAAAAGTCTCGTTCATTAGAACGTGGACAGTCGTTTTCCTTTCTTTCTCTCTTCCTCGTCCAGGAAAGATGTAGTAGAGAATTCGATGTTCAAATTACTACAATACTTACGTAGTTTATCTGTTTGCGTCATTTTGCTAACGCATGGGTCGAGTCATATACGCATATCGTATTTACCTCTGCGGATAGAAGCCGAAAGAACTGTTGTTCTAATGTATTTATTTGACACTCCCTTCAACCTTCCAAGAGTTTTCGGAGTAAGAACAACTCTTCAGGTATTGTTAAGACAACACCAACTCAGCTTCTGTATTTAGCGAATTCTGTTTCGTTTAAATAGGCCTGCTTGAGAGTTTCCTTTTGCTCGATAATATCATACCTATTCCTTCGTAAAGGGAGTAGCTGGCAACTCAGGCAGATAGTATTCTGTTCACCATTGAAGCTTTCCTTCGAGGAAGACTTCTCCTTCACTCTTTTTGATAGAGATCGAAGAAGGTGGTCGATCTCCAATCCTTATTTATTTTCTTGAAGGAAAGAATTTAGGATGGAGATCGTTGTTCAGAATACTATAAATATACTACGTATATTAACCTCGCGACATGATTCTACTAAGCAGTTGAATTGTCCGAGGGGTAGGCGCATATCCTAGTTATTCTACGGATTGCGACTTAGACCGAGAAGTATTCTAATTGAACTGCAACATCAACTCAGCTTCTGTATTTAGCGAATTTTGTTTCGTTTAAATATGCCTGCTTGAGAGTTTCCTTTGGCTCGATAAATTCATACCTATACCCTTCGTAAAAGGAGTAGCTGGCAACTCAGGCACATAGTGCGAGACGATGATCAAGGCTGCTGTTACTGTGATCTACGCAGTACCGGCTAGCTCGGTGTCATGCGCGGTTTGGTTTACGTCTCTCTCCCTTCCGGGAATGGCTGAATAAACCGTCTCTCTGCCCTACAATCATGGATTTTAGCCTCGGGTTGAGGAAATTTCTAGTAATCTTGAATGATCATACCTGCCGTTTACTTAGAAATTTCAACAAGATATCTCTTATACTTGTTAGGTGCGGGTTTACCGCACGGTAACTTTCTGTACGAATCTACCGCGGCATAGCACTATAATAATGCTCTCATGCTTATGCAAAGCGCAGCCTTATTTAGGGAAGGAAGCAGGCTGAGTGAGGGAATGGATGAGTTTGATGGGGACCATTTCCTCGCTGGAGAAGCTTGTTTTCCCTGAATAAACAGCAATTCAGACCTCTACAAATTTTCCTCACGAAGAAATTGGAATAACATCAAAGATCTTGTAATTCTAATTTTCTCTCAACGGCTTGAGGATCACCTCGGGTGATAGCGAGAGGGTGCCAGACATCCGAACAGAGAACAGATGTTCTGGCACATTGTCTGAAAGAATTGGAAGCCAAATTGGTCGGCTCTCCAGTTCCTCGAAGGGTGAGTTTGGATCGAGTGGCCCAAATCATCTCGGATAATTTCTCAGCTCTCTCATAGCTCGAGAAGAGAGAATTGGTTATGGGCTTGGGCACGGAACGTAACGATCCTCAAGAGGTTCGTTAAACTAGTGCACGTCCGTGCGGGTCTTCTCGATCGAAGGCAACAACTACTGACGTCTGAATAATCCTCACTTAGAAGTATGTCGAAAGTGAGGAGAGACTGAGGGCGTCCTTTAGTTAAGTTTTTCGTAATATTGAAGACGAAGGAGCTTCCTCTTAAGTTGTTCCCTTATTCATGATCCTAGAGGATTAGCTTTAGTCGCCACATGTTGGCCTCTAAGAGGTTGGATTCACAGAGGTCAGGTAATTCAGAGAATTGTCCAAAGACCCTTCCCGAGAGAATCTGTGTAATCTAACATCGTCACTTAGTGAAGTATCTAATATCTCTCCGCTCTGACTCTGAAGGCGTTCAGACTATCGAGAAGCGATAAGAGCTTCAAGATTAATGGCAGTCTCTTGGCCAAGGCAAAGCAGTGCTGCCTATTTTCAGTTTTCAATCGGAGGGGCCGTTTCTGGAGATAGTGAAGGGAAATGACTGTTCCTCCACCTCGACCTCTGTGAATTTCGTTATGGTTCTATCTTTCCGTATGAAGTATGAGATAAGAATAGAAGTCCTAACTGTTGTAGAATATGCAAATATGTTGTTGACGGCCTCTAGGCTCAGAGATTCGGTTCTGTCAAACAACAAAGCTTCACGATCTTTGAGGTCTGTGGAAATCTTGAAATTCTCTGGATCAAAGGTTCCGGCATGGAACTTAGACGTAGTCTGAGTTTCTGATGCCAAAAGCATTTCGAACCTATCCTTTCTGCGAACTTAATACACGTGACCAGAAAGGCTAATATTCTAACCGCTCTAGCCACGGCAAGGAGGGTTAGTGAGGTTTTAGCCATCATCAGAGGTTTTTGGCTTTAAAGGACATAATGCGGTCTGTCCGCTAAGCCTTCCGTTCTTGATAAGAACGAAAACCTGTCTAACCATTGACCCGAAGGCTTGGAGACCAAGGGTATGGCACAAATTATTGGGCAAGGGCATTAGAGAGTCCTGTGCCCTGTAGGGTCTCTCAAGTTTTATCTTGATAAAACTATAGAAAGTCAGGTCAACAGACAATCTGCGGTGTTCCGTAAAAAGACCAGACTAGTTCATGTCCAAGAACACCCTGGCATGATAGCCAAGGAGTTCTTTTAAGAGGTCTCATTCATTATGTTTGCATAAAGATTTGAGATTTTTTCTTAATATCAATGCTCAAGAGGTGAGGGCGCGGCCTCGGAAGCATTTCAAACAGAGCATGACACTCAGTAACATCCTGAGTGCCACGCTTTTGCGAAGCAACTCTGGGTTCGCTTCACACTCCCGACAATCTGCGTGTTCCGTAAAAAGACCAGACTGGTTCATGTCCAAGAACACCCTGGCATTATAGCCAAGGAGTTCTTTTAAGAGGTCTCATTCATTATGTTTGCATAAAGATTTGAGATTTTTTTCTTAATATGAATGCTCAAGAGGTGAGGGCGCGGCCTCGGAAGCATTTCAACAGAGCATGACACTCAGTAACATCCTGAGTGCCACGCTTTAGCGAAGCAACTCTGTGTTCGCTTCACACCCTCCCGACGGATGTGAAGACGACATTTCAGATCCGTAAGTCGCTAGGACCATACATATCCGTAGATATATTATTGGGTGCAAGAAGCAACACGAATCCTATCCTATAGAAAAGGGATAGGTGTGCTTTTAACTTTGAAGGGTTGGTCGCTTGAGGCGCGTTCCTTTTCTTTATCCTAGAAGTTATGGAACTAACTTTGATAGGTTAGGTCAGGTGGTGGTTTTAGCTTCGGTGCCCTCAGAAGTATGGTCATATGGTCTAGTCACATTGTGGTCACGCCCCCGTTGACAGATCATCTAGAGCGCACCAGCATTACAGGTCTCTACCTCGCTGCAACTCTAGTAACGCAGAAGCAGACTTTGGTGACAGTAATCACGAAGTCGGCTATGCTAACAGGTCAGGAACCAAGATGTATATCATCTACTTAATTTAGTTTCCCAAAAATCCTATTCTGTCTCTTCCCACCATCCGAAGGTGGGATTCAGCTATATATATATCTGTCAGGTAAGTTTCATGAACAAAATGTTATTGTTATAATACAATTAAGTTTGTTCATACTTACCTGGCAGATATATATAATTAAAGTGCCCACCCACCTCCCCATCAGGAAGACAGTGGCACTGATAAGAAAATATGAATAGAAAATGGGAATAGTTTCCTGATATCCGCCCTCCCAGCGGCGGGAATGGGTACTACCACCTGGCCGCGCCCACTGCGTGTTGCCGCGAATTTTTAAATTCTGTCGGACTTCAGAAAATACAGCTATATATATATCTGCCAGGTAAGTATGAACAAACTTAATTGTATTATAACAATAACATACTTAGAATCTGAGGAAGAAAAAGAGGGTGAAGCACCTTCTTCAGACTATAAGAAATTAACGAATTGCCTTCTTTCACTTTTTGAAGGGGATTTTCAGCCTGCAGCTCCGACATCACCCCTTTCTCAATTCTCCAAGAATAAAACTCCGAAGAAGTCCTCGTTTTTTGAAGATGAATTTTTCGATTACGGCTAAGAAGGCTCTTCAAAGAATTGATACGTGGTTGAAGGAAAGAGGGAAGCGGGCAAGACTGTGTTTTTCTCTTTCCCTCCTGCCAAATTGGCATCGAAGTCCGGAATTTGGTATGCGACGGGGGAAAATCTCGGCCTGGGAGTTCCTCCTGCCTCCTCCCAGGGGGATTTTTCCAACATTGTTGACAGTTCCCGCAGACATGCCTTGAATTCGGCCAAAGTGTGGTGGTCTCCATCAGAATTAGATCATCTCTTGAATGGGATTTTCCGGACCTTTGAGGTTTTTAATTTTCTGGATTGGTCCTTGGGGGCTCTGGGACGAACAGTGGAAGATGATGAATCAACGGCTTCTCAACTCCCAAGCAGTATTATGTCCTGCATGGACAAAGCCTTAAGGGATGGCGCGAATGAATTAGCATCTCTTTTCACCGCAGGAGTTTTAAAGAAAAGGTCACTCCTATGCTCTTTTGCTGCTAAGGGCGTTTCTAACGCCCAGAAATCCGAATTGGTTTATTCCCCACTTTCGGATCAATTGTTTCCTGCGGATATTATCAAGGATATTTCGCTTTCCCTAACTCAGAAGGCGACGCAGGATCTGTTAACTTCCTCGGTAAGGAAATTTTTACCCAACAAGGTGGTTAAGAAGACGCCTAAGGAATCAAGACAAACTAGTCAGCCCTTTCGAGGCAAGTCCTTTTCTCGTCCTGCTTCAGAGCAAGAAGAGCTCCGTCCAAGAGGGGTTCGAAACCCAGTACTAAACAATGAACAACAAGTCCTTCAGACATCAGTAGGTGCCAGACTCCAGAAGTTTTGGGAGATTTGGCAAGAAAAGGGAGCAGATCCTTGGGTCGTCAAGGTAGCCAAAGAAGGTTACAAGATCCCTTTTCTGAAGAGACCACCTCTTGCGAATTCGCCAAGAGAGCTTGGAGCTCACTACAGCGATCCAGGGAAACAAGAAGCACTACAAGAACAAGTTCTTTCTATGCTCAAGAAAGGAGCAATAGAACCTGTTCTGGATCACTTATCTCCGGGATTTTACAACCGGCTGTTTTTAGAAATCCTCAGGGGGATGGAGACCAGTACTGGACGTAAGTCAACTCAATTTATTTGTGGAGAAAACAAAATTTACGATGGAGACGACCGATTCAGTACTGGCAGCGGTACGTCCAGGGGACTGGATGGTCACCCTGGACCTTCAAGACGCATATTTTTCATATCCCAATTCATGCAGGAATCCAGGAAGTACCTGAGATTTGTGATCCAGAACAGGGTCTTTCAGTTCAAAGCCCTCTGCTTTGGACTGTGCACAGCCCCACAAGTTTTTACAAGAGTGATGGCGAGCGTGGCGAAGTGGTACACATTCTAGGAATAAGAGTGTCTCTATACCTGGACGATTGGCTCATAAGAGCCCAATCAAGAAAGGCAATGTCTGGAGGACTTAGAAATGACGTTGTTAACATTAACGAAAGAGTTAGGGTTGATGGTGAACTTAGAAAAGTCGAATATGAACCAACAGTCAGGAGCTAGTTTATTTGGGGATTCTGATCTCCTCAGTGACTTTTCGGGCTTTTCCGTCTCCCAACAGACAAGAGCAGTGCATCCGGAAAGTGCAAGCCTTTCTAGAGAAAGAACAATGTTCAGCACGAGAGTGGATGAGCTTACTGGGGACCCTCTCGTCCCTGGAACGGTTCGTTTCTCTAGGAAGGCTTCACATGAGACCCCTACAAATATTTTTGAACCAAGTCTGGCCAAGAAAATCGCAACCAGATTCCTTCCTGTTTCGAATTCCTCGCAAGATCAAAGAGGCAATTGCGGATGGGTTTAAGGGGGCTAACACCGGGGAAGTTAGCGGAAGTGGGAGCGTCCTCCAGCCAAAAGAAACCCAGACCATGTATTGTTCTCAGAAGCTCTCGACGCATGGCTGGGGAGCGACCTCTCGGACATCATAAGAAGTTTCAGGTCGTTGTGGGAGCAAGGAGAAGCGGCTTGGCATATAAACAGGAAGGAAAGCTGATGGCGGAATTTTTCTTGGGGCTCTTTGAGGCAAAGACGTTCAACCGCGGTTGATGTTCGCAACAAGGAAGGTGTCCAGACAACGCGGACAATACCAACCAAGCTCTGGCGTACATCCGCAAACAAGGAGGGACACCATTCAATTCTCTCGTTTGCAAGTTGGCGGAGGAGATCCTTCTTTGGGCAGAGAAGGGAAAACGTAAACCCTTTCACCACCAATTCATATTCAAGGGCGGGAGAAGAATTGTGACGAGAGGACCTTGTTGAGCAGGGAAGGTCAACTTCTATCAACAGAATGGGACTCATTTCATTTAGAAAGTTATGCCAGAGTCTGTTGGAAAATTATGGGGTCCGACCCAGTGGTGGGGGACTTGTTTTGAGGACAGCAACTGACAAGAGATTGACGGACTTATTGCTCTCCAGTCCCAGACCGTCAAGCAGTCGCAGTAGACGCCTTTCTTCTAGATTGGACGGGGCTAGACGTCTACGCCTTTCCCCCGATTCAAGATAATTAGGAAAGGTTTTTGAAGAAGAAATTCAGGGAGAGTCAAGGGACAAGAATGGACTCTCATAGCTCCATTACTGGCCGGCCCGAGATTGGTTTCACAGAGGTACTGGAATGGACAATAGATGTAAACCAAGGACACTTTCCAGCAAGAGTAGATCTACTCAAACAGCCGCACTTTCAAACAGGTACCAACAAGAACACCCCTAGCTCTGGGTCTTGACTGTGCGTTCAGAACTAATCGAAAGACTTGTCAGAGCGAGGGGGGTTTTTCTAGAGAGGCTCGGCCAGAGCGGTGGTGGCCGGAGCTAGAAGCAGCCTATACTATTAAGCGGTGTTACCAGGCGAAGTGGGAGGGAAATATTTTCGGCAAGTGGTTGCAAGAGTCGGAAGATTTCTTCATACCGAGCACCTCTGTGACCCAAATTGCCGACTCTTCCTTTAACACTTAAAGAAAGGAAATAAAATTGTCAAACTCAGACCGATTTTAAAGGGTATCGGGATGTATGTTGGCCTCAGTCATTATTAGACATAAGAGGTCTAGATATTACAAATAATCTAGATCACTGGAGGAGACCTCATAAGGTCCTTTGGAACAAGGAAGGAGCTCCAATACAGAGCGCCTTCCTGGAATCTCGATGTGGTCCTGAAATTTTTAGGCAACTAGGTAAGCTTCGAAACCGATGGATCATAAGCTTCGTTGAGAGATAATCCTCGAAAAAGACCATCTTTTTGGTTTGGGCCCTGGCCACAGCTAAAAGGGTAGAGTGAGTAACTGCAAGCAATTAAAGCAAACATATTGGATGGAAAACTGACCAAAGCGCGGTTTGCTCATTTTCCAGGAGGGGTTCTTGGCCCAAGAAACGAGAATCCAGCTCAATCCATTGGACCAAGGTCGTTTTGAAATTATGGGTCTTCAGATTTAGTAGGGACAGGTAACAAGGCAGAGAGTTCTTTTTGTCCAGTAAGAAGGCCATTGCGCTATTATTTGGAGAAAACCAGTAAGATTTAGAGGAACTTCAGCAAATCACTGTGGTGCTCTGTTGGAAGGATCCTAGCCAGAGCAATGACCAAAAATGCTATTGGCCCATTTTTCCCTTTAGGGTCAACTAAGCTTAAAGAATCTCATATGTATTATGCCCAAGAAGAAAATTTCGGCATACCTTAAGGTTAAGGGCGCACGATAAGTGAGAAGCAAGTAGGCTACTTCTTTGGCTTTTAAAAAAGAATATGTGGCCCTCAAAGATATCATTGAAACGACGTTTTGGAGGACTAATTCTAGTCGTTTTTGCAAAGTCCATTAACCTTAAGAAACCGTCAAAACAACGTTGTTGACAATTGTCAAACGTTGGCTCCCATAATGTATCCTCAGGGTAGCATGTTATTGGGTCAAAGGATTTTTCACCCCATAACTTACTAACATGCTAGGTATTTTAATGAACGTGGTGTTGTTTTTACGGTTTGTCTGAGAGGGTTATTTCACCTTCTTCAGTCTGTGAAGCTGTTGGAGTGTGGTTAGTGTTATCGTCTTTTTGGGTGTGTGGTTCAGGTGGTCTAAGACTTAAATCCTAGCATGACAATGCCCGTGGGTAAGAGGCAGGGATAGGGTTTCCTGTCAACAAGAAATTTGGCCGGCCAGTCCAGTTGTCAGAATCCCTTGTATTTAGCTTCAATATCAACTAATAGGTCCAACGTCCCTTAGTTGGAAGGCTACTAAGGTTTAGCCATGGTCCTTAAGAGGCAGGAATGCTGAAGTCAGCTACCTTAGACAGGTAAGGAATGTCTAAGGAGTAATTTGAATTTTAAATTTTGAAATTTTCAATGAAAACTTCACCTGTCAGATAATATATATAGCTGTATTCTCCGACGTCGACAGAAATTTCAAAACTCCCGGCACAGCTGCAGGGCGGCGGCCCAGGTGGTTAGTACCCATTCCCGCCGCTGGGAGGCGGATATCAGGAATCAATTCCCATTTATTCCTTTTATTCAGATTTTGTCTTTTTCTCTGTTCGCCGGTAAGTGAAAAACACCTGGTTTCCACTTACCTCCGCCTAGGATTTTGAAACTTCATTTAGCCGCTTAAGTATCCTCACTTATTTGTTTTTTTGAATGATTGGACTTGGATTTGTGGCTTAGCATACACTATCATCAAATTAATTTAAAATTTTTTTCATCATTGCATATGAATGTCTGAATCTACTTTAGGCCGTAGAGTTTCAGATTTCGTTGACTGCCAACGGGTTAAGGGGAGGCTACCGAAACCTTCGGTAGGGACACTCCGTTTAGTATACTATTTTTTCCTTGTTGAGAAGATCAATGTAATTAGTGTAATGTTGGACTGATTCCGGAAAGAGACGTATGATTCTTATGGTACGCAAAATTAGAAGCGTGAACTAGAATCACGGAGGAGGCTTCCTTCCCACAGTACCAGTAGACTTTATTTTGCCTAACCCTGTTGGTATGGATTACGGGCCATAGAGGAAGGTTCGTTGTGAGAAGTAATGGTCCCTTTCTAATTGATTGTGGACTTACATCAAAGTAAGCTTAGAAAAAAAGTGATCGCCGCTCCAAATCATGTGTTTGTGACTGTAGTGATGTTGATTTTGCCCCTAGTAGTTGTGGGGAGGGGGCGTTCAGACTGCCGGTCCTATAACGCCTCTATGGTCTAAAACCTCAGTCGCGGACTCCCAGGACCAAGGGAATGGGGGCCAAGTTTGAAAACCGAAGGAGGGGTTACGGGAACGCCCCCCAACCGATCTGGCGTCCATTCGGCAGGATCATAGGCCTGCCAAAACCATCGTGCCACAGTGCACGAATCATGAAAAGATTGATTTCCTCGTTCCCTCCGATGGCGTCCCTCCCCCGCAAATGGTTGGAGCCTTCTCGGAAGGACTCTTCTTTTCTACTCATTTGTTTCTTCGCGCCCCCTCCTAAGAAGCTTTTCGAGAAAGAGGTACGCTTCAACGTCCATCTCCTATCGTCAGGAGGAACGTCATGATCCCGCCCCATAACGCCTCTAGGCCTGGAACCTCTGTCAGGACTCCACCCAGGATAGGGAGAGGGGCATGTCGAAAGCCGAAGGAGGGTTACGGGGAAACCCACATCGATCTGGCGTCCCTTCTGGCTTGAACTTAATATCGATTAAGCGTAGACAAAGACTGCAAAAATTTGTCGCACAGGCGGCTGTCGTCTTGGTCAAGAGATTAAATTAAAATGGTCCCTTAAGGCATGGACCCCTCACAAGGACGGCCTTTCGAGACATTTCAACGCTCTTATCGAGAGGAAGAACTTCGTTTTGCAACTTCCTTCCCATCTATAGACTGAAAGGGAGAGCTTGGGGATCCTGGTACGAAAACCAGGAGAAGAAGCAGGATTGAAAGCACCGTCTTCTTTTATCAAGGAGATTCGCCAATTTTTGGTGGACGCTCCAAGGAGGTCTTATGTTTGTCCCCATCGGCCTAAGGTTTCCCCCTCCCCCTTATCATCGGCGTTATTTGTATACGTTATGTGGACGTTAGCTTTACTACGAAACGGGATAATTCGTTCAAGCTCATAAGATTTGACGTCCCAGGCAAGGCTGATTTGCATAGTCAAATAGCTCGCCAAGACGCATCTTACTCGTACCCTAAGGGACGGGCTCTGGTCAGCGGAACAGAGATGACAACTGGGACCAGACCTATCCTAGTTTTCGACAGGAGAATGGGCTAAAGAATTCCATCATACACCCAAAAGAAGAACACACCAGGCGTCCTTTTAAATGCCCTTCCTGCAGTGGTCGATTGAGCGTGGACAAAAGAACGCAAGATAGCGCCAGGCCAGCGCCGTCGTTATTTTTGTTCAAGAGTGGCTCGAAATCGTCTGAAGAACTCGTTCCTGATGACTGATCACCGTACTTTAATGCTTTAGGACGCTCGCGGTTTCAATGAAGGCGGACTCATCGCCCCTCGCTCCAGCGGAAGCCACTCTCAAGTTACATCCGTGGTTCGACGCACGTCATTCACCTATGACGCTTCCCGTTGATGTTCGTTGCGCTCTTCTATTCCGGACGCTCTTCAAGACGCTCAAAGAATGCAAATCAGGACGGTTCGGCAAGCACCTTCCGCGACGATGCCATTTCGGAAACCGCTCGGTCCGTTCCTTTTTTGATGCGCGTCGTCTGGAATATGGTTCATTTGCATTACTAAGGACGCAAAATGTTGCACAGGCGGCCAACCGTCCATTTGTTAGAAGGTAACGAAAGTCGTTTAAGGCCGTCTTGGAGACGATAGGACCTTACGTCTTCCTATAGTTGCTCTCAACACTTTTCAGGAGCATGTGGCGGCTCTCCCAGGAACCTTTGCTTTTCGGGTGGCCTGTTCAGAAGGACGCATCGACCGTCATAAAACATTGATAAAAGCTTTTTGGGAAGACGCTCGATTGTCTTTTACAATCCGAGCTCCCACGCCGCCCCAAGGACGGGCTAGCGAGGGACAGTATCGCTCCAGGACGCGTTAGCGAGGACGCTTTTGAAGACGCTCGGCATCCTACACGTCATGACGCTCGGTAGAGCCACTTGGCCAGGACGGTTGCTTCAGAACGAATAGGTCGTCACCTAACGCATCAAGACGGTTCGGCAGGATTCCTGCAAGAACGCTCTTCAAGAGAAGGGCGTCGTCGAAGTAGAGGAAGGAGTTTGGGGTCTCGTCAAGATGTCTGATTTCTCTTTATACGAAGGGAGCGTTCAAGAGAATACATCACTTGATGAATTCCAGGAAAAACTGTAAGCAGATTTCGGTGTCATAAAACGCCTCGTCTTGCTTTCCGGGATTGCGCCTGCCGAAGGGGCCAAACATTAAGGTCATTCCTGTTCGTAAGCCCAAAGTCTCTAATACAGGAATTCCTGCCCCTATTGCCTCGATTTCTGCGGGAATCGGGAATGGCTATATCTCGAAATTCCTGGATTACTTTCCGCCTCATGCAATTGGGGTTAGTTCTCATTGACTAAACAATTTCTTAATAACATTTATTTTATCGCAATAAGCGGATAAGTAACAAAATTTCGAAAGAAAAGCTCTCATTCATTAGTCAAGAGGCCTCATCATGAAGTCATTATGTCAAATATCCATAAGATAGCTTGTTGAACTTTCCTTTTGCGAGCTTATTCGGTTTCTCCCCCCCCCCCCCCCCCCCGCCACTTGAGGATTTACCATTTGAATAATATTATTCCTTTTCTTGGCAAAGAGAATGAAGACAGTCGATTTCCATTCTCTCTCTCTTCCTCGTCGAGGAAAGAATGTAGTAGAGAATTAGATGTTCAAGTGACTGCAATACTTAGGTATTTTATCTTCGCGTCATATTACTAATAAAAGTTCAAGTCATATACGCATATCGTGGTTTACTCTACAGATGGCAACCGAAAGGACTGTTATTTTACGTGTAATTTAATCGGTCCTTCCTGCAAACTTCCAGGAGTTTCCGGTGTAAGGACAATGCTTGAAGGTATTGTTACAACAACACCAACTCAGCTTCTGCATGTAGCGAATTATGTTTCGCTTAAATATGCCTGCTTGAGAATTTTCTTATGATCGATAATAGTAACGAAACCGCTATTCCTTCGTAGAAGAAGAAGCTTAAGCTGGTAACTCAGGCAGAATAGTGCGAAACGAGAGGTTGCTGTCATTGTGGATGACGCAGTATATTTAATCGGTACTCCCGGCAACTTTCCAGGAGTTTCCGATTTAACATTTGGTTAATTAAGCGTAATGTTACGACAACACAAAATCAGCTTCTGTATTAGCGAATTCTGTTTTCGCTTAGATATGCCAACTTGAGAGTTTCTGTTCAAATAATGGAAAATCTATTCCTTAGATGAATAGAATAGCTGGCAACTCGGCATAAGACTGCGAGAAGGTGAACATAAGCTGCTGCCTGTAACTGTCACAGTGTCTCACACTGTCACCAACTCAGTGTTAGGTAGCTCGTTGTACTGCTCAGTCGGTTACGTCTCTCTCTCCCGCGGGATTGATTTACGAACCGTATCTCTGCCCTACAATCATGACTTTTGCCTCGGGTTGAGGGGATTTCTGGTAATCATGAATAAACGACTTCCTTTTGCTAAGAAATTTTCAACAGAGATATCTCTTAGACATGTTCGGCGCTGCTTACCGCACTGTAACAGAATTCTGTACGAGTCTACCGCAGCATAGCACTATAATAATGCTCTCCCTGCTTATGCAAAGCGCAGCCTTATTAGGGAAGGAAGCATGCTTAGTGAGGGAATGGATGAGTCTGCTGGGGGACCATTTCCTCGCTGGAGAAGCTTGTTTCCCTGAATCTCCCGAATAGACTGCAATTCAGACCTCTACAGTTTTTCCTACAGGAGAACTGAAATAACATCAAAGATCAGAGATAATTCTAAACGTCTCTCAATGGGTTAAGGATCACCTCAGGTGATAATGAGAGGGAGCCAGGCATCCGGACAGAGGTCCTGGCACATAATCTAAAAGAATTGGAAGCAATTTGGTTGGCTCTCCAGTTCCTCGAAGAGTGAGGTTTTGGTCGAGTGGTCCAAATCATCTCAGATAATTCCGCAGCTCTCTCATATCCCAAGAAAAGAGAGATGGTTATCGGCATGGCACGGAACGTAACGATCCGTAAGAGGTTCGTTACACGATTGCACGTCCGTGCGGATCTTCTCGATCGACGGCAGCAACTACTGACGTTTGACTTTTGAGTAATCCTCGCTTAGAAGTATGTCGAGAGTTGTGGAGACTTTGGGGACGTCCTTTCGTAGATTTTGCAATATTGAAGACGAAGAAGCTTCCTTCTACGTTGCGCCCTTATTCTCGATCCGAGAGCGGTAGCAATAGACGCCATCCTATAGTATGGAATGGGGATAGTTGGTTAGTCCCTTTTCCCCTATTCAAAAGCTTAGGAAATGCTATAATAAGATAATCGCTGGCGTCAGAGGGAGTGAGAAAGACGCTGATCGCCCCATGTTGGCCTTCGAGAGGCTGGATTCACAGAGGTCACGTCCTTCAGAGAGCTTTTTCCAAGGACCCTTCCCGAGAGAATCGGTCTACTCTAACAGCCTCACTTCGAGAGGTACCTAAAATCTCTCCGCTCTGAGTCTGAATGCGTTCAGACTGTCAAGAAGCGAGAGGATCTTCAAGATTAATTGCAAGTCTCATTGCCAAAGCAAAGCAGTGCTGCATATTTGCAGTGTACCAATCGGAGTGGGGCCGTTTCTGGACATAGGGCAGGAAGAATGACTGTTCCTCTACCTCTGACCTCTGTGAATGACTTTACCGCCTTCCCATTCCGTCTGAAGTATGGGATAAGCGTAACAGTCCCAACGATTGTAGAATACGGAAATATGTTGTTGACGGCCTCTAGGCTCAGAGATTCGGATCTGTCAAACACAAAGCCCTTCACGATCTTTGAGGTCTGCGGAAATCTTGATGGAACTTAGACGTAGTCTGAAGTTCTTGATGTCAAAGCATTTCGAACCTCTCCTTTCTGTAAACTTAATACACGTGACCAGAAAGGCTAATTTTCTAACCACTCTAGCTACGGCAATGAGGGTTAGTGAGGTTTTAGCCATCATCAGAGGTTTTGGCTTTAGAGGACATAATTCGGTGTCCTCTAAGCCTTCCGTTCTTGCTAAGAACGAAAACCCGTCTAACCCTTGGCCCAGAGGCCTGGAGATCAAGGGGATGGCACAAATTATTGGGCAAGAGCCACAGAGAGTCCTGTGCCCTGTCGGGGCTCTCAAGTTTTATCTTGATAAACTAAAGAAAGTCAGGTCATTCGGACAATCTGCGGTGTTCCGTAAAAAAGACCAGACTTGCCCATGTCGAAGAACGCCCTGGCGTTATTTTTAAGGAGTCTTTCTAAGAGGCTCCATTCGTCATGTTTGAACAAAGATTTGAAACCTTTTAAAGTAAGTGCTCACGAGGTGAGGGCGCGGCCTCGGAAGCATTTCAACAGAGCATGACACTCAGTAATATCCTGAGTGCCACGTTTGAGCGAGCAACTCTGTGTTCGCTTCACACTCCCGACGGGATGTGAAGACGACATATGAGATCTGCGAGTCGCTAGGACCATACATATCCGTAGAAAATATTATTGGAGGCAGGAAGCAGCACGAATCCTATCCTATAGAAAAAGGGATAGGTGTGCTTTTAACTTTGAAGGGTTGGTCGCTTGAGGCGCTTTCCCTTTCGTTAGCCTAGAAGTTATGGGACTAACTTCGATAGGTTAGGTCAGGTGGTAGTTTTAGCTTCGTTGCCCTCACAGTATGGTCAATATGGTCTAGTCACATTGTGGTCACGCCCCCGTTGACAGATCATCTAGAGCGCACCAACTACACAGGTCACTACCTTGTTGGCAACTCTAGTAAAGCAAAAGCAGACTTCGGTGACAGTAATCAAGAAGTCAGCTATGCTAACAGGTAAGGAATCAAGATGTCAATCATCTGCACTTGAGGTGTTTCCTAAATCCTTCTATTCTGTCCCTTCCCACCTCCAATGGTGGGATTCAGCTATATATATATCTGACAGGTAAGTTTCATGAACAAAATGTTATTGTTATGATACAATAAAGTTTGTTCATACTAATACCTGGCAAGATATATAGAATTAAAGTACCCACCCACCTCCCCTCAGGGGACAGTGGTATGAAAAAATTCTGAATAGAAAATGGGAATGATTCCTGATATCCGCCTCCCAGCGGCGGGAATGGGTACTAACCACCTGGCCGCCCACTGCGTGTGCCGGGAGTTTTGAAATTCTGTCGACGTCGGAGAATACAGCTATATATATATCTGCCAGGTAAGTATGAACAAACTTTATTGTATCATAACAATAACATTTTTAAAACTCTTACAATGTTGCTGTCTTTGACCCACCTCCAAATGTGTCAATCAGCTATATATATACCTGCCAGGTAAGTGTCATACATGAAAATGATGTTATTATGATATAACAAAGTTTCATGTATACTTACCTGGCAGGTATATATAATTAAATTCCCACCCACCTCCCCTCAGGAGACAGGGTTCAGAGAAAAATCTGACGAAAATGGGAATGATTCCGAGCACCAGCGCCACGGGAGCGGGGTGGCGATCACCTGAACTACCAGTGATCTAGCGGTTGCCGCGAGTTTTGAAAATTCTGCCAGTGCGAACAGAGAATATAGCTATATATATACCTGCCAGGTAAGTATACATGAAACTTTGTTATATCATAATAACATCATGTTTTTGCTGTTTCTGAGAACTTCTAAAGATTTGTCAGCGTCTACGATTAAAGGCTACAGATCAGTGCTCAGCTCAGTGTTCTGACATAGAGGCCTGGATCTTTGGAATAATCAAGATATTACTGATCTCATGAAGTCATTTGACACTTGCAAATCTAAGAAGTCTACTTTTGTGTCATGGAATCTCGATGTGGTTCTTAAATGGCTTTCAGGACCTAATTTTGAACTACTTAGTTCGTTGTTTCTCAGAAACTTGACTAGGAAGACGTTGTTCTTGATTACTTTAGCAACTGCCAAGAGAATTGGTGAGATTTAGGCTTCTCGCAAGGTGATTCGGTTTGCTGCTACACTAGGATTCCTGGCTAAAAATTAATCACCAGAGAAACCTTGGCCTTGTTCTTTCAATATTAAAAATCTAAGGGAGTCCTCAGGGTCAGACAATGAAGAAAGTACTCTGTCCAATAAGAGCTCTTAAGTTCTACTTATGCAGAACTGTGAAGATCCAAGGATCCTCCAGTAATCTGTAGTCCTCAGTGAAAGACTCATCTTGACGTTTAACTAAGAATTCTCTTTCTTTTTCTTATGAGATGTAATAAGAAAGGCTCACTCGCAAATTAAAATGTAATAAGAAAGGCTCGCTCACAAATCAAAGAAAAGCTTCTTCCAATTTTTAAGGTCAGAGAACATGATATTAGAGCTGTAGCTACGTTCTTAACCTTCAAGCACAATCTCTTGTTATCCTCCATCGAGCAAGCCACATATTGGAGGTGCAAATCAGTGTTAGCGTCGCATTACCTAAAACAAATAGAGACTACATTCAGTGACTGCTGTACTTTAGGTCCTTTGTGGCAGTGGCAGGCATGGTATTAGGGCCGGATGCATTGGAAGTATACCTACCTTCCTTTTCTCCTCACCTTATTAGAGGTGGTTGAGTTATAAGGGAGTCTGGGGGTACTGTGTATCTGGGTACCCTTCAGTCATAGTTTTTAATGGATGGTTTTATTATAATCAGTTTGGTGTAGGTATTGTTTTGTTTCCTGTTTATATTGGTGTTGGTACTGGCCCCTGGGCAGGGGCAAAATGTTGTACTTTATTAGTGCCTGGAGTACTTCCTTTGCTTAAAGCTCCCACTCTCGTAGTAGGCGACCCTTGGCTATAATGCCACGCCTCTACAAAGTAAGATGAGCACCAACCAGAGGCAGTAAGGAACAGCAACGCATTTTTACCAATGCTGGCAAATTTTTGATACTCAAAGTTATTACATTACTTAATATTTTGGGAATAGAATATGTCCTTGCATCCCACCTGTCAATGTGGGGATCAGCTGTTTAACCCTTAAACGCCGAGCCGGTATTTCCAAAAGTGTCTCCCGTATGCCGGTGGCGTTCAGGAGTGAGCTCCGAAGTGGAAAAAAAAATTTTTTTTTTTTTTTTAAATCACAGCACGCATATTTTTCAAGATTACGAGTTTTTTTTTTTTTTTTTTTTTTTTTTTTTTTTTTTTTTTTTTTTTTTTTTTTTTTTGTCCTGAAGGTTATTATGCAACCATCAGAAATAAAAAAAAATATCATTATCATTATAGTATAAATATTGGAATATATGACAGCGCAAAGAAAATATTTCATATATAATTGTATACAAATCGCGTTGTGAATAAAACGGTTAAAGCTAATGAGTTAATTTTTTTCATTGTATTGTACACTAAAGTGCAATGATTTTGGTTTATAACAAATTGTAAAATGATCAAAGCAACACAGAGAAAATATTATCACAATATGATGCATGAATTCGTAACGCACGGACGTAAAAAGAGTAGTTTTCAAAAATTCACCATAAATCGAAATATTGTGCTAGACTTCCCGTTTGTTGCAAAATGAAGGTAATTGATTGAATATTACTAGACTGTAAGTAGTGTAGTTACAATGCAGTTTTTGAGCATTTCGGTTGATTTTAAGTTGACCGAAGGTTGAATTTTTTCTATTTATTGTGATTTATATGAAAATATTTAAAAACTGATAAAAGCTACAACCATGGGCTGTTTTTTGTTGTATTCTACATGAAATTGCGCACATTTTCATATATAAAACTTTATGTAACGGCTAATATAAAATGGTGCAAACATTACGACAATCCGACGAAAGAATTTCTGATTTTTTCGGTAGAGTTACCTCGCGGACATAAGGAAAAAGTGTTTTTCAAAAATTCACCATAAATCAAAATATTGTGCTAGAGACTTCCAATTTGTTGCAAAATGAAGGTAATTGATTGAATATTACTAAAAAGTAAGAGTTTTAGCTTACAATTGCGTTTTTTGACCATTTGTGTAGTCAAAGTTGACCGAAGGTTGAAATTTTGGCACTTATCATTATTTAAATGAAAATATTTCAAAACTGATAAAAGCTACAACCATGGGTGGTTTATTTTTGTATTCTACATGAAATTGCGCACATTTTCACATATAAAACTTTATGTAACGGCTAATATAAAACGGCGCAAACATTACGACAGTCTGACGAAAGAATTTCTGATTTGTTCATGAACTTACCTGTCAGATATATATATAGCTGTATTTTTCCGAATCCGACAGAAATTTAAACACTTACGACACACGCAGTGGGAGTCAGGTGGTTAGTACCCATTCCCGCCGCTGGGAGGCGGGTATCAGGAATCATTCCCATTTTCTATTCATAATTTTTCTGTCGCCGGTGCTGGAAACACCTGTTTGCAGCACCTCCGTCCAGATTTTGGAAACTTACTAGCTACTTGAGTATCCCTTTTGTTTTTTTTTTTTCTTTGGTATCTGAATTGGATCGGTGGCTTGGCACACGTTGACTTTGGTTTGATTTGAATTTGGTATTGATTTTTCTTTGATCAAGATGTCAGGGTCTAGTTCTGCTAGCGCTAGATTTTGTTCCATGTCTGAATGTAGAGGTAGGCTACTGAAAGCTTCAGTAGACCCACATTCTGTTTGTAAAGTTTGCAGGGGGAATGAATGTACGTTTGAAAGTCGTTGTAAGGAGTGTGAAAGACTAACAGAGTCGGAATGGAAGGCGTATGAAACCTATCTTAAGAAACTTGAGCGAGATAGGTTAAGGAGGTCTTCCTCCAGGAGTGTTTCAGGTAGGCAAGATTTAAATTATTCTCCTGCTAACCCTCCTTCTGTAGATTATGCTCCTACCCCTGTAGTGTTGCCTCCGGCCCCTGAGACAGTGTCGGTAGAAGGTAATACATTATCGCTAATTCTTGAGTCGATTCGTAACTTAGAATCAAAAGTGTTAGCTCTGGAGAGCAAAAGTGAAGAGAAGTGCAGTGAAAGTGCCCCTTGTGTAGTGGAGGGTGCGTCAGATCGGCCTCATTCCGCCTCTAGACCTAGACCTCTGCTTGACTCCAGATTACGGGGAGAGAGCATGTCGAAAGTCGAAGGAGGGTTACGAGGAACCCCCACCGATCTGGCGTGCCTTCGGCAGCTTCTGACGTACATACCCAGACTGCCAAGGAGCGTGCGCGTGCACGTCTTCTCAAGGAGTGCTTTTCTTCTTCTGAAGCTTCCTCCCCGCGCAAGGGGTGGAGCTCTCATACCGCATCACGTCCGCTGAAAAGGACGGCTCGCGTGCGGGACGCTTCACGTCCAAGTTGTTCTCCGGAACTTTGCTCGTCGCCCGATAGTGCGTTTGCTGCTTTTCCTCCGCAGAAGAAGCGTAAGGATTATTCGGAGGCGGAGTCTTCCCTAGATGTTTCTTTCGAGCGCCGCAGTCGCTCTAAGGTGCGTGAAGCGGCGGTTCCTGGGAGTAGCAAGAAGGCGTCCCCTCGCCACTCTCCTGCTCACAGGATCAGCCCCTCCCCAGAAAAGGAGGCTTCACCTACAAGCAAGATTCTCCAGTCTCTTCAGCAACAACTTCGAGATGTTTTTCCTTCGAGAGAGACTGTTCCACGTCGCCGTAAAGAAGGATGACAATCTTCCTGTGAAGAGGTCGAGGCGTTCTCCCTCTCCCTCTCCTCGCTCGTCTCTCTCTCCGTTTGAGTCTCCCTCTAGAGTTCGTTCTGCTCCCCAGCAACTTTCTAGAGGAGGCGAGAAATTAGTTTCTCGCTCTCGTGAAGCGGTTGTTTCCGCTGCTACGAAACTTGTGGATAAGAAGCGAGTTTCTTTAGATGCCGAGCGCGCTTCTGTGAAAGTCAAACGCGCTTTAGTGGACGCCGAACGTGACTCGGTGCAAGTTTTCGCAGGCGCCAGTGGACGCTCAGAGAGTTTTAGTGGACGCTCGGCGTGCACCAGTGGACGCTCGGCGCGCATCAGTGGACGCTCGGCGCGCACCAGTGGACGCTCAGCGCGCACAAGTGGACGCCAGGTGTACACCTGCGGCGTTTGAGCGCGCTTCTGTCGGCGCCAGTAGATTGGCTTCGGACGCCAAACGCGCGCCTACGGACGTCAGTTTTCCACTTCCGCAAGCACAAGCGGAGGCGGGAACTCTTCCTGTTCGCCGTTCTTTCTCTTTTGAGAAAGCTCGGGACTCTTCTTTACTTCCTCCGACTTCTCCAGTGTCTTGAAGAGGAAGTTAGTGACGCTTTCGTCGAAGTGGACGAAGAACAGCAGTTGGCTCCAGTTTCGACGGACTACAAGGTTTTGACTCGTTTACTTCAGTCAGTCTTTGCAGACACTTTCCAACCTGAAGCTCCACGTACTCCTCCCTCTCAGTTTTCGTCTTCCAAAGCTGCTAAGATCTCGGGCTTTGTGAGAATGAAGAAGTCGCTTTCTACGAAGCAAGCTTTTAGAAAGGTCCATGATTGGATGGAAAAGAGGAAAGCTTCGGGCAAGACCTCTTTCGCTTTACCACCTTCAAGACTCGGTGGCAAAGCTGGTATGTGGTATGAGACGGGAGAAAACGTCGGAGTCAAGCTTCCAGCCTCAGCTCAAGGAGACTTTGGTAGCATTGTAGACGCCACCAGAAGATCTTTTTTGTCTTCCTCGAAGGTCTCGTGGACACATAGCGAGTTAGACTTTCACCTTAAAGGCCTCTTCAGGACACTAGAGGTCTTTAATTTCTTGACTGGTGCCTGGGAGTATTGGATGCCAGGTCCAGGAGTTCTGATTCCATCAGTCTGGGGGAGCTGTCCAGTGTATTGTCTTGCATGGACAAGGCCGTCAGGGATGGTTCTGAGGAATTGGCTGCTCATTTCAGCACGGGACTGCTTAAGAAAAGAGCACTTTTAAATTTTTTTTGCAATTTTACTGCAAAGTCGGTCTCACCAGCGCAAAAAGCGGATCTTCTTTTCGCTCCTTTCTCAGAACATCTCTTCCCCCAGTCTATGGTAAAGGACATAGCTGCTAGTCTCCAGGAGAAAGCAACTCAAGACCTTCTGGCACAGTCTTCTAGGAAGCCTGCTACTTCTTCGTCTTCTGGGTCCTCTGCTTTGAAGAAGTCGAAGCCCTTTCGATCCGCTTCTTCCTCGAAGCCAGCCCCTCGAGGAAGAGGCTCTTTCAGAGGCAAGACTCCCGCTCCTTCCAAGAGCAAGAAGTGAGAGGGAAGTCCTTCAGACACCGGTAGGAGCCAGGCTTCTACATTTCGCGAAAGCTTGGGAAGAGAGAGGTGCCGACGCTTGGTCTCTGGACATCGTCAAGAAGGGGTACAGAATTCCTTTCCTGATGTTACCCCCGCTGTCTTCGACACCAAAGGATTTGTCTCCTTCGTATCAGGGAGAGAAAAGCAGAAAGTGCTTCACGATCTACTAGATCAAATGATCGAGAAGCAGGCAGTGGAACAGGTCTTCGACCGGAGTTCTCCGGGTTTTACAACCGTCTGTTCCTAGTGCCGAAGCAGTCAGGGGGGTGGCGCCCCGTTCTGGATGTCAGCAGTCTAAATCGCTTCGTTACCAAGCAGAAGTTCAAGATGGAGACACCTCAATCCGTGCTTGCAGCTTTAAGACCGGGGGATTGGATGGTCTCGTTAGACCTTCAGGACGCATACTTTCACGTCCCCATCCATCCCCGATCAACAAATCCTGCGTTTTGTCCTGAAAGGGAAGATTTTCCAATTCAGGGCACTCTGCTTCGGTCTCAGCACGGCGCCGATGGTGTTCACCGTTCTTATGAAGAACGTTGCGAGGTGCCTCCATCTTGCGGAAATAAGGATCTCTCTCTACCTAGACGACTGGCTTATTCGAGCCTCATCGCAAGACAGGTGGTCTGAAGGACCTTCACACGACTCTGTCGTTAGCGAAGTCCCTGGGACTTCTGGTGAATCTCGAGAAGTCGCATCTGACTCCTTCTCAATCCTTAGTCTATCTGGGGATTCAGATGGACTCAGTGGCTTTTCGGGCTTTTTCCGTCCCAGGGGCGACAACTTCAATGCCTGGACAAAGTGTCGGCCTTTCTAGGGAAGGAAACATGCTCGGTGAGGGAATGGATGAGTCTGCTGGGGACCATTTCCTCACTGGAGAAGTTTGTTTCTCTGGGAAGGTTGCACCTCCGACCACTTCAGTTCTTCCTCTCAAGCAATTGGTCACGCAAACAGGATCTAGAAGAGGTCTTGTTTTTGACGGAAGAAGTGAAAAAGCACCTCAAATGGTGGTTGGATCCAAAGAAGCTTGCGGAAGGACTTTCGCTCAAGCTTCGGAACCCCGACCTAGTGTTGTTCTCCGACGCGTCCTCCACGGGTTGGGGAGCAACACTGGGAGGGAGAGAAGTGTCAGGCACCTGGAGAGGGGAACAGGTGTCCTGGCACATCAACCTAAAAGAACTCTCAGCGGTTTACCTCGCTCTAAGGTTCTTCGAGGAGGAAGTCTCCAGCAAAGTGGTTCAGATAAACTCGGACAACACCACAGCCTTGGCATACCTCAGGAAACAGGGGGGAACTCACTCTCATTCTCTGTTCGTCATCGCGAGGAATATCCTGATTTGGGCGAAGTCGCAAACGTCACGATTCTGACAAGGTTTGTGTCAGGCGTGGAAAACGTGCGAGCGGACCTTCTCAGTCGGCAAGGACAGCTTCTGCCGACGGAATGGACCCTTCATCAGGAAGTATGCCAGGCGCTATGGAAGCTGTGGGGACGTCCTCATGTGGACGTTTTCGCAACTTCCCGAACGAGAGACTTCCGCTGTATTGCTCCCCAGTTCTGGACCCGGGAGCAGTGGCAGTAGACGCCCTACTGTGGAATTGGTCGGGACTAGACATTTACGCTTTTCCCCCATTCAAAATCCTCGGGGAAGTAATGAGGAAGTTCGCTGCATCAGAAGGAGCGAGAATGACCCTCATCGCCCCCTTCTGGCCAGCGGCCGACTGGTTCACGGAGGTGATGTCCTTCCTAGTAGACTTTCCGAGGACTCTGCCCCTAAGGAAAGATCTACTCAGACAGCCCCACTTCGAGAGGTACCACAAAACCTCCCCGCTCTGAGTCTGACTGCGTTCAGACTATCAAGAAGTTGGCCAGAGCGAGGGGTTTTTCAAGACCTGTGGCAACGGCGATTGCCACCGCAAGGAGGCCCTCCTCAATCGCAGTTTACCAATCAAAGTGGGCTGTCTTTAGAAGTTGGTGCAGAAGGAAGGGCATTTCCTCCACCTCAACCTCTGTGAGCCAGATAGCAGATTTCCTTCTTCACCTTAGGAAAGAAGCGAAACTAGCCGTTCCCACGATTAAAGGCTACAGAAGCGTGCTTTCTGTGGTCTTCAGGCATAGAGGACTCGACTTAGCGAATGATAGAGACATTCATGATCTCATTAGATCATTTGAGACTGTGAAAGTTCTCCAACCTAAAGTACCATCGTGGAACTTAGACGTGGTACTGAAGTTTCTCATGTCGAGTCAATTTGAACCGCTCCATTTAGCCTCGCTTAGGAATCTTACTAAGAAGACCATTTTCCTAACCGCTCTGGCGACGGCGAAGAGGGTTAGCGAAATTCAAGTCATAAGCAAGCATATTGGGTTCGAGGATCATAGTGCAGTTTGTTCCTTAAGTCCTACGTTCTTAGCAAAGAACGAGAACCCTTCCAACCCTTGGCCGAGAACGTTCGAGATCAAGGGGTTGTCGGAGCTAGTGGGACCTGAAGCTGAGAGAGTCCTGTGTCCTGTCAGGGCTCTCAAGTTTTATTTGCAGAGAACCAGAGCATGCAGAGGTTCTTCGGAGAACTTGTGGTGCTCTGTGAAAAAACCAGATCTTCCGATGTCGAAGAATGCACTGGCGTTCTTCTTAAGAAGTACGGTTAAGGAAGCCCATGAAAAGTGTAGTGAAAGTGACATGGAGCTTCTGAAAGTGAAAGCCCACGAGTTGAGGGCTATTGCTACTTCGGTGGCTTTTCACAAAAATATGGCAATCAAAGACATTTTGGGCGCCACTTATTGGCGAAGCAATTCGGTGTTCGCTTCACACTACCTGCGGGAGGTGAAAGCAACATACGAAAATTGTTACTCGCTCGGACCATACGTCGCTGCAGACACTGTTTTGGGGCAGGAGGTAGCGCTCATCCTATCCTTTAATGGTTTAGGGGAGTTTTTAACTTGTGTTATGGTTGTGGGTTGACCGCCTGCGGCGGATCTCCCTTCCATTAGCTTAGTCTATGTGGGATACTTTTGGTAGGCTACGCCAGGTGGTTTGGTTTTTACTTCGTTGCCCTCATTTGTATGGTCAATGGTCTAGTCACGTCGTGGTCTCGCCCCTGTTGACAGATCATCTGGAGTGCACCAGCTATATAGGTCTCTACCTCGCTGGCAACTCTAGTAGCACAAGCAGACTTACGCGGCAGTAACCACGAAGTCAGCTATGCTAACAGGTAAGGAATCAAGATATCAATTATCTGCATATATATGTTTCCTAAAATCTTCTATTCTGTCTACTCCCACCACCAAAGGTGGGATTCAGCTATATATATATCTGACAGGTAAGTTTCATGAACAAAATGATATTGTAATGATACAATTAAGTTTGTTCATACTTACCTGGCAGATATATATAATCAAGTACCCACCCACCTCCCCTCAGGAGACAGTGGAAATAAAAAATTATGAATAGAAAATGGGAATGATTCCTGATACCCGCCTCCCAGCGGCGGGAATGGGTACTAACCACCTGACTCCCACTGCGTGTGTCGTAAGTGTTTAAATTTCTGTCGGATTCGGAAAAATACAGCTATATATATATCTGCCAGGTAAGTATGAACAAACTTAATTGTATCATTACAATATCATTTTTTTTGGCAGTTATCGCGCAGACGTAAGGAAAAAGTTTTTTTAAAAAATTCACCATAAACCGAAATATTTTGCTAGAGACTTCCAATTTGTTGCAAAAAGAAGGTAAATGATTGAGTATTACTAGAATGCAAGAGTTTTAGCTTACAATTGCGTTTTTCGACCATTTGGGTAGAGTCAAATTTGATCAAAGGTTGAGATTTTGGCACTTATCGTTATTTATATGAAAATATTTTAAAACTGATAAAAGCTACTTTTTTTTTTTTTTTTTTTTTTTTTTCCTACATGAAATTGTGCACATTTTCATCTATAAAACTTTATGTAATGGCTAATATAAAATGGTGCAAACATTACGACAATCCGATGAAAGAATTTCTGATTTTTTCGGCAGTTACCGCGTGGACGTAAAGAAAAAGTTTTTTTTTTCAAAAATTCACCATAAATCAAAATATTGTGCTAGAGACTTGCAATTTGTTGCAAAATGATGGTAAATGGTTGAATATTACTAGAATGTAAGAGTTTTAGCTTACAATTGCGTTTTTCGACCATTTCGGTCGAGTCAATGTTGACCAAAGGTTTAAATTTTGGCACATCGTTATTTATATGAAAATATTTCGAAACTGATAAAAGTTACAACCATGTGTTGTTTATTGTTGTATTCTACATGAAATTGCACACATTTTCATATATAGAACTGTGTAACGGCTAATATAAAACAGTGTAAAAATTACGACAAAGTGACGAAATAATTTCTGAGATGTGTTGCTGATGCTTTTTAGTGCGAGAAGAAAGAAATTCGCGCATGCGCGCCTGGGTAATGCTTATACGGAAAACAACGGCTTGATTTGTGAACTCCCAGCATCCCTCAAGGTGCGTGATTCAACATTTTTCGTCAAGTAGGCCTATAACTTTTTACGCGAATATTTAAAAAAAAAATTTTAGCATTGACGTATATTATGTCAATTAAGCACCTGACAGACAATTTTCGTCTATGTAAAATATGTCCAATATGTGTTTAAAGGTTAGTTACTGGGGAAGTTGCATATAAAAAAATGACATTTTTATAACAAAACTTTTGCATATATTTACCCTATGATTAAAGATTAGAGGCCCACCTACCTCCCTTCACAGGACATAGGGCATAAACAAATTGTCGGGTCTTTGCTGCTGATTTGTTCCTCTCTTCCCTGATAGTGGGCAGGGCTCTTCCTACACCAAAACATAAAAGAATCACCATTGTGAATTTCAAATCTTAGCTGCTGTTTAGTTATAAACTATAGCCATTTAATTTCTGGGTAAGTATATACAAAAAGTTATTTGTTCCGAAGCCATATACTTACCCCGAACTACTATCGTAGGAGAATCTTCGATGTCAATCTGGTACCAACTAGAAAAAACTGGTTATTCCTTCTCCTACCCCAGTCAGGTACGTGCCCCAGGGGTTGAAGATCATGACCCATGACCTGGTTTCCAGTCCTTTTCTGGTTGCTGTAGTGTTCACATGCTCCAGCTTGTCATCTGTTACCGGCTTGTTTCCCTTTGTGTTTCCCTGTGTGTTGTGTGTTTACTGCGTCTGTTTGTCCTTGTAGAGATGGCTTCGTCTTCTCAATGGCATTGCCCAGGTCCTGAGGGCAGGGCTTGTGAGGCGTTTCTCTTGCCGGTTAAAATAGACCCCCATACTTTGTGTAATAAGTGTCGGGGTCATCCTTGTTTGCTCGAAGCCATGTGTGGTGAGTGCACTGCGTGGATGGACCACTAATGGGATTTGGCCTCGACGAAGAGGAAGAAAAAGCCCAGATCCCCCTCCAAGAAGACTTCCTCTGAGGATTAAGAACTTCTTAACAAACAGAACTTTTCAAGTAAGAGTAGAAAATTCCTACTCAGTAACCTATAAACTGGAAGAAGGAATCCCTCAAGGTAGTGTCTTGAACTGTACATTGTTTGCTTTAGCAATCAATGTCATTACTATAAATTTACCAAGTGGTGTAAAAAACAGTTTATATGTTGATGATTTTGTCATTTACTATACGAGTAGTAATTTGAGACATGCTCAGAGAGTTCTCAGTACTGCCATTTCAAATATATGTAGTTGGGCAAATTCAGTTGGATTTAAATTTTTAACTGATAAAACAAAAGCAATCATCTTCTACAAAGACAAAAGGTGGATGAAGAACCAAACAATCAAACTGCATCTTTATAGCACTGAAATACAATTTTGTACAAAAATCAAGTATCTAGGAGTAATATTTGATCAACATTTAAATTGGAAAGAGCACATCAAATACATTAAAGCCAAGGGCATCAAAGCCCTTGCCATATTAAAAAAGTTATCACACACTAATTGGGGAGCAAAACGAGACATTTTATTAATGATATATAAGGCAACAGTCTTATCCATAATAGATTACTGCTGTCCAATATATTCATCCGCCTCAGAATCTGCATTAAAATCTCTCGATGCAGTGCACCATGAAGGCGTGCGATTGTGCACAGGAGCTTTCCGATCGTTCCCAACAAACTCACTTTTGGTGGAGGCAGGTGTTTTGCCCTTAAAACATCACCGTAATTTAATAACAATACAAAGAGGTCTTTCAATGCAAGCGGGATCGTCTCCTGCAGCTTACTGCTTCCAAAACTGTAATCAAGTAACAGCAGTTAATAGTACTAGCTCTTTCCCAAAAAGAGCTAGATACATAATGAACATACATAATATGGATCCAATTTTTCACCCACCAATGGAATTGCCACCACCATGGATTTTAAATAGAGTAAAGATATGTACCTCCCTGTCTTACCTACTCAAAAAGCAAATGACAAGTACGGAAATGTACCGCCAACATGCTTTGGAGCACATTAGAAGAAAAGGCGACAAATTTGTGATATATACAGACGGCTCCAAAAATAATGTTGGAGTAGGAGCATCTGCATATTCGAAAAATATGTTAAGTAAAAAAAGCCTACCTTCAATATCATCAGTATTTTCTGCTGAAGTCACAGCCATACAGATGGCTCTAGATATGATATCTGAGGCAAAAGCAAGTGTGTCTGTTATTTTCCGTGACTCACGTAGCGCTATAGATGCAATAAACACCGTATAAACCAGGAAACCAAATAGTACAGGAAATTCAAATTCAAATATTCATCAACTCCTCCAATCAGGAATATCAATGGAAATATGTTGGATCCCAGCACACGTGGGAATAAAAGGAAATGAATATGCAGACTCTGCTGCCAAATTAGCCTGCACTATCCCTCCAACAATTTCATATGCCCCAGTGTCAGACTGGGTAAAATCAGTTAAAACATTGATTTACCAGGATTGGAAAGAAGAATGGGCCTCAGTGCCAACAACAAATAAACTTAAAAATATAAAAACTGAAGTATATGCATGGAGGACATCCTCACAGGAGGAAAGATCAAAAGAGGTGATCCTAGCAAGGCTACGTATAGGACACACAAGATTCTCACATGGTCACTTGATGTCAACACCACATGCTGACCCAGTGAAATGTAACAGATGTCAAACACCCATGACAGTACAGCATTTGCTTGTTGAGTGCCCAAATTGGACCCAGCAAAGATCTATTTATCTGCGGAGTTCGGAAATGAAAAATATTCTTGCTGAAAGCAGGGATTTTTCAATTAATAAAATCATAAATTTTTTAAATAAGACTGGTTTCTCAAATAAAGTCTATTTTATTTTTTTTTTTTTTTTTTTTTCTCTCTCTCTCTCTCTCTCTCTCTCTCTCTCAGGATTGATCCCTGAGAACCAGCCCGAGAAGAGTCTACTTGAGACTCAGAGGTCTGGAAAAACTAACCCCTATTAATAATAATAATAATTCCTCTGAGGTACCGTGGGCCTGGAGGCTCTTTGCTGTCTCCTAATCCTCTTCAGGATTCCCCGGTGGAGCGTCAGGATTTTTCCCCCGTCCCCTCCCAGCAAGGGGACCTAGGCGAGTCCGTTGCTGGGCCCCGCCCGAGGAATTCATCTGCCGCCAGCTGCGGAGTGTTCTGCTCCAGAGCGGAGCACACCACTGTCTCCCCGGTATCCCCGTGGGTCTGTCCTTGTCTCCTCCGCTGTCCCAGTCACCTCTCCGGAGGTGGGGGATCTCCCTGGTAGGTGGCGGGAGCCGACTGAATCTTCAGGCGTTCCCCTCCCCCCCCACCCCCAGCCCGTGGTCTGGCACACACACACACACCCCCCCCCCCCCCATACCCCAGGTAGGTCTCCCCTGCAGGAGTAGGTGTTCCTGTTCTGGGGCCCCTCTTTTCCCCTGCCCGGGTCAGGCGGGACCTGCTAGTAGAGCTGGCTCACAGGTGGAGGCTCCCCCTGTTCTTCCCCACGTTAATTGCCCTGGCCGTTCTGCCTGCTCACCTTGGGACAGGAGCCACCGCAGAAGATACAAGAGAAGAGATGTTTTGTCAGAGGACAGGTCTTCATCTAGTAGGAGGCGCTGTTGCTCCAAGAGGAGGCGTTATGGGAGGAGTCGAGGATGGGCTTACTCCTCTTCTCCCAATCGCCGGTCCAGATCTCCCCGTCGTAGCCGGGTCCATGGGTCGGAGCAGGAGCAGCCGCTGCCGAGACGGCTCACGCTGCAGGCGCCTACCACTCCCTGACCGTCCGGTCTCTGAGATCAGTTGCCGAGCATGCTGCTCCCGCGGGGTCTCCTCGCGAGGAGTGCGCCGCTGTCCCTCAGGTTTATCCCCCTGTGGCTCTGGTGGATCCTGTGCTGGTTCCGGTGGCCCAAGCGGCCTCCTCTCAGTCCAGCCGGGTCCTTCCTGTTTTGAGCCTCTGCTCCCACCCAACTCGCGTTCGACTAGAGGTCCTTTGTCTGTTAGAGAAGGGAGCCCTCAGGCGAGTAGTAGATCACTCCCCAGGGTTTTTCAGCTGCCTCTTTCTAGTGGTGAAGGCTTCAGGGGGGTGGAGACCAGTTATAGACCTGTCCATCCTAAACACCTACGTCTTCAAGACGGAATTCAAGATGGGGACTCATTCGGTTCTTGCGGCCTTGAGGGAAGGGGACTACATACTGTCCCTGGATCTCAAGGACACTTACTTCCAGATTCTGGTACACAACTCCAGCAGGAAGTGCCTCAGCATAAGGTGGGAAGGGATATCATACCAGTTCAGGACTCCCTGCTGCGACCTGTCCACGGCACTGCAGGTCTTCACGAGGGTGTTCTCCCTGGTGTCCTGGGCCCTCAAGAGGCGGGTGCGCCTACTGTGGTACTTAGATGATTGGCTACTCCTTCCCTCCTCAAAGGAGCTCTTGAAGGGGCACAGGGACGAGCTCCTAGGCCTATCCAGTCATCTAGGCATCGTCCTGAATTGGGAGAAGTTCCACCTAGAACCCACTACCAGGATGGTTTACCTGGGGATGGTTCTGGACACAGTAAGGGCCAGGGCCTTCCCGTCAGAGGAACGCCTGACCAACCTTCGGAACGCGGCGAGCCCCTTCCTGGTGGAGGCTCCCCTCCTGGCGAGAGAGTGGCAGACTCATAGGCCATCTTGTCTCCCTAGAGAAGCTAGTTCCTCAGTGCAGACTGAAACTGAGGCCCATTCAATGGAATCTGAAGGACAGATGGACCTCAGTTGGCAAGAACCTTATGGAACTGGTAGCCCCCTCTCAATCCATGGGCGAAGCCTTGCGCTGGTGGCTAGACGAGTTGAACCACCAGCCAGGGGTCCCACTCTTGGAGGCCCCTCTGGCGATGCTTCTTTTCACAGATGTGTTGAAGGAGGGCTGGGGAGCCCATCTGCAGTCAGAGATGAGAGTAGGGGCATGGTCAGAACGGGAGAGGGAGCTCCACATCAATGGGTTGGAGTTACTAGCCATTCAGAAAGTGCTCCAAGCCTTCGAAACCAGGATAAGACACAAGCTTGTGGCGGTCATGTGCGACAACGCCACCGTAGTAACTTACATCGAAAAGCAGGGAGGCCTAAGGTCATGCCACCTGTGCACCCTGGCAGAAGCCGTCCTAGAGTGGGCGGAGAGCGTGGGAACCTCCGTGACAGCAAGGTTCATTCTGGGGAAAAGGAACATGATCGCCGATGGGCTCGGCAGACATGGTCAGGTCCTAGGGTCAGAGTGGTCCCTACACCTGGTGGTAGCGGATGAGTTGATTGGGATATGAGGTTCCCCCTCCATGTACCTGTTTGCAACGAGCCTAAACAACAAGCTCCCAGTCTTCTGCTCTCCTGTCCCAGACCCAGCGGCAGCCTGGGGAGACATGTTCCAGCACTCTTTGGGCGGTCTAGATCTTTATGCATTCCCCCCCTTTCGGGGTCCTCAGGCAGGTACTCAATCGGCTTCGGTCCTCCAAGGGCACCTTCATGACCCTAGTGGCCCCCCGGTGGCCGGACAGGGACTGGTTCCCGGACCTTCTGGAACTGACCATCCTGGGCCCCTGGGAGCCCCCCCCCCAAAGGCCGGACCTTCTAAGACAGCTCCACTTCGAGAGGTTTCATGAGGGTCTGGACGCCCTCTCCCTTTACGGGTGGAGGCTATTGAGCTCCTCATAAGCAAGAGAGGCTTCTCCCGGAGGGGTAGCCTCCCACATGTCGGGGTGCCTTAGGAAGTCTTCCGTGGCAGGCCACCAGGCCAAGTGGAAATTGTTCAGGGCCTGGTGCAAGGAGCGGGACTTGGATCCCATATGGGCTAAGATCCCCCACATTGCCGAGTTCCTGGTCCACCTGAGGGAGGACAAGGGACTTTCCATATCAGCCATCCAAGGGGTCAGGGCAGCATTGAGTCAAGCCCTCTACCAGAGGGGAGTAGACCTAGGTAACTCCAAGGACCTCACAATTCTAATGAGGGGCTTCGAGCAGACTTGCCCTCCCAGATCCTTGACAGTTCCTCACTGGGACGTAGCCAGAGTCCTGGTCGCTCAGAAAAAGGCCCCCTTCGAACCCCTCAAGGACATCACAGACAGGGAGCTCACGATTAAGATGGTCTTCCTGTTAGCCTTAGCTTCCTCCAAAAGGGTGGGGGAGCTTCACGGCCTCTCCTACGCGGTTTCCCACTCGAGTGGATGGAAAGAGCTCACCCTCAGGTTTGTGCCCTCCTTTGTGGCCAAGACCTAGAACCTGTCGGCAGTAGACAAGAGGTTTGTGGAATTCTCCATCCTGGCCCTGCCTAGGTCAGAGGATCCCAAGGACCTCCTCCTATGCCTGGTCAGGGCGGTGAGGAAGTACCTCAGCAGGATGGAGAGGTTCTGCCCAGCAATTCAGAACCTGTCTGTGACTACTGGCCGGGACAAGAAGGCAGTCTCGAAGAACACCATCTTCTGGTTGAGGGAAACTATCAAGAGGGCCTACGAGGGAGCAGGGCTTCCCCCCCTCAGGGTGCGAAGCCCCACAACATCAAGGGCATAGGCACCTACCTCCCTGTCCTCCAGGAACTTGGCCATCAGTCAGGTTCTCCAGGCTGGGGTCTGGAAAAGGCGGTCTACCTTTACGGCCCATTGCCTCAAGGACTGCACCAGGTCTCTCAACTTTTGAGATTGGGCCATTGGTGGCAGGTCAACAGAGGGTCTAGCCCTGTCAGGTGATTTGAGAGTATGAGTGGGTGTGTGTGCATGAAGTTTGAACATCCTTCTTCCCTCCCCCCCTACCCCCTCCCCTTCATCCCTTCCCTAGGCCTTAGGCATACATGTCAGGATCCCTCATATATACGGGTGAGACTTAGTGTGTGTGTAACATATTATACAAACCACTGCCTTACGTGTTCTGGTGTGTGATTCCTCCCCTCCCCTATGGGCCAGGTCTGTTCTTCCCCGTTGGTGGACCCCCCTCGGGGCAGACGCCCTCTGAACCTTAGACCGGGCATCTCCTTCCCTAGATACTCCCATCTCCTAAAGAATAAGTCTCCTACGATAGTAGTTCAGGGTAAGTATATGGCGTCGGAACAAATCGCAAATTCTTAGCAATTTGTATTTTTCCTAGCAATACTTACCCAGAACTACAGAGTTTTTAAGCCCTCCCTACCTTCCCCATGTATCTGAGGGCAGGTGCATTAGAGGCATGGAAAGGACTGGAGACTGGGTCATGGGTCATGATCTTCGACCCCTGGGGCACGTACCTGGCTGGGGTAGGGGAAGGAATAACCAGTTTTTCCTGGTCGGTACCGGATTGACATCCAGGATTCTCTTATGAAAGTAGTTCAGGGTAAGTATACCTAGGAAAAATACAAATTACTAAGAATTTGTGATTTTGTTATAAAAATGTCATTTTGTCTTCATACGCCTGGCAGTGCATACCACCTTCCCGAGCACATCAAATACTGTTTGTTTTGCTCCAGTTATAAGAGGTCTAGAGCTGAAAAGAGGAAGGTTTGAAAATTAGTCTTGAATGGTGGTACTCTTGTGTACCCCCAAACAACTGTCGGTAAAGAAGGGTTAAGAATATAATAAGAGCAAACTCCTAGCTATATTGTAATAATAAATATTTTAATTGTACTGTAATTATCATGGACTACCTTCAGGAATACTCTCAAGAAATTGAGCGTTTACGTCTGGATTTGATGGCCATGAGGGAGAAGAGTGGTGTTTATTTAGCCAATGAAAATTACCAGGAGATGATTCAGACAATGGAAACCCAAGCACAGGAGATAACTGAGAAGATAAATTATATTCGAAGTCTAGAGGAAGGAATTGAAAGTAAGACGGTAAGTTCCTCAGTGATGTATGTGCTAGTATAATTTTGAATTACAAGGAGTCCCTGGCTATTGGCGATCCGGTTTTATGGGGCTTGTCTAGCACCATAAATGGCAAGTTTCGGTTGATGGCGGTTTTCACTTTATAGTACGCCCCCGGGAATGGAACTCCCGCTGATAACCGGGGACTGGCTGTAATTAGAATAAAATGATTGTTTTAAGTACTGGTAATGATGATATTTGTATCAAGTTAATTGCATATTTACCAAATAGTGATTGTTAATATTCTTATATCATTGTAATTTTTTTTTATTATATAACTTGTAATTTTTTGTTATTATATAAGTAACTTACCAAGTAACTATTTAAATAACGATTATGCTCATACAGCATCCTAAATTCATAATTTATGGTAATATGACTGTTGCAAAGCGGGGCTGACAGGCCCCACCCACTGCAATGGGAGCGTGGGAGTGACAGAAGCCAACGGCATCATTCTATTTCATACCGCGCAATTGACAACACATCTATCTCTGCACTTGTGCTTGCCTGACTCGTCAGTTGTTGAACGCTGAAGTCTGTGATGTATTCACTTTAGTTTACTCAAGCTCTTGCCTATTTTGGTTCGCCTTTACAATTAGCTTCATTACCTATTAGTTTAGCGATGTCAGGTTCTAGCGCTTCCAGTCTTCGCTGTTGTAGTGATGGCTGTAAGACTATCGAACTTAACCCTCTTACGCCCCGATTGACGTATTAAAGCGTCGAGTCAAAATGTCTCCCGTATGCCGATTGGACGTATCATACGTCGGCTCAAAAAAGTTTTTTTTACAAATTCGCGGAAAAATACTTATAGGCCTACCAGCCGAAAACTTTTGTATCACGCGCCTTGGGGGATGCTGGAGTTCACGGATCAAGGCGTTGTTTTTGTTTACAATCGCTACGCAGGCGCGCAAGCGCGAATTTCTTTCTTATCGCACTAAAAGTATCAGTGACACATCTCGGAAATTATTTCGTCACTTTGACATAATTATTGCACCATTTTAAATTATCCTTTACATGAAGTATTATATATGTATGTGCGGTCAATTTCATGCACAATACAACTTAAAAATACTCCATGATTGTAGCTTTTATCAGTTTGAAATATTTTTATATAAATAACGATAAGTGCAAAAATTTCAACCTTCGTCACTTGACTCTTACAGAAATGTCGAGAACGCAATTGTAAGCTAAAACTCTTACATTATAGTAATATTCAATCATTTGCCTTCATTTTGCAACAAATTGGACGCCTCTAGCACAATATTCGATTTATGGTGAATTTATGAAAAAACTTTTTCCTTACGTTCGTGCGATAACTCCTTCCGATAAATTTTTTTGGGTTTTTTTCGTGCGATTGTCCTAATGTTTTGCACCCTTTTAAATTGCCGTTACATAAACAGTTTATATATGGAAATGTGCGCAATTTCCTGCACAATACAACAAAAAACAACCCATGGTTGTAGCTTTTATCAGTTTTGAAATATTTTCATATAAATAACGTTAAGTGCAAAAATTTCAACTTTCGGTCAACTTTGACTCTAACCGAATGGTCGAAAAACGCAATTGTAAGCTCAAAACTCTTATATTCTAGTAATATTCAATCATTTACCTTCATTTTGCAACGACTTGGAAGTCTCTAGCACAATATTTCGATTTATGGTGAATTTATGAAAAAAAAAAACATTACGTTCGCGCGTGGTAACTTCCGAAAAAAATCAGAATTTTTTTGTGCGATTGTCGAAATGTTTGCACCATTTAAAATTAGCTGTTACATAAAGTTTTATATATGAAAATGTGCGTAATTTCATGTAGAATACAACTAAAAATGACTGAAGGTTGTAGCTTTTCTCTTTTTTCGAAATATTTGCATATAAATCACGATAAATAGAAAAAAAACCACGTTCGGTCAAATTTGACTCTACCGAAATAGTTGAAAAACGCAATTGTAAGCTAAAACTCTTAACGGCCTAATAATATTCTGTAATTTTTCTTCATTTTGAAACAAATTTTAAGTCTCTAAAACAATATTGTGATTTATGGTGAATTTTTTGAAAAATATATTTACCTTCACTTCGCGCGCCGATTCGCGGCGCAAGTATCCGAAATACATACATGGCATTATCCTAATATTTGCTCCTTTTCATATTAGCCTTTTTATAGAGTTTCATATATCAAAATGTGCGCAAATTCATGAAGAATACAATAAAAAATAATTGAAGGTTGTAGCTTTTTCCATCTTTGAAATATGTCCATATAAAAAAATATATATATTAAAATTTCGACATTCGGTCAAATTTAACTCGTCCGAAATGGTCGAAATCTGCAATTCTAATCTAAAACTCTTACAGTATCGTAATATTCAATCATTTGTCTTAATTTTGAACAAATTGGAAGTCTCTAGAACATTATTTAGAATTACGGTGAATTTTTGAAAATAACATTTTTTTACGTCCGCTCGTTACGAATTCGTACATCATTGTGATAATATTTTTCCGGTGTTGCTTTTATTGTTTTACAATGTATTATATATAAAAATGATTGCAATTTAGTGTACAATACAACGCAAAAAAAAGTAACTGGTTAGCTTTGACCGTTTTCTGCACAGCGTGATTTGAATACAATTATGTCATGAATTTTCTTTTTTTTCGCTACCATATATCGCATTATTTACATATGATAATGATATTATTTTTCATTTTCTGATGGTTGCATTCTAAACTTCAGGCAATGACAAAAAAAGGAGCCAAAAATGAACTCTTAATCCCTTCAAAGTACGCGCGCTGTAATTTTTTGAAAAAATTATTTTTTTCCACTTCGCGCTCACTCCAACCAGGCCCGGCATACGGGAGAGGTTTTGATTTTTAGGGCTCCGGCGTAAGAAGGGTTAACTAAGCTTTGTTATGTTGCACACACCATGTGCACTAAGCATAGGTATGTTTGAGGGAGGTTACTTTGTCTGAATGCTAGGATTGGAGTGATGGTATATGTAAAATGCTTGAGTCTCATCTTGATAAACTTGAGAGGATTATGGTATTAAAGTAGGGTCCTCTCCCATCGCCTTGACGGCCTATTCAAGAGGCTCAGAGACATTTGGCCCTTTTGAAAGAAGTAAGCCATAGAGGAAGTAAGAGTATCTTCACTCGCCTATAATCATCTTTTTGTAGTTCCCAAAGCATTGGAGCCAGGAGACCAGTCATGAACGTAAGTACCTTCAATCGCTTTGTAAGGAAGACAAAAGTTCAAGATGGAGATGAGCCAGTTAGTTATGGCTTCCGTTCATCCATGCGAATGGAAGATAACACTTGATGTACAAGGTGCATATTTTCATATCCCCATTAATCCAATTTCCAAAAAGTACCTCAAGTTCGTCTTCCAAGGGAAAGTCTATCAGTTTCAGTACCTCTGCTTTGGCCTCTCCACGGCCCCCCAACTGTTCTTTCGAGTCCTCTCCCCTCTTGTCAAATGGCTCCATCTAGTCGGTGTAAACATCAGCCTTTATCTGGACGACTGGCTTCTTTGATATCCTTTGAAGGAAATGCATGAAGGACCTTCAAACAACTGCAATTCTCTGAAGATCTAGAAATTCTTTTAAATCTCCAGAAATCCCAGTTGTTTCTGACACATACATATTCTTTATTTTGGGATGATTCTCAACTCTCGGACTTCTCAGGTTTTTCCATCCCCCAAGAGAATCCCGAACTGCATACAGACAGTACGCAGGTTCCTCTCTCATCACATTTGGCCTGTCAATGGATGAGCCTTCTAGGGACTCTTGTCGTCGATCAAAACCTTCGTCATGTTGGACAGACTGCACATGAGAGTTTTCCAATTCTCCCTCAATGCCAACTGGGGCATAAAAACTCAACTGGACTTGGTTGTTTTTCCCATCACTCAGGCGATAAAGTCAGACCTCCAGTGGTGGCTCCCCAAAGGAAGATTTTTACAAGTCAGATCCATTCTCCCTCTGAGCCCCGGTCTAGACTTATTTAGGATGCCTTGGATCTAGACTGGGGAGCCCGTCTTGGGAACCATGAGGTTTCCGGGGCATGGTCCCTGGAGGAAGCCAACCTCCTCATCAGTGTAAAAGAACTTTAGGCAGTTCATCTAGGTCTCTTACATTTCTCTTTGTCGATTTGCAACAAGACAGTGGTTCATGCGGACGACACCACAACACTGTTGTATATCAAGAAACACAGGCACTCGTTCCTTTTCCCTCTGCCAGACTGCAAAGGAACTTTTTTGGGCCCACTGGAATCAAGTGTCTGGTCATTCACTTCATTCAAGGGAAATTAAATTTCCTGGCGGACAAGCTGAGCCATCAAAAGCAGGTCCTTCCTACGAAATAGACCCTGGACAACAGGATTTGTATCAATCTTTGGAGATTGTGAGGCAATCCCACCGTAGACTTGTTTGCCACCTCAATAAACAATCGTCTTCTCTCTTCAGCTCTCCAGCCCCAGATCCCCTGGCTTGGGCAACGGATGCCATGCTTTTAGATTGGTCAGGTCTTGATATCTATGCCTTTCCTCCCTTCAGCTTGGTTAGGGAAGTATTAAATAAGTTTGTGTTTCACCGCAGTGTCTTAATGACACTCGTTGCTCCGTTCTGTTCCAGGAATGAATGGTTCTTGGACCTTCTATGTCTTCTGGTAGGTTTTCCGAGGTTTTTCAAGAGCAGCTGTGGAAGTTATTGCACAGTGCAGACGCCAGTCTACTTGCAACGTCGACCAGTCGAAGTGGGCAGTGTTCCGTCAATGGTGCCTCAGACATCACATCTCATCTTCTGAGACATCTTTGGGCCAGGTTGCAGATTTTTTCCTTTACTTGAAGACTTTTAAGAGCCTATTCTTGTCCACCATTGAAGGATACTGAGTGATGCTTTCCTCGGTTTTCAAACAGGAGCTTCCATCTAATTAAGACCTAATGATCCCATTAAGTCTTTTGACATGTCTAAGCAGAAGAAATATGATTTAGTGTCTTGGAACTTGGATGTAGTCCTTAAGTGGCTTATGGGCCCTCCTTTTGAGCCTCTCAGTTCTGCTTCTCTCAAGTTAAAACTCATGAAGTCAAAGCAATAGCGACCCCTCTCGCCTTCAAATATAATTTATTCCTCATCCATTCATTAGTCAAATTATTGATGGTGTAAGTCAACATTTATGTCTCATTATTTAAAAGAAATGGAAACGGTTTTTGAAAACTGCAGTACCTTCGGGTCTTTGTCAGTGGCTGGCATGGTATTGTGGGATGAAGCTTTGGAGATATACTGTTTCTCTTGTCTCTTCGCCTTGTACAGAAGGCGAGTTTTGTGGGGAGCCTGGATGGTATAGGCAGTCCCCAGTTATCAGCCAGGGTTCTGTTCCAACAGACTGATGGTAAGCGAAAATTGGCAATTTTCAGGGCTTATCGGCACCTCTGTTAGGTATGTATCGGTGCCGAAAATCAAAACTGGCGATTTTCGGTACTAGACCAGCGCCATGAAACCAGATCGCTGATAACCGGGGATTTCCTTACTTTGTACCTGGAGTGCCCAAAAGTCCGTTGGAAGGGTATTGGTTTATTGTGTTGTCAGGGTTGGTGTCAGGTGTTGTTTGTTTTCTGGTTTGTTGTTATGGTACTCCGCCCAGGACAAGGGAAATTTTTTCCTGCATTACGTCTTGTCAGTGATCAGGCATATCCGTTGCAAACTCCCTCTGATGTAGAGGAGACTCTCAGCCTCAGCCCACCACCGTGACACTTCAGGTTAAGATACACAAGGAGTTATGTGAATTTAATTACAGTCTCATTAGGAAATTTAAGGACAAGTTTATTTGATGTAGTTTTGGGTGTAGAAACCAAAAATTGAAGTTTACAAGCCAAAAGTTAGACAATTTGGAGATATTTACAATTTTTGGTTTTGGACTGTCTTCTAGTTTTTTTGCATTTTTATTTTACGATTCTCTTCCTGTATCAATTAATCATAAACCAAACACTTTCTGTGTAAAAAGGTACAATAATTCCAAATATGCAAAGAAAAATAGGCTATCCTTGATGGTTTTTGGGTAAATGCAATTGTATTTTTTACATAGAAAACAATTGATGAGTAAATTGGCGATAAAAATTAGATGAAGTTGAAGTGATCATTGTCATTGTCACTCATCTGAATATGAATCTTCTGATAAGTTTAAATCCTCATCGGCATTATCAATGTCATAGCCATATTGGCCTACTTCCAGAGAATTGCCAGCTGAGATCCTTCAAGCCAATTTGGCACTGTCTTGCCACTGAGCTGTTTCCATCTATGGTCTAAGGGTGACTCCTTGACAGGCTTAAATTCATTTGCAAGTTTCCACATTCTTGCAATGAAATTCGCTTGCTCAATGTGCTGTATAAGAGTTGCCTTGCAAGGAGGCATTGATTTAGGTTCCAAACTGTTCACTTTTTCCAGAAGCCACGCATCATCTCTTGACATAAACTTTGTTTCTAGTAAATTTTTTGGGGCTTCATTGACATTGCCTTTTTCTATATATTGCACATAGAAATTCTTCCTGTGCAGCTTTGGTAGCAGAGCTAACACTGGCAGAACTGCCTAAATCTGCCAGTGCCTGTAGGAACTGAGGGTATTTCAAAGCAATTGAGAGTGATCTAGTTTTCCTTTTGCTGAAGAAACAGGAATTGTAATCACATCCTGTAATGGCATGGTATACTGGCAAAGCAGTGCAGAATGTGCCATTTATTTCACTAAGCTCCTCGACCATGCTTTTGATGTTAACAATGCTCCAATTATTGTTGTGAACATGTCCCATTTCCAGGAGAATTTCTGTTTGCAGGTCCACAGTGCTGGAATAATGCAAGAGGGTGGTCATTACATCTGTCATCACAGCGCACTTTCACTCGCAAAGGCTTGTTACTACTTTTGTAAAGATGAAAGATGTGAAACACCATCTTTGTGTCAGCTTCACTGTGGTCACAGTAATATAAAGGACAGTCCTGTTGTGTCAAACTGTTATTACTGTCTACTGAAAATTCATAGTATTTTTTTTCATAAGCTACAATTACTTTCTTGGTCCTAAATACTTCAGCGTAATCATTTTACTGCCACTCATTGAACAAGAAAGCAAGGAAAGTATCTTTGAACTGTGATGAGGATAGGCACTAGGACCAGTAATCCTAATGACAGTGTCAGTGTCTCCCCGAATTTGAATCTTCGAATCTTTGATTGTGCTCTAAGTATAATCATCACACAAAGTGCACACTTCGATGGTTGTGGCTTTACAAATCATAGCTAGGAGAGCTTTGGCAATTCCAACATAAGTAGAAGGAAGGTTTTGAATCAATCTGATCAGGAACATGCCATCAAGAATACTCGCATTGCTTGCCGTATTTAATGATTCAATAGCTGCTGTGCCATTGACTGAAAATGATTAGCCAATTTTGGCTTGCTGGTTTTAGTCATTGTTCCATCTACATTGGAGAGACTTAGGGGAACTACTTACAATGGGTGAGACAGGACTTTTCTTAGGTCAAGCTTTTTCTGGCAGGATAAGTAAAGAAGTCTGCCAAACATCCCTCGGGAACATTTCAGGTCTACCACTTTGTTATCTTTTGTTGTGATGGAATACTTTGCTGCATTTTTAGCAAAGTTTCTAACTTTCCTTCTCTTGATGGGCTTCTCAAATCGTGCTGGATCTTCTATCATTTCATCAAGGAACTCCTTTTGCCATTCAGAACCTTTCTTAATTGTGTTCAAGAGATCATTCCTGACCTCATCTGGAGCTGGTTTTCCAGAAGATAGGTTGATTAGATAGTGATTGCTTTGCTCAACCTGTTGAAATGGATTCATGGTCAAAGCGATAGTTTCGCTAATTTTCAGAAATCTGCATGGTCTCTGTATTCTGAAGGGTTTTAATTCCTGGGAAACAGTTTCATAATATTTCATAGCAGCCTTCTTCACCACATTGTTTATTATTTGACTTCTTACATACCTTGTGAAATTCCATCTTCATTGGGCAGGGAGACTCTGGGTGAATGCACTTATGCCAGTCATCCTGGATGCAGCATCCACATTCACTGTCATTTCTACTGCTTGGTCAACAGGTAATTGGGAGAAGGAAAGTCCAGATAACCTCACAGAGAAGGCTCCCTTCTCTAGTTGCTCATGTATGCCAGGATGTGTGTAGTCCATGTTCAATAGTTTTAGGAAATACAGTAACATGTGCCTGGAATAGTTAGGCTTGTGGCACGCAAAGAACAGAGGGATCATTGTTTTAAGAGCATAAGTGAAGAGCTCAATGTCATTTGTCTTCACAGCTCTGTTCATAATTAGAAGCTCTGTATAAGATTGATGTAAAGAAACCAGAACTGAGCTGTACCACCATGGCTTCTGCTCTGTGTTTCTTTGCAAAACTTCTCATAATCCCTCATGAGACCTTTAAAGGCATCTGACTTCTCCACATATTCAATATTTTCATTGTTTTGAAGTATTGCTGTGATGATAGCATGCCTGTCCACATTGTCTTTCATCTGGTCTAAGAACAACTCCACATGTTTCTTTCTGAGAGCAGTGGCAAGCAAAACATGCTGTTTCTTACACCTATTGTAATGCTTTCCTGATAAGAAGCTGCTTGGTGACCCAGGAACAAGTACTTTCCACATGGATTTTCGATTCCTTCTTTGGAGAGCAATTCAAAAAACTTTTTTGTTAGGTTTGTGAGTGTCTCACTCTTACCCTTATTTAAAACTTCTATCTTAATGAACTTCACAAGCTTAGTGAATGCAATGCCTTTCACGTAATACTGACCCAGCTTGAGCTTCAAGGTCTTATTGTAGATGTGCCTGTGGCAGGATTTATGATATTTTGCTTCCCTGGCAATTAAGTCTAGTGATCCATAATTCCTTTTGAAGTCTGAGTCATTGGATACCTCTGCATATCACTTCACTGCTCTTTGAAATGATTCAGTAACAACAGTTATCAAGTGTTCAAAATGAGCACTAAGTCCATGTTCTATTTTGATGCTTCCTTTCTTGTTGCAGAAGATACATTTCTCTTCAAGAATGCCAGTGGTTGATTTGGTCCCAACAGAAACTGCAACCCGTGAACAGAAGGGACTCAAATTGTTTAACTCCTCCATATGTCTAATCTTGAATATTAAATATTTGAAGGAAAGCGTGAAATAACATTTGATACTAAAATCAATACATGTGATCTCCTAAGAACAGCTTGTTGGGCAACTGCTGTATTGGAATCATCCTTCTTATCTCGTGGTCAGATTGCTAGAAAGTTGCTGTAAAAGGCTGAGTGATAGCCATCTCCATGATTATAGTCACTAGGTAAACTGTCAAAGATCAGGTATACTTTGATGTATGTTGCCGTTTTCTCTTTTCAAGGGTTTTCTTAACATTGGACCAATTTTCCTTGGTAAAAGGAAGTATATTACTGTATCTCTCTCCAAGACCAAGATGAAGACACTGCTCACATCCCTAAAACCAATATACCATACATTTACAAATCTGAATGTGCAAGTCAGTCATTCAAATGCATCAAATAAATGGCCAATTTAATAAATAATTGCAGACTTTTTATGATATATAACAAAAGGAAACATTTATTTGGTTCTCATTTCAAGACTCATTTCTGAACTACAAAAAAAAAAAAAAAAGAACTTAAATTAACTCTGATGATTTTGGATAGAGATGTTTTGTATTTCACAAGGTATGTGGAATTGATAAAAATATCAACTGTGATAACAACTATAAGCTGTAACAAGTATCTGCAATTTAAAAAGCACTTGATAGATAATTGTGTCATTCTGCAAGAAACCAGAAGCACAAAAACCAAAAATTGCATATATCTCAAAAATGTCAAATTTTTGGCTTGTAAGCACTTAAATTTTGTATTCTATGCCCAAAAGTACATCTAAAAAGATCATCCTTAAATATCCTAATGAGAGTGTAATTAACTTAATATAACTCCTGGACTAAGATGAACACCAACTAGAGGCATTGCAGCAATCACCTGTTGTAGTTCTCTTACCAGGTAAGGAAGTGATAAGCATTGTTTCAGTCTTAGCCATCTTTTCTAGTTCAAGTTATTAATATACTTAATGTGTTGAATTAGAATGTAGTTTATTCATCCCAACTCCCTTGCAATGTGGGATTCAGCTCAGTAATTACTTTGGAAGTTACTTATATAAAAATGGCCTTTTTGTACTAAAATTAAGTTCTATATGTATATCCTTACTAAGTAATTACTGAATCATAGCCCTCCCTCCTCCCCTCTTTTTTTTCATGGACTTTGCGGCAATAAATAGAATGACACCATTGGCTTCTGTCGCTCCCACGCTCCCGTTGCAGTGGGCAGGGCCTGTCACCCCCACTTTGCAACAGTTGCATTACCATGAATTTTGAATTTAGGATGTCGTGTGAGCATAATAATTAACTAAGTGATTACTTGGCAAGTATATATATAAAACCTAATTTTATAAAAAATGTCATTTTTCATAGAATGAATTGAGCAGTTCTAATGCAAAGCTGGAAGAATTGTCCGTACAGTTAGAGGAATTGAGGATTGTGCTGAAAGAGAAGACAGAGGTCCTGACCTGCACTCAGAAGCTTCTGCATCAGACAGCTGTGGAATGTGACGAGCAGAAGTAAGGATTTAAATCTTTTCTGTGAAAGGGGGAGTTCCTATATGTAATATTTTCTGCATATCTTGGTTTTTTAGTTACATTTGGGGGCTTCTGCCCTGTGAACCATGGGCAAGAGATTAGGTTAAAATTGAGTTTTAATCTGCACTTTCTATGGAGTTTAGAATATTAAATTGTTGATGTGTTTGGAATTTTTGTAGATTTTCTATTAGCTAAAAAATCCCAGTATACCAGAAGTAATAGTCTGCAATGAATGTAGTACTTTTGCTAAACATAGTAAAGTTTAGAAATTTAACCATGTAGTTTTATAGAAATAAATAAAGTTTAGAAATTTAACTGTAGTCTTGTTAAAATGAATAGTAATTATGCAAGTAAGGAAGATGCTTATACCTCACAAAGATTAGTCATAATAGGTAGTGCTGGAGAGTTTTCTGCAATTTTGATACATATAGGAACTTCACAGATACTAACAGCTTTGCATATCCATTTTATTGGGGACAGTTGAAGGATTGGTTAAATTTTTAGAGCAGGAGCTACTCTGTTCCAATTGAGTCATGACCTCACCAAAGCCAAAATAAACTCTGTTCCAATTGAGTCATGACCTCATCAAAGCCAAAATAAGGAAATTGGAAGAGGGCCTAATACAAAGGAATTGTTAAAGGAGGAAGAATGTAAGCTTGGATATGATTCAAAACTTACCAATACCACATCACATAGACTTGCTTTTTGAGATTTGAGTGACAAGATATTGTGTAATGTAAGAAAAAGCTGCATTACTATTTAAAATGTATTTATGTGTTCACTGCCAGCAAGAACTGGAAAGCTTTTGAAGGTGTAGGTAACGTTAGTTGTAGATGTTAGAATAATTAAAATTCCAAATGAAAAGAAAACTTAACAAGTTCAGCAGTAGATGAAAAGGTGGTTCTGTACTGGAGTTAGTATTCCATTTATTCTTCTAGTAGCTGTATGATTATTTTTTTTATGTAGATGATCATAGAAAGATGAGAATTATGGGGAGAAAACTGCAGAATACATCTTTTTCCAGAGTAATGAGTCATAATGTTTTAATTGCCTGATAATACTACTTAGTTTAAATCTAAATTTGTTTGTTTTTACAGGTACCTAGTGGCTACACATGTCAAGACTGAGGGTAAACTCTTAAATCAAGGGAAGGCCCTTGTAGAACTGGCTGACACCACAACAGATCACCTTGACAAACTCCACCAGAAGCTGGAGCGTAAGAAGTATGTGTATTCATTGACAGTGTTTGAATGGCATTGTTTGGTTATTTTCAGGCTAGATTTGATTTGAATCCATCATTTGAAATTTCCAGAGATTCAGTTTTAATGTACAAATCTACAGTTTAGTCAGCATTGCAAGTGCAGTGTATGAAAAGTATTTTGGAAAAATAGCTTGTAAAAAGAATCATTGTTTGCTAGGAAGTATTAGAATTCTACAGAGGATGGTAGTTTTTAAAATGCACTCTCTAGTATGAGGCATAATAAGAGATGTAGCTGATGGTGCAAGCAATGCACATATGAAAATGCATTAAACTGTTTGGTAAAGAATCTTCATTTCTTTCATATTTATGATCATCGTTCACATGAGTTTGGGAGTGCTTTAAGACCTATGTTGCCTTGGCAGTAATTTTACAAATTGTGCTCCAGATTTATTTTTATGTTTAGGCTTTTGTTGATGCTTTACATTGTATAATTGTCTAATTAGAAATGATTTTAAATTTATTTAAAGTACACTATCAGGAGCAAACTTATCTAAATAAATAATAGAGGATGAATGGAAAATTTTCATTAAGATTATTATGACAACACAACTTTTGGCATTACAAGTGGCTGGAAGGAAGGTAGCCCCCCTTTTCTTGATTGTTTTGAAAGTTAAACTTCTTGGAGATATTGTTTTGAAAGTTATACTCCTTGGAGATTTTTGGCTAAGGGTAGTGTGCTGGACCTTTGTTAGTAGGTTTTCATGTTACAGGAATGTAGAGAATACAAATCGTGAGATCAGCAATGACTTCTTACAGTCATACACAACAACGGTTGACAATATGAAGGCTAAAATTAACGAGAACCTTGGCCAGCAGAAGGATACTCTTGTTAGCATGTCATCTGATCTTGGTAAGTGTGGTTTTGGTTTGTTTTTGCAAATTGAATGAAAAAGACCTAAATGTTTGAAGGAATTTGATAGTTTATTTCTTTATTTAATCTGGTTATGAAATTTTTAGATGCATGATTCCATCCTGTCTCCTTATACTTTGTTGGTTTAAGGTGCATACTAGTATATGAATTTAGGAACTGAAGTTATACCCTTTACAAAACAATGTTTTGGGAATTAACCTCCAAAACTTGTCTTGTGTTATACTATCTATACCTGTAGTTCATGAGCCCCATTAAGATTTTTATTTTTTATTTTTTAGGTGGCTGTGTAACCCAGTGCCGAGACCAAGTGTCAGCAGTAGTAAGCCAGTGGGAGGAAGTATGCCAAAGTCATGTTTCACTCTTTAATGAAGTTCGAAGTAATTATGAAAAAAAGGTAGGTAATAATAATAATAATAGTTTTTATTAACAGCTCAGGGCCATATACATGGAATATACAAAGAATAGACAATAACATACAGTCTAGATACATAAGATAATATGATAAAAAAAAAAATTAATTGGCAATATCCACACATGCTGAGGTAGTATAAAAGATGGTAATCAAAATAATGGTCATAACCGTAATAAGATTGAGAATAGTTAAAAAATTGAATGTAAACACTATTGATTATAATCACAGTAATAATGAAAAAATGAGAATAGTTAAAACATTGAATGTAAACACTATATTAATTATAATCACAGTAATAATGAAAAAAGGAAAATACCGGTAATAGCAATAATCAGCAATACAATGATAATGACAAATTCTGCAGATGACTTTGCAAAAACAGAGATTAAGCCATTTAAGGAACAAATGCCTCATTTTCCCATCTTCCCCACAATTTAGATCTTTCCTCACTCCTTGGAATGCTTTGTATGAGCTAATTGCTGCATTTTGCAGTCGGGTGATCAGACTGGACATTGTTTGCCTTAAAATGATTTTTAAACTGTCTGGGTGGTTTTCTGTGAACATCTGTGAGGAGTGTTTGTGAGGCATCTAGAAATGTCATTGTGAACAACAGTGATATGTCTCATGGTCTCTCGGGTGTAGTTCGTCCACAGGGAGCACCCATAGATACTGTAGCAATACAAGTGGAAGAGCAGCAGTTTCAAGTCTCGGTGACAGAAGGCAAACCTCCTTGCAATCATGTTGCCAGTTGCACATAGTTTATGACGCCTCTGTTCTATGTCTGCCATATCTTTTAGGTCGTCTGTGATAATGTGACTCAAATACGGAATGTCTAGATGGTTTTTCAGAAACCAAAATTACGCTAAATGTTACTTTGTTTTACATATACTATCTCCCAGGATGTATCATCTATAGTGTGTTTGGCATGGCCCACTGTAGAATGCCCTCTCTCAGCAGTGACATTTTGATTTTTTAGAATTTAAATCATGTACAAGGCATGTTTCATTTGGATTGTTATAGAGGATAATAGGTTATAGATTGGTAAAATGTCAGTGATTTTTCAGGTACAGGAATCTCTATCATCAACCAAGAGCTTTGCTGAATTGACTTTGCAAGAATGTGGGGATCAGAAGAAGTGTCAGAAGGACTTTGAATTATCTATTTTTTTGCCTTCAATGGAGAAGATAGCATCCTTGATATCTGCCCAGGCAACCATGGTGGCTAATTTGCAAGGCACAGTCAATGCAAAGGTACAAATTTGATATTTGCAAAATTAGGTTTTTGGTATTTGTGTAAGTTTGAGTATTAATTTTGCTGAAACTTAATTATGTTTAAATAAAATTCAAGTTATTTATTGAGATTTTCTTTAGGGCACTTTCAGAATATGGCATAATTTTATTGTATGTATTTATTCCAATAAGCTATAAAGGTTTATTTTGGTACAACTAAGGAATCATATAGCTATAGTACTTTCTTCTGCCAGTTGACTGACTTGAATGTGAAATTGGAAGAATTCACCAAACAGCATGCCCAACAAGTAACTGCCCATGAGGAGGAGATGATGAATTTACTAGACACTTTCAGTGGCAATGCTTCAGTGTGCCAAGAAAAATTTACTACTTTGTGTAAATCTGTTAACTCAAAGGTTCAGGTATGTACCCTCATTTTTATAAACATTCTTTTCTGTACAGCCTGATAGTTCAGTTTCCATTGTGGTGGACGTCAAGATTACAAAATGGCAGTACTAGACTAAATGTAATATACAGAGGTTCCACAAAAACTGCAAAGCAAACCCTATGATATTAGATAGAAAAAATAAATGTTGGTTAATATATATTAATAACAATAGTATAGGATAGTTAATAAGTATGATTGCCAACCTGTTGATTACAGGAATTTCAGTAGTAATAAGACAATAAGATGTTATAGAAATGTTTTAATAGAAAATTACAAATTCCAAGCTGAACTGGATCCGAAGTTGTCAATTATCAGTCCAAAACACTAGTAGAACCACTTAACAGCAACAAAAAGCTAGGCTTATGAAGGGTATGCATAAATACCCTTCTTGATAAAAGTTACCATGAAGCTTTTGGAATCACTATAAGTATTGGATTATTATTATTATTATAAAGGATTAGTCTATCCAGACCTCTGCATTGAAGAGTAACAGAATAAAATACCATGTAAAAAGAAGTATGCGTATATTAATCACAGCATTAATGAAAACTAATTAGAATATGCAATGACAACTGGCCACATTATAATTTCAAGAAAGTATTTTATGATGTATGTATGCCTTTTTAATTTTATATCTTATTTTAAGAGATGTCTGTAGGTTAAACTATTTAATGTTCAAAAGGGTTTGCTTAGGATATAACCATAACTTTTCTTAAGGTTTCAGTATGAGACCTGCTTGTATATTGATTTTTGTTTTTTGTCGTGTAACAGTATTTTCTGTACTTAGGCTCTGGAAGGCAAAAGCAAGGAGATGACAGCATTGCTATCATCAACCACTGAAATTATTCAAGCAATTGACAGAGATATGGCTGAGGGCAAATCAGAATTGCCATCGGCTTTGAGTGATTTAGAAACTAAAGCCGAATCTGCTAAGGGCAAAGTGAGAGATTTTGGCTGTGAGCACACAGTCTGTTATACCAACCATATGTCAAACGTAACATCACTTTTATCTGATATTGGTTCATCTCTGGAAGATCATAACATAAAGGCAAGTAGATCAATCTACATTAAATTTTCCTTGGGTGTGTTCAGTTGCTAATTCTTTGTCACTGCTTTATACAGTATCTTGAAATGGAACATTTGATTTCTCTCATTCTTCATTTATATAAGTAATATAGAAGTGCCTGTTGTTACTTGGTTAATTTTATTTGGCAGAGTGAAGAGAACATGCAGCACCTTGGTGAGGAACGATGTGGATTAGAGTCTGTGGTGTCCCACCATGGCAACAAAACCACTGGGTACTTGAGCAATTTAGTTTCAGGTGTTGAGAGTTACAAGAATAATGTAGAAAAGATGGCAGAGAAGTCTATCAAAGATAACTCAGATGCTGTAGAAGTAAGTAGAGAGACTTAATTTTTGTACATACTCGCAATCTTATCTATTTCAAACTGCTGTGTCATTTCTAGTAATATCATGGTATTATTGATAACCAAATTTTGTTTGTTAATGGCCAAAATTTTCAGATCTAGCTGTGGGTGATCTTATTGGTTTTTGTCTCCAAGGCAAAGCATTTAAAACATTAAACATTAAGAGAATAAACTTGCAAATTAGTAGCCAGTTTTTCTGAGTAAGTCTATAATTTAAGTTTTACTGAAACATTTTTACACTAAAATATAACCAAATACAGAAGTTGATTTTTCAGACTTACAGACATGGGAACATAACACCATTTGAACACCTACATTACTGACCTTGGCTTATGCCTATGCTTCCTTGCAGCTGACAGAATTTAAATATATAAGGGGGATTTTTCACGTGTGACAGTGAAAAATAATATTGTACAAATAAGAGCAAGTCATATGATGATAAAAATTGATGAATAGTCTTATCTTTTCAATTTACCTCTTATTAGTTATGAAAACTTGTTGGGACATTGGATGCATTTACTTGTTTGATGTACATTTTATAATAGTAAATTTAAATCATGGTTCATTTTCATTTTTTTTTTTTTTTATTTATATTCTGTGAAAATGAAAAGTAATTTGGCTTTTTTGTCTGTTCACAGTGATAAGAGTATGTGGGGAATTGTATTCTAACCACCTATGTTTATGCATTTTGCCCTGTAAGCTTTGTCTTGCCTTTATCACCCCCACATTTAAAAAGGTATGCATGTAGAAATGTAACTCTTTATTAGAATTGAACTACCTGTCAACTAAAGATATCAGTATGTCAGGTAAAAATCTATTCCTGCCAGTGTTCAGCAATTTAGACTAGTATTGTGTCTTTTAGTATCATTTCTCTTCTCCCATTTCAGAAAGCCATTGGTGGTTTGGAGAAGGATCGCATTAAAGTTCAGAAGATGCTTGAATTAAGTTCTTCGAAGCTTGAAGATGATTTATCATCATTGATGGAGAAATGCCAACATCTGATGGCTGACCTTGAGAAACAAGGAGACACTCAGGTAGAAGAGCTCACTTCACAAAGAGTCCAGGTTTTGGAATTGTTCTCTGATCAAATGGTTCAAGACATACCTACAGGTACTTTGTTTTGTATTTTGAGAATATAAACCGGTCATTTCTTCATTGAATAAAACAATTTTTAAATTGCATTATTTTGTGTGGAAAATAAATTCTTTAAAAATTTGATACTTGCTTCTCTAATGTTTATGTAAGGAAGAATAATATTCATAATTAGGAAATTTATAGTCACAGCCTTCTTTCTGGTATTTGAGACTGGTTCTGAGAAAGTAAGTCTTCAAAAGAAAATGTTTTGTTTTATGTATGTAATTTACCTAGTAATTGTATCGCTCACAGTTTCACTCGCCAGCAGCTTAAAAATTTTGAAAATTGTGGTAGCACTAGTATCAGTGTAGGTACTAGACCCGCCCACTTCTGGGGTAAGAGAGAAACAACTTCAGCAACAAGTTCAGTTGTTTTCTGCTGGTTCTCGACTGAAGCTAAGTTGTGGAGCAGTTAGCTTAGGTTTTGATTTTTGTCAGCCTTGGGTTTTGGAGTTATTCGGTGAAGTATTGTAGCTACAGCTTTGTTGTTTTGGTCTAGTTCTCTGTTAGAGAACATTAACTACAACTTATGACTGATTACCTGGATTTGACTTTTTCAAGACAAAACTTTTCGTTTCAATATGTCTGCCACCAGTGCTACTAGTGTAAGGTATTAGGTATTGTAGTAAAGGCTGCAATACCAGACTAACAAAGAAAAAGTATGATTCTCACACCATGTGCATTGAATGTAGAGAACAGGAATGTTCCGTTGACAAGACTTGTAATGAATGTGCAGAGTGGGATGCTAAGAAATGGGAGGGTTTGGCTAAGTGTCCTGCTAGAGCTGAGACGGATGGTAGGGTTTAAGGGGACCGTCTGCTATGTTGTGTGTATATATATATTTTTTTTTTTTTTTTTTTTATACAAAATGCATAATTTCCATATATTTTTTAGATATATATAATACCTTCATAATTTAAAAATTTCAAGTCATTTGAGCAAAAACTTTTAGTTTTATTAGCAAAAATTATAATAAGAAGAAAAAAAAAATTAGGTAGCGATTTCTCCGCTAATATGACATCAGTTGTGTTGAAAATCATACCATAAAAACTACTTTATATACGAAATAATCCTGTGTGAACAGAATATTTATTTTTTATTTTTATTTATTTTTATTTTTTTGTCTAGACTCAAAAAAATTTAAAAAATAAGAAAGAAAGAGAGAAAAAATTGGCTCAAGGAATTATGGGATTTTTATTCCTCTTTCCAGTGATATCTTTCTCTCTAAAATTGGATGATAAATAACCGAGTAATGGCTACCAACATGCGAATAAGTATGTTTTTGAGTTATGAGCTCCCAAAGATTTACTATGTAAATTGTTCATACACGAAACAAACCTTCGGTCTTAACATTAGGATTTACTAGCGCCAAGCTGGAAACCGGTAGAATTAAAATTACACTTGTGAGATCCAGGGACTAATGGCATCTATACCAGGTCACGGGGCATGTATACCCAGAATGCCCACGGCTACCTGTGACCCATCAGTTATTTTCTACGCCTTTAAAATAAGACGTGTTACTGTCTATTCTCATTTAAAGCCGGTTTTTCAGTTTGCCCGTTCTTTATCCATTTCATTTTTTATTTTTCATTCCTTTTCTTTCTCCAAGTGTGATCAGTGTGTGGTAAGAGTGTATACGTGGTATGATGGAGAATTTTGCCTCAACATCGGGATCGTCTACCGCTTCGAAGAGGAGACAAAGGAAATGCCCAGGAGTCAGTGGCTTTCCATGTTCTAGGTTCCTAACTTCGGTGTCGACGGATCCTCATCCAACGTGTAGTAGGTGCAGGGAAAACGTATGTACGGTTACTAATCCGTGTTCTGTTTGTCGCGGTTGGTCGGTGGAACAGTGGAAGAAGTTCTATGGGAAAAGCCAATACAAAAGGAAGGGGGTGACGCCATCTTTGGATGACCAAACCTTACCGGCTTCTTTTGTATCGGTAATAAACCAGGCTGCTCCATATGTTTCTCCACCTGCTTTTATTGAATTGTGCTCATAACCCCTTCGGTTTCCTTCCTAGCGGTTCTGTATCGGAAACGTCAGGAGGGGCCTTGGGTAATTTTATGAATAATTTGCACTCTCCTTTGTTCCCAGCAAGTAGAGGGGGAGATCTGCCATCTTTGTTCCAGGCTCCTGCTACTCAAGCGCATAGGTTAGATGGTACGTGGTCAGCGCTAGGCCTACCAGGCGTACCAACCTTGGATGGTCTGCTTGCGCATTATATGACGTCACGGTTCCAGCAGGGTCCGGCAGCGCTGAATGTTCCCTCCTCCCCCGGGCTTGCAATTTATGGGAATTAAGCCGCGGCTTCACCATCCCACTCAGTATTTACAGCGATGCAGAACGTGGGAGGTAGTTTGGCAGCAAACGTGCGGTTGCCAGCAGAAACCTCTCAGTCTCTCCCTACGAGAGGGATGACGTCACAACATAAGTCACACTCTGAGATGGCAGGCGTGATGACGTCACAGACCGATTCTCGGCCTTTTTCGCTGCACCCAGACGCTAATACGCCTTCTGACCCGTCAATGCAAACTGTAATGCAGAAATTACAGGATATAGAGGAGAGAATGAATAAGAGAGACAAAAAGAAAAAGTGTGATTCGCCTTCTTCGTCTTCTTCCTCTAGTTCGGCGTCATCGCTAAGTCCGATAACGTCACGGCGAGCGCCAGTCAAGCGTTGGAGGAGGATTCGGGAGTTCCTGGCGGATCCTCGGGCCAAGAGGAGAAGAATCAATTCTTCCTCTTCTTCGGACCAAGACTTTCATTTCCAAGTCAGCAAGAAGGTCGGAAAATCAGTGGCTATTAAGCACAAGGTTGGCAGACGAAGCCGTTCGCAAGAGTCCGAACAAGCGAGAGAGGTGACGGCCGGCGAGCTAGCGACCGAGGCAGAGTTGCCAGTTCGGATCGCAAAAACTGCGATACCTCTGGTAAAATCGACGTTGGCGGCGAAAGGTGCAGCAGAGGATGGAATGCAGGTCCCAGTTTCGCCCGTAAGCCGTTTCAAAATACGTACGAAGGACGATAAGGCTCCTATTAAAAGTACGAAAAAAAAAGAGTTGGCAACCTCGGCGGATACGTTCGTGGAAGGCAGTGTCCGTCTGGATAGAAGGCCGAGGCCGGGCTCGCCGACGCTCGAAAACGATGCCAATGCTAATAGAGACGAACTTACCTCTGTCTTAAGGGAGCCTTCATCTTGGAGATCTAGACGAGATTCTCGTTCTAGATCCGTGAGCAGAGAAAGAGTGAGACGTTCTCGTTCCCCTGCTGACTATCTGGGATCGAGCCAACAGCGGCCAGCAAAGATCAAAGAGACCGCGGTCCCGTAGGGGCAGGCGGCCGTGGAATTCCGGGCCGTCTGTCAGAAGATAGAGGCGAGACAACATCCCTCGTGACGGAGAGTGGTACACTAGAGCCGGAGGAAGGAGAAAACCAAGAGTTTCTGGCCTCGTATGCAGAGGTTATTGATTTGATTCGTCAATTCAATAGCCTTTCGGAGAAGACAGAAACACCGGCCAGTATGCTTCCTCCTGGAATTGACATGGCGTTTGGACTAAAGAGGGATACCAAGGTGTCGTATGAATTGCCTTGTTCGAGTCATGCGGAATCGGTCTTGCAACACGTAAAACGCAAAGATTGCAGGGAGGGATAATTCCTTAAGATCTAATAGATCATTTAAATTTATTCCCCCTCCAATGATAAAGCAAAGGAAATATTATACGACACCGAAGGTCCCTTTGCTGTCTAGACAAATGAACCCTAATGTTGTAAGGTTAAGGCCTGGATTAACCTTGGATCAGGTTAAAATGGAGTGCCCTTCGATGACGTACCAAGAGGCTGCTACGTTAGAAGCAACAGCTTCTTCTGTCTTTCAGGCTGCGTCCTGGTTAGACCTTTGGTCAACAGCAGTGGCGAAAATTGCATCCTCGGAAGCAACAAGGAAAGTAGTGGATGAACCATTGTTCATTAGATTACTACAGTCAGGGTCCAAGGCGATTGCGTACCTGACAAACGTAAGTGCCAATGTTTGGGCAAATATCCTGCTAATGAGGAGAGATGCAGCATTGGCTAGACTAAGCCGCAATGTGGATTTGGATTCCCTGTTAGCAATGAGGAATGGGGATATCTTGGAATCGCAACTACTGTTGCCAGAGGTCATACTGGAAGAGGCGATAGATAGAAGAAGGATGGACACTAACGATAGGTTGGTGGCAACAGGCAGTTAGGAAAACGTCTAACAGTCAAACTACTCCTTTGGAGGGAAGACAGCAGATGTCCCTCCTGCCAAAGAAGACAGTGAGACGTAGCATCCCTAATAGAGTCACAAGACCTTCTTCCCCAAAGAGGATAACTCATCGGCCCTTTCACAATAGAAACAACAGAGGAAGGGGCAATAGGGGAAGAGGGAGAGGCTCAAGAAGATAGGATGGGCGCCTCCCATCACTCGGCCACACCAGTGGGGGTTGCCTGGCAAATCACTGGAAGGTGTGGCAGGAACTAGGGGCAGAGCAGTGGGTGGTGGATGTTCTCAGGATCGGGTATATTTGATTCCGTTCGAGGTAACCCCGCCCCTGACAGATCAACCATTACCCCACGTCACTTATGCCCACAAATCTCAGAAGGCCACTATTCTTGTAGGACGAAGTGAAGAAGATGATGGAAAAAGGAGCTGTGCAACAAGTATGCAGTCCGACAAAAGGCTTCTACAGCAGGATTTTCCTGGTACCCAAAGCCAACGGGGAGTGGAGGACAGTAATAGACCTGTCAACGCTGAATCTGTTTATAAGGAAAACCAGTTTCAAGATGGAAACTCCGAAAACGGTTCTACAAGCAGTCAGAATCGGAGACTTTATGCTGACAGTCGATCTAAAGGACGCATACTTTCAGATACCAGTCCATCAGTCTTCAAGGAAATTTCTCCGCTTCAGTCTTGCAGGGAAAGCTTTCGAATTCAAGGTCCTGTGCTTCGGATTGACAACGTCTCCTCAAGTTTTTACAAGAGTGTTCACCCTCGTGTCGGCGTGGGCGCATGCTCAGGGGATCAGGCTAATAAGATATCTGGACGATTGGCTGGTGATAGCAAAGTCCAGGGAGAAATTACTCAGGGACAGGGCGGCCCTCCTGCAGCTTTGTCACAGCCTAGGTATTGTGGTGAATCAGCAGAAGTCGCAGCTGGATCCAAGTCAACGTTTGGAATATCTGGGAATGGTGATAGACACAACACAAGCCAAAGTATTCCCGACAGACCAAAGAGTAGAGAAATGCAAACAAGTGGTGAATGCCTTTCTGGGAAAGCAGACACAGCCAGCAAGACAGTGGCAGGTGGTGCTGGGAATCCTAACCTCCCTGGAGAAGCTAGTCTATACCCATAACAATTATACAATATATAATCACACTTATCTCTTTCTCCCTCCCCTCCGACTGTTTCCTAACCTAGTATTCCCCTCTTAATTTCCTTCGTCCTCCAACTCTTTACCCTCTACATAATTTCTAATACATTCCCCTGAAACTCCTGCTTTAGTTAATACATCAGCCACTTGCTCCTTTCCTTTTATCCATCTCACCTCCTTTATTTCCCCGGATTCAATGGTTTCCCTTATTGCAGCAATATCTATTTTTAATCTCTTGCTACTTACACCAGTGCTCGATTTGATGGCGGTCATTAGTGTTTTACTATCAGTGTTAACCAAGGCTTCTAAATTTCTCCCTCCTACTACCTCTTCCCACAAATGCTTGAAATATATCAATCCTTCTACAGCTTCCCCAACACTCAGGGCTTCAGCCTCAATGGTGGATTTTGCCACTCTCCTGGATTTCCTAGACTTCCACCATATGGGACTTCTCCTCTTCCCATCTGTCAAAGAAATAATATAACCCAGTTGAGTATGGCCATCTTCTATGTTTCCAAATGAAGCGTCTGCATAGGCTTCCCAATAAACCCTTTCTTCTTCCATCTCACTTATTGTAACTTCGCCCATCATGCTCTTAGTTTTTCTCACAATTTTAATAAGTTTCTTCATATCCTGAGTTGTTCCTTCTTTAAATGCTTTACTTAATTCGCTAATATCATATGATATTTCTGGCATCGTGTGTAGTGATACCCAATTCAAGCTGTCCTACCACTGATCTGTACTCTGTTAACTCTTTTTGTTCTAGCACTCTATTACCCGTATATCTTCTAGCCTCTGGTTCTCTTATGGAATTTATATACTGCCACTGATTAAGGGAAAATCTATTCTCCTTCTGCTCTATTACTACTCCTATATACTTGAACTTTTACTCTCTTGTTCTCCTACTTGCAATTTCCCTTTCAATCTCCCAATCGTTTCCTTTAAGAATCCTTCAGTTCCTCCGTAGCAAAAATCATCTACGTGTGTACACAAAATGCCTTCCAATTTATTGTTCTTTTTCCAAAAGAATATATTAGGTTCTAGTCTACTTCTCTCACCTTGAAGCTCCTTCACTACTTTCACCACTTTACAATACCATGCTTTGCTGCATCCTTGAGCCCCATAGAACTGTTTTTCTTACAACTTCCATAATCCCCTCCAACCATCTTCCCTTGGTGGCTTCAAGTACACTTCTCTTTGTATCTCGTCACCTTGTAAATATGCAGTTTTGACATCCAATGTATAACAATTCCAATTTTTCACCTATTATGGTTAGACAGAATTTTAAAATTTCAGCATTGCATGTGGGAGCATCCTTTTCCCCACTCAGCCATTTCTTCTTCAAACCCTCTAGCTACCAATCTTGCTTTACATATCCTTTCCCCCCCTTTTATCTTTTCAGTTTACTATCCATCTTGTAGATATAGCTTTTTGTCCAACATCATTTACCTCCTCATATACTGGTTATCTCTCAAACTTAGAGTTCTTTTCTTTAGCTCCATTATGCTTCTATTTTCAAATCCCCCTTAGCAACACCTCCTCTTCATTCAATTTTTTCTACCTGACTATAATCCCTCAAGTTAACCCACCCTTTGTCACCTGACTGTGAGTCTCGTATATTGTACGAATCAGCCCATGCTTGGCTTGATCTTTTTCCTGCAAGACCTAAAATAGTCCATTCTTCTACTTGTCCTGTATCATTGTTTATAGCCCTAACTCTATTTCCCTTTTTGAATTTTGGTATCTCTTCCATTAACTCGCTTTCTATTGACCCACTTTGCCCGTTATCTTCCACTGTTTCCTCTATCACCTCTCTTTCTATAGTCTCTTCTGTGTCTGCATTCCTTCTCTCACCCATTATCTCCTCTCCTTCCAGCCAATCTACTTTCCCTTCATTTGGGCCATCTGACCTACCTTTCACCCCATGGGATTTATCTATTCTAGCCGATATCTCTTCTGTATCTGGTGATCGTCGTTGAATCCTTGTCACATGTATCCTAGCTACTTCTCTTAAAGAATCCCCATGTTTGACTATTATTGTTTTCCCCGATACTCCCACTACCTGAGCAGGTCCTCTCCATTCATTTTTCATTTTCCCTCTTATAGAATACCTCATCTCCTACCACTGCTTCTTCAAATTTATGTTCTCTGATGTTTTTGTTTAGCGCTATTCTTATTTTATTACAGGACTCATTTTTTATAAATGCTTCTCTGGCCTTGTGCATTGCATTCAGTGTGTCCCTTACCATACCCTCTTCCATCCCTTTTTCTCTGCTTGCAGGACTAGAACTTTCTTCTCCTATTAGGTTAGGCAGTGAAGGGTTTTTTCCAAATACTAATTGGTTGGGAGAGAAACCTCCATTATTCATTAAACAGTTCCTAGCACTCACTACCCATTTCAAAGCTAGGGACCAATCTACTTCCTCTTCCTCCATCATCTTCCTTACACTTCCCTTGATCATGCCTACGGTCTTTTCACATAATCCGTTGCTCCACGGAGATTCTGATGCTGTGGCTAATACTTTAATATTCCATTTTTCTGCCATCCTCCTTACTTTTTCATTTTGAAATTCTCCCCCATTATCTGACAATATTTTGGAGGGTGCTCCAAATATAGCAAACCAGCACTCAAAAAGTATCTTTATTATAGTTTTCTGGTTTCTTATCTTTTATCCAACAGGCATGACAATATCTCGTTGCCATATCCACTATTACCAAGAACTTTCTCTCTTCTATCTCTCCCACTCCATCGCTACGACTTCATTGAACGTTTTACTCCAAGAAAAGCCTACTACCGGTTTGGCGGGGTTTCTTTTGTATTTTTTACAAACCTCACAATTTTTAATCAGTTCCGTTAGTAACTTTCTTATTTCCTCTTTTTCTTTTTCGATTAACCCATTACTCCATTGTGCTTCCTCTGTTAGCTTCCATATTTTATCTCCACTTCCATGACCAAACTGTAAATGTAATTTCTTCATTGTGTCTTAATTTCCCTCGGATTCTTTCCCTTCCAACCCTCCAGTAATAATTCTTTCTACCTTCCTCATCCTTTATAGCACTCTTAAATGACCCTGTTCGTCTTCTCTTAAACTCTTACTTTCATTCCTTCCCCCTAATACTTCTACTATGACACAATTTTTCTTTCAAATTTAGCGGGTTCATACCCAATTTTACTCATGGTTCTGCTTACCTATCAGCCAGGGTATATCACCTTGCAGAATTTCCGTCTTCAAATAAAACTTTCTGTTTTTTAGTATCACAGGTGGTATTTCTATTATTCCTCTGGACTTATAAGATGGTCTCACCAAATTAAACACTTTATTAAGACTCTGTTCCTAGTGTCCCTCATTCTCCTTCACTCTTCCTGACTCAAATCCATGACAATACGTGCTAGTCACAATTCCCCGCAAACTGTTGATTTACACCCTGTGTCCAAAATTGCATCAACCACCTCCCATGATGCTTCCACTATTTTATTAACTTCTCCTACATAAACCTCTTCTTCTTCTGTCCCATTTTCTGTTTTTACCTTATTTTCTTCTAGTCTTGTTTCAGTTTTCTTCCTATTATGAAAATTCTGAGGACAATCCCTAGCCCAATGCCATTCTGAGCTGCATATTGCACATACTGTTACCTTCCCTTCTTTGTTTATAGGATTTCTACCACCCCTTCCTCGGTTTTCCATCTTCCCCGATATCTTTGGTTTTCCTCCTCTCCCAGAACTGGCATTGCCTTCTGACGAACCCCACCATTCCCGTTCCTTTTCTTTTAGTCCCTAATCCCTCAAATAGTCTTTTCATTGTTTGCGACACTGTTTCCGTACTCTAGCTTTTCTTGCCCACAAGCCGATAATACCATTTGTTTTTGATTTTCCGTGAGATTTTGCTTGCTCTATTACGGATGACCACCCCTTGACTTCGCCTTCAAGCGCGGGCCTTTCCCCATTGCTCTTCACACTCAGATGCTGCCTTCTCGTATCTAATTAAATAGTCCGCCATATTTTCACTAGATTCTCTTCTTATTAGAAGGTATCTTTTTATTCTACCGTAATTCTCCATTACCGAGTCTTTTAGATAGGCTTTATCTAGTTTCTCTAGGATTACTTTGGACCCTCTGTACCAGTAAGTTTATCTTTATCTAATGCTTCCACTAGCTCTCGGGCTTTCCCTTTTAAGCTCATTCTCATTTCTATCATCGCCGGTATTTTGTATCTTCTCCATACAACAATAGCCAATCTTCGGCTTGACCTTTCCATTCTTTGTATTCTTCTTGTATCCCGCTAAACCTAGGACATTCCCTTCTCCATCTAGTAGTCTCCCTTTGTTCACTGTCGGATCCAGGCATCTTTGATCAACCACGCTCTGCTACCAGTTTGAATTTTGGCCTAGCCTAACTCCTTTCTTTCTCTATAAAAATGAATAATCTACCCACCTGTACGCTTTCTCCAACTCCAGTACACTCCAGAAATCACCTTAAAAACACCAGCACCACAAGACTTACGACCAAAAAAAACAAAAAAAACTCCTACCAGACAGAGAGCTCTCCCCTACCACCACACACCACCAACACGTGCTTTCTACTGCCCCGTGTTATTGTTTACATCCTGCCGACGCCGACGCCATCTTGTCTATGACGTCACAGCCTATGACGTCACAACACAACTTAAATACATCAACAGACACCTTCTCGAATCTACCACATGTTGTCTATATATAGGACACCACCATATTTCAACAATTGCATAAAAATACCATAACAATTATACAATATATAATCACACTTATCTATACCCATAAAACAATTATACAAATATTATAATCCAGCTAGTACCACAAGGAAGGCTAACACCTTCGGTCCCTACAATGGAGGATGAAGGAGTTTTGCGGTTCATCCAAACAGTAGATCACACCCGTACCGAGCAAAATTCACCCTTGTCGCAGAAGTGAGGAAAGACTTGCTGTGGTGGGTGGACGACGACAATCTGACAGTGGGTGTCCCCCTTCAACAATCCTCCCCAGACCTCTTGCTGTTCTCGGATGCGTCACTAGAAGGCTGGGGAGCCCATATGGAGGAGTTGATGGTGTCAGCAAAATGGAGTTGCAAGGACAGAGAACTCCATATAAACGTGCTGGAGTTGAAGCAGCTTTTTCCTGGCTCTACAAAGAATTCAGGGAGAGAGTAAAGGGACACTCAGTGGTATTGATGTCAGACAACACCACAGTAGTAGCTTATATAAACAAGCAAGGAGGCCTAGTTTCTCGGCAGTTACATGTGATGACAGTTCAACTTCACCAGTGGGCTATAGAGAACTTAGTAGACATCAAGGCCAGGTATAATTCCCGGGAGGAAAAAGAAAAACAACAAAATAAGTGGCCGACAAGTTGAGCCGCAGGGATCAGATTCTGGGAACGGACGTGGTCCCTACACCAACAGGTAGTGGACAGGATGCTCATGTTGTGGGAAGGACCGATCATAGACCTATTCGCAACCAGGTACAACAAAAAGTTGGAAGTGTATTGTTCAGTAGTCCCAGACGCAGAGGCAGTAGCAGAAGATGCGCTACAACACCCCTGGGACAATCTGGACGTGTACGCATTTCCTCCATTTTGTCTAATCCGTCAGGTTCTGAACAGGGTAATGCGTCTCAGAACCTCAAGATGACCCTGGTAGCCCCGTTATGCCCGAAAGCAGAGTGGTTTCCAGACCTACTGGAACTCCTAGTAGATGTGCCAAGAGAATTACCTCCATGGAGCAACCTTCTGTGTCAGCCGCACGTGGAGAGGTACCACCAGTCAGTGAAGTCCCTATCGCTTCACGGGTGGAGACTGTCAAGTATCTCCTCCGAGAGCGAGGTTTTTTCGCAGAAAGCAGCAACTCAGATGGCAGGTTAATATCAGAAAATCATCTGCGACAGTATACCAAGGAAAGTGGTCAGCATACTGTGATTGGTGTCGTAGAGGGAACGTGTCTCCACTCGGTACCACTATTCAGCAGTTTAGCAGACTTTCTGATATATCTCAGAACAGAAAAACATATGTCTGTATCTGCAGTGAAGGGGTACAGGGCGGCTCTAGCCTCAGTCTTACGAATGAAAGGAGTGGACATATCGTCTTCATGGGAGTTGGCCATTGCTGATGAGGAGCTTTGAACAGTCATGCCACCAAAGGAGCTAAAAGCCCCAGATTGGGATCTGACCAAGGTACTGAGTAGTCTGACAAGACCCCCCTACGAACCACTAAGGCAGTCCACGGATAGGAGCCTGACCCTGAAGACAGTCTTCTTATTGGCCCTGGCTTCAACCAAAAGGGTGGGGGAGCTACATGGCCTCTCATATCTCATAAAGCACTCGAGAGGTTGGAGATCAATGGTGTGTGAGTTTGTCCCAGAATTCGTGGCAAAGACCCAAAATCCAACAATAGTAGACGGCAGATTCGACTCCTTTACCATACCTTCCTTGGCAGACTTAGTAGACAAAGACAAAGCTGAGATGCTCCTGTGCCCCGTCAGGCACTAAGGGAGGTACTTAAAGAGAACAAGCACCCTCAGGCCGGTTTGGGGTGCCAGAGGTTGTTCGTAAGTACAGGACGGAACAAGAAGGAAGTGTCCAAGAATACAATATCATTTTGGCTAAGGGAGACAATCAGAGATGCTTATACTGCAGAAGACAGAGGGTCAGATAGCCAGGTGGGAGCTAGAGCTCATGACATCAGGGGTGTGAGTGCTTCCCTGGCTTTTAAGAAGAACATGTCTGTGGATAAAATTCTGAAAGCTGGCGTGTGGTAGCGCCAAACAACTTTCACCTCATTTTATTTGAAAGATGTTGCCCATAGATCCTTGGACACCTTTTCCTTGGGTCCAGTTGGTGGCGGCCCAACAAGTTATATAGTTCATCCAGTGCCCCTGGCGGGGTCATTTTTGCGTCTAGTCTAAGATGAAGGTATGAAAGTAGAATGAATGGGATGACTGGTCTTTTTTTCTTTACTACTTTCTTCCTACTCCTTTAACTACGGGCAATATGAAGGAGAGTACCGTCATGTGCTGGAACGGACTAGATGCAGGTGAGATGGTCAGCCATACTGTGAAGCTATCTTAGCTGATGATATACTTTTCAGTAGCAACACACCCCTCTTTATTTGTACTTTTATTGTTGATTTCTACATCAAGGATCCTGGTCCTCCCCCTAAAAGTGGTATTAATACCCTAAGCGTGACACGAGACAATGATGTTGACGGCGTGACATGACACGAGGGAGCTGATAACAATGAATTTTCGTGTTTTTCTTTCAGCACATTCCTGGCCTTCGCTAATTTTGCTAGCCTTAGTTGCTGAGTAGCCTTCTTGATTTTAGGTAACTTCGGCATTGCTATAAGTTCACTAAGAAGTTATAAAAACAATGTAAATAGCTAGTAACCAAACGCAAGTGCGGAAGTAAGTGCACGTCCTTTGACGTCTGTGGTGTAACTGAGTCATTCTCTGAGTCTCGCCTATAAATAACCGCTCTAAGCAGCTCTCCTCTCACACTACCTTTTATTGCTACCAGATGTATGAGAATTTCGAAAAAAATCGCTGTATATATGCAAAAATAAACACGCAAAAACGATCCTGTCAAACTCAAGTCATACCGACGACGCAGTTACGATGACGTCATCATTTAAAAACCGCTATATCTTCTGGAAAGCATGCACGGTATGTTTCTGCATAGATACAAATAATAACTCGATTTTTTATTTTTTCAATTTGACATGTCATCCGCCATAGCGGACGGTCCCCTTAACCCTCTTACGCCGAAGCCCTAAAAATCAAAACCTCTCCTGTATGCCGGCGCCGGTTTGGAGTGAGCGCGAAAGCGGAAAAAATTATTTTTTAAAAAAATCACAGCGCGCTTATTTTTAAAGATTAAGAGTTCATTTTTGGCTAATTTTTTTGTCATTGCCTGAAGTTTAGTATGCAATCATCAGAAATGAAATATAATATAATTATCATATGTAAATAATGCGAGATATGGTAGCGAAAAAAGAAAAATTCATAGATAATTGTATTCAAATCACGCTGTGCAAAAAACGGTCAAAGCTAACGAGTTACTTTTTTTTCGTTGTATTGTACACTAAATTGCAATCATTTTGATATATAATACATAGTAAAACAATAAAAGCAACACCGGAAAAATATTATCACAAAATGATGTACGAATTCGTAACGCGCGGACGTATAAAAATATTATTTTCAAAAATTCACCGTAATTCTAAAAATATTGTTCTAGAGACTTCCAATTTGTTTTCAATATCAAGACAAATGATTTAAATATTACGATAATGTAAGAGTTTTTTAGATTAGAATTGCAGATTTTCGACCATTTCGGACGAGTTAAATTTGACCGCAATGCCGAAATTTTTATATATTTATTTATATGCACATATTTCGGACGATTTGGAAAAAAGCTACAACCTTCACTTATTTTTATTGTATTCTTCATGAATTTGCGCACATTTTGATATATGAAACTATAAAACGGCTAATATGAAAAGGAGCAAATATTAGAATAATGCGATGTACATATTTCGGAGACTTGCGGCCGCGAATCGGCGCGCGGAGTGAAGGTAAATATATTTTTCAAAAATTCACCATAAATCACAATATTGTTCTAGAGACTTCAAATTTGTTTCAAAATGAGAAAAATGACGGAATATTACTAGGCCGTAAGAGTTTTAGCTTACAATTGCGTTTTTCAACTATTTCGGTAGAGTCAAATTTGACCGAACGTGGTTTTTTTTCTACTTATCGTGATTTATATGCAAATATTTCGAAAAAAGAGAAAAACTACAACCTTCAATAATTTTTTGTTGTATTCTACATGAAATTGCGCACATTTTCAAATATAAAACTTTATGTAACGGCTAATTTTAAATGGTGCAAACATTTCGACAATCGCACCAAAAATATTCAGATTTTTTCGGAAGAGTTACCGTGCGGACGTAAGGAAAATGTTTTTTTTTTTTTCACCATAAATCGAAATATTGTGCTAGAGACTTCCAAGTCATTGCAAAATGAAGGTAAATGATGAATATTACTAGAATATAAGAGTTTTAGCTTACAATTGCGTTTTCGACCATTTGGTAGAGTCAAAGTTGACCGAAAGTTGAAATTTTTGCACTTAACGTTATTTATATGAAAATATTTCAAAACTGATAAAAGCTACAACCATGGGTTGTTTTTTGTTGTATTGTGCATGAAATTGCGCACATTTCCATATATAAAACTTTATGTAACGGCAAATTTAAAAGGGTGCAAACATTAGGACAATCGCACGAAAAAATTTATCGGAAGAGTTATTGCACGAACGTAAGGAAAAAGTTTTTTCATAAATTCACCATAAATCAAAATATTGTGCTAGAGACGTCCAATTTGTTGCAAAATGAAGGCAAATAATTGAATATTACTATAATATAAGAGATTTAGCTTACAATTGCGTTTCTCGACCATTTTGGTAGAGTCAAAGTTGACCGAAGGTTGAAATTTTTGCACTTATCGTTATTTATATGAAAATATTTCAAAACTGATAAAAGCTACAATCATAAGTAGCTTTTTGTTGTATTGTACATGAAATTGCGCACATTTTCATATATAATACTTCATGTTAAGGATGATTTAAAATGGTGCAAAAATTATGTCAAAGTGACGAAATAATTTTTGAGATGTGTCACTGATACTTTTAGTGCGACAAGAAAGAAATTCGCGCTTGCGCGCCTGCGTAGCGATTGTAAACAAAACAACGCCTTGATCCGTGAACTCCCAGCATCCCCCAAGGCGCGTGATTCAAAAGTTTTCGGCTGGTAGGCCTATAAGTATTTTTCCGCGAATTTTTAAAAAAACTTTTTTGAGCCGACGTATGATACGTCCAATCGGCATACGGGAGACATTTTGACTCGACGTTTAATACGTCCAATCGGCGTAAGAGGGTTAAGGGATTAGAAGTCTTCTGTTGTAGATAATCCTATGCCAGCTCTTGCTTTGTCCCCTGTTCTCATCCTTCGATTAATCAACCTGCTCCTGAATCCTAATCCCCTTGCCAGCCTCGAATAAAAAATTGTGCATAATTTCGATACTAAGATGATGTTGATTGTTGATATAGTGACGCTGTTAGCAAATTCAGTATTGTGTCCATATGGATAAGGAGGAGAATAAGTGTTGTCAGGCAAAGGTCTCTGGCATACTCCCCTGCATCTGGGAGCAGTCATGCCAGAGGCCGTAGGGAGGTTGGTGGGGACTGCCCACAGACAGTCTTCCCCTCAGATGGACCTGTTGCAGTGTCCCAGGTCGCAACAAAGGATGGCTATTGGAGAGGCATCCAAAGGAAAGTGCACAGACTGTCCTCAAGTTCTGAGGCATCCAGCCCTGAGGATAGGTGTCAGTGGTGCTTTAGTGATGAATCACAGCTGCTGAAAAGGCCTTTGTTCCTACATGATATACAAACCCTCATTCCTTTACATAAGGAATTACTTTTGGCGTAGCTGGAATTACGGCCGTTAAATTTCTTGAACAAGGTGGTTAGGCAGTAGGTAGGCCAGCCTGCCCGGATGTTAAACACTCCACTTTGCCTCCGGCCGTCTTCCAATGAAGACGTGTGTTTGTGAGCTCTTGCTGACTGGCTGTTGATCATTTTCCCGGTGGGATCTTTCTTTTTTTATTTTTGTTTTTTGAATAAATATGTATATACGGTGTTTGATATTAATATTAAATTCATTCAATTCAATTAATATGCAAACCCACTTTTTGTGATAAACTTTATAGCCACCTTTCTACTTTGTGTTAAGAGTTGGTGGTAAAGGTATGCCAACATTATTATTTACATACTTTCGCCCTTTAACGTGAGGACAAGATATGTATTTAATGTGAGGATGAGACATGTATTTAACATGAGGACGAGACATGTATTTAACGTGAGTGATATTGATCCTGTAACGAGACATGTATTCATCCGAAATTTACGTTTACGCTTTGGGAATTACCGAGGGGAACCTCAGAGGTTTGTGCTTTGTTTTGTTTTTTCTGATAATTTCTCATCTCCTTCATCCTTTCACTTACTATCGGACGAAGGTAGAAGAAGGGGTGTGTGGAGTTGGTGTATGGGGGATCTCCTCTCACTTCGGAGGGCGGTGCCCTTGGATGCGAGAGGAGTATCCTTATTACTTTGAATCATTTTTTCTTTATTTTACAGGCTAACAGTGGTGATTGTGTTTATAGCAGTATTGGTTGGATAGCTCTTTGTAATGGTTATCCTAACCTTGGAATTGTACCTGTGACTTGTAGATTGTTGTGATACTAATCCCCAAGTGTGTGTACTGATCCCCTGCTGGTAATTATATTCGTTTACCATTACTACCCTGGAGTTACGTCACTGGACGAAGCTTTCGCCGCTGCCCTGTGATGTTTAACTATTCCTGATTGTAGAAGTCTGGCAGAATTTAGAGGAATCGAAGAGGAGGAGAGCTCGTCAAGTGTTGTCGTCCTCCCCCCCAAGAAGTCTCGTCACAGGACTTCTAAGGGTCTGTCTCCTCAACTGAGGAGGTGGTTGGGTCTTCTGCTGGCTCTCCCGTTCCTTCAGGAACGGGAACCGTCACGCTGTCCTCAGGGTATAGTGTGTCGGGATCCGTAGAAGAGCAAACTTTGGTTTGCACTTCTGCTGCTAGTCCTAGAGGATCTGCCCCTAAGACTAGTTCCGGGGGCTCGTTTGCGAGTCCCCGAGTGCACGTAATCTTTGGATTCTCGTGCATCCAGAGTCGTTGCCGCCGAGTCTGCTCACCATCATTACTTGTGCACAGAGTGGAAGAAACGAGCGAGTTGCTCAGGTGACTCGCACCTTGACGGTGATCACTCTCGTGGTGATTGCTAGGTTCCCAGGGTTGACGTGATGGTCCCGTGGGACCATCCACACAGAGACCAGTGGAGGCTCCGCATCCAGTCCTCATGAGAGGTTTCGGTCTCGACGAGGACTTGGACGAGTTGGAGGATGGTGGTTTCGGTCTCGACGAGGACTTGGACGAGTTGGAGGATGGTATCAGCTCTCTCCAGTCAGGTGCATGCTCAGCCCCACCCAGACGACGGTCACGTTCGTGCAACAAACCAGTCTCGGTGGTGGTAGACAATTCGCCTGCCATATGAGACTTTTGTTACCCTCCTTGGGGAAGCGTTCTCTCCACTGCTGCTTCGTCAGGTCCTCCTTCCCAGGTCGTGCTGGGTCCTGCTGCTTCAGCAGCTGCCACAGCCCTGTCCTGGATGGGAGAACCTTCTGCTGTCCTGAGGAAGTTGGGGAGAAGAGGAAGGTGTCATCGTCGTCTTCTGCTGCCTCTTCCCGTTTGACTTCCAAGGTCCCCCAGCCGTCTCAGCTGCTCGCTCGTGAGCGTCACCGAGTGTACGGTCACCTACAGGTGACCGTGCAGCCAAGGTCCAGACTACTGAGTATGCTCACTGTCAGGGCCCAGGCACGGAGCAGAAGGATGGTAAGAGTCACTCAGGTGACTTGCCAGACCGGCGATCATTCGGTACCCAGGGTTGACGTGACGGTCCCACCACACCATTCACGTGGCAAGGATGGGAAGAGATCCCCCCGGTCTCCAGGAACAGCTTCAGCTGCTTCTGGGACCGTGGCTCGTTCGCTCTCACCGCGTTAGTGGACGCTACCAGTCACCCGACCGTCGCTCCCATTGGGACCAGACAGCTCGTACGGCTGGTAGCAGCTCCCCTGATGTACAAGACCGACGCTGCCGTCCTCGGTCCAGCGCTTCTCCGCAAGGAGACCGCTGGTCCAGATCTGCAGCTCGATCGCCACTGCAGGTTGGTGATCACCTGTAGTCCTCCCAGCCTACTGGTTCTGCTGGTAGGCAGGGTAGGAGCATCAGGTCTCCCTCACCTGTCCCTTCAACCTCCCCGGGCTACACCGGGAGGAGCGAGGCGAACAGGAGTGACCGTGAGGAGTGTGCTCCTTGCGGTCTGGCCACATGAGCCTATGAGCCTGGTTCGGTCTTGGGACCAAACAGATCATACGCTGGAGGAGATCATGGTGGGGGGGGGCTGGCTGGCTGGCAAGGACCATGACGCTTTCCTAGAATCGCAGAGTGACCATCACCACTGTTCACGGGACAGTCCCACTGGACCGCGTACGCAGAGACCGGTGTGGGCTCCCCCTTCGTTCCTCTTAAGAGGTTTCGGCCTCGATGAGGACTGGGATGCGTCGGAGGACGGTATCGGCTCTCTCCTGTCAGGTGCACGCTCAGCCCCACCCAGATGATGGTCACGGTGACCGACCGGTCTCGGTGGTGGCAGACATTTCGCCTATAGTACAAGTTTCCTAATCCTCCTCGGGAAAACGTTTTCTCCAGACGGTAACGTTTTCCTAGACTCTCGGAACGGCCATCACTGCAGGTTGATGGCTGCCCGTGACTCGCTTCTCTGGCTGCTAGTTCCGCTGGCAAGGCGAATGAGAGCGTCCAGTTTTCCTCCCCCATTCCCTCTCTTCCTATGGCTACGCCAGGAGGGGCGAGGTGAATGGGAGGGATCCTGCAGAGCGCTCTCCGTAGGATTCTGTGTCGGGGGACTGCATTCGTGGAGGGACCTTCGGGTCCTACTTGACGTAAGTCCACGTTGTTGAGGAAGGATCTTGCCCATTCCTCCTCGATTTCTACGGGAATCTAGGAGAACCACCACCCGATGATCGTCTGACGAAATTCGGGGGGTTTTGCCGAGCGCTTAAAATTCTTTGGTATTTCAAGCACACTGAGTTTTGTCTCCTACAATCTGCAAACAGTTGAGTGAGACCACGGTCTAGAGTGGGCAAGACGAGAATTCCTGATAATGGTCACCATGATAATCGGGAATCTCGCCAAATGCGTGAATTCCTTGGAATTTCTGGCGTCTCAGGAGTGTTTTGGTTTTCCTGTAATTTCCAAACACACTGTCGAGACAGACATTCCTGGTAATTGTTATTACGGACTCGGGAGTCTCACTGAGCCATTAAATTCCTGGAATTTCCAGCGTTCGAAGGAAGTGCTACTGCTGAAGGATGAGTGTCTCCGGAGGGACTTGACCTGGATGGACCTAACGGTCCGTCGCCTCAGTACGCGTTCAACCCTATGATACAGAGACGAACGGGCAATAACAGTCAATCCTCCTCTCTTTCTTTTCTCTTTACTTCTTGGTTATACCAAAATGAAACAAGGAAGTAAGAGGAATTCGGTGGAGTTTACTCCTCGGAATTCAAACCCAAGAGACTATGTTTTTGGTTCAATCCTAGGATCTTACCAAACATTTGTCAATCCGTTCAGGATGGATAGCACTGAGAGCTTGAATGCCTCTCCAGTGCTACTGTTTTGGGAACATCCAGTTCGGCTTTAGTCATCTTTGGTATCCTGTTATCACCGTAGAAGTCTCCCTTCGGGAAAACTTCACTATAGAATGAAGGTCTGCTTTCAGTCCTTATTCTTTTTCCTCGAATGGAAGAGAATTTAGGCTGGAGGTCAATGTATAGGAACCTACAAATATACTATGTATGTCCCTCGCAACATGCTTCTGTTATCAGTTGAATTGTCCAAGTAGTAGGCACATAACTGTAGTTAACTCTACGGGTATGTGACTGAGACAAATAGTATCTTCTCTTAATTGACCTACAACTCAGGACTGCCTTGCAGGCCTCCCAAGAGTTACCGGTTTCGATTTTGAGATACTAGTGGTATTGTTTACAACAGCACCATAACATTTGCATTCACCGAATAGGAGGGTTTTCTTCCCTCCCATTTTGATTAAAATCCAATTTCTTGAACGTATCTTTTTTGTGCTCGATGGTTCTAGCCCAGTGCATTCCTTCATGGAATGGAATACCTGGCAACTCAGGATGACGACAAGTTTAGCTAGAGCTAGCGGTGTGCGGCTCTGCCAGCCTGCCTCAGCCAGTACGGCTAGCTCTCTGTAGAGGATTGACTACCGATTCGAATCTCTGCCCAGCAATCACAGACTTAGGTCTCTGGTTGCTGGAATTCTCACATACGTGTATTACCATTTCTCCTGCATCGTATTTTGCCGTTGCAAGTCTATAGCCTAGTGTTCCGCGTCATCGCACCTGCCACTGCGATGACGCAGAATGATATTCTTCAGACAATCTGAGTTTGTCTTCTAATGTACATTTCATAATTCGTAAGGTGTGCAATTATTCTTTGTTCATCCTAAATTGTAAATGAATAACAGAAGACTTCGCCTGTTCCCTGCCTTGCCAGCTCTGCTTCCAAGGTTAGTAGAAATGTCCTCCCTGATCCAGCCCATGAGAAGCCGTTCTTCAGGCAGTACAATCCCTGTGTTTTCATTACTGAAAGACACTGCTTTCATTGCAAACTCCGACTTTCTCACCGAACAGCAATGAAATAGCAGTTTAGCTTTTCAGTCCTCTGTAAACAACAGGGATTAAAGCCATCTTCACTGGTTGGTGCCATCGACGGGACTTTTTCTATGTTCAGAATCTTGAGAGTTTACTTCTCTTGATTCAACTGTGAAGTTGTAGGTCTGCATTCACCTTAGTCTTTCACTAGCATATAGTATTGTTTCATACAATCAACTTACCTGTCGGATATATACATAGCTAAGACTCCGTCGTCCCCGACAGAAATTCAAATTTCGCGGCCACTCGCTACAGGTAGGTCAGGTGATCTACCTGCCTGCCCTGGGCGGCAGGACTAGGAACCATCCCCGTTTTCTATCATATTTTCTCTGTCGCCGGTGGTATCAACATTGTTGTTATTACCTCCTGACTTAGATTCATTTTTCAACCTTTGATCAACGTTTTTCGGCTTTTTGGTGACGTATTTGGATCGTGTTTAGGCATTCGCTACTGTGGACTGTTTTTGGAATAACTCTTTTGGATTTTTCTCAGTATGTCTGATTCTAATGTGAGTGTGAGAATGTGTGTGAATGTAGGCTGCAGGTGAGGATACCGAAAGCTTCGGTTGATCCTCACACTGTATGCCGTAAATGTAGGGGGGTTCAGTGTTCTGCTATTAACACTTGTAAGGAATGCGAGGGTTTGAATGCAGAAGAGTGGAAGACTTTGACTTCTTATTTGAAGAAGTTAGAGAGGGATAGAGTTAGACGACTGAAAGGTGTGAGTTCAAGGCCTATTGAGCCTTTTACGGATAATTCTAACCCTACTGATGTAGATTCTCCCTATAGATCTCATTCTCAGAGTGTTTTTTCGGATTCGGCATCGGAAATCGCCAATCTGAAAGCGACTATTAGAGACATGAAGTCCAAGATGGCTGACTCGAAAGGTATAAGGCTAGTGATAGTGAACATTTTAGTGAAGTGAGTTCTATCAGTGTTGTGGAGGGGGCGTTTGATCGTCCCTGCGGCGCTCCCAGGCCTAGACCTCTTTCCAAGCTCCCATGCCCAGAGGAGAAGGAAAGTCGAAAGCCTTAAGGAGGTCGTGGGGAATCCCCAACGGTCAGACGTCCCTTCAGCTAGCTCTGCTTCATGGCAGCCAGCTCAAGGGCGCTATAGGAAAAGCGTCCTTCTCGCGAGTGTTTCTCGTCCTCTCCCTCTCCCTCACCTAAACGAGGGTGGAAGGAGTCGAACTTATCGAGACCGCTGAAGCGTCATATGAAGCAAGACATTGATTCGAGCCCAGAGCGCTTCTCGGATGACGCCCCGTCTGCTATTAAGAAGGCGAAGGTGGCGTCAGCGTCACCTGACGCTTATGAGGAAGTACCCATCATGCTTCTTCCCGAGTGATGACGAGAGGCGTCATGCACTAGACGTGGGAGAAGCGTCAAGAAAGATATTATCGGTTCAGGAACAACTGTCATCTCTTGTGGGAGTTTTAGGCGCCCCGTCGGGAAGGACGTGACGCTTCCAATTAAGAAGTCTCGTCCTCTCTCACCTGCTCGAAGAGAAGCGTCAGACAGATGTGAAACTGCTAAACGTCTGGCAGGAGCTTCGAGTTCGAGAACTAGAACGGGGGCGGACGAGAGTGTTGTAAGACAAGAAAAACGAAAGACGTCTTTGTTCCGATACGTAATACAAACCCTCGGTCCTTTAACAATAGGAAGGTAACTAGCGGCAGCTGGGACGGTCGTAAGCTTCGAACAAGGGGAGAACGGTAGTTAACTGCTTGTCCGATCGTGCGCGCACCCACGCGCCCGAGAGGTGAAGAATCACTTTTGCTTTCGGCCGCTGGGTGTGAAGGACGTGGTTCGTCATCGCTCTCTGCCCGCTTCATCGTCGTATGCTTTGGTTTATATTGTGTTTTCTACTAATGGTTGGTTTGACTTGAAAATGAAACTGTAAGTACACTGTTTTCATTTTCATTAACTAATTATGAATCAACATGGAGCTATCGCCGTAGAGACGGCGATTTCCGCTCTTTTCATGAATTGAACCCTTGAATTATGTCTCGGTGCCGAGGGCAGGGCGCACTCGCGCCGAGTCATGTATTTTGGGCGAAAGTGTGTAATTGAAAGATGTAAGTACTCTTTTTCATTATATTTTTGCCCTGTGCGTTCGTTTGCCGAGAGCTTGATTGCGCTCGGCAAGAGCCTCTTATTTTGTATGAATAGAATGCAATGAAAGTGGATTCGCAATGCAGTTTTCTTTTAATTTTCATTTATTAATTGCATCAAATTTAATTTTGGATCAATTTCCGCTCTTACCCGGGAATTAATCCTTACGATTTATTGCTGTGAAAGTGAAAATAGCAAGTGCAGTATTGTTCATTTTCATATATATTTATGATAGCATCATATTATTATGGATCAAGTTTCCGCTCTTACCGGAATTGATTTTTCCCTCTTTAAGTTCTATGAGTGAATCGCAAGTGCAGTATTCTGTTTCATTTTCATATTACTTTTCACTGCTGTGCGGGGTAGGGGAAGCGAAGGGTCTGCCGGGAGTCGTCGGAAAGCTCTCCCGCGACTCCCTTGGTATCCGATTCTTCGTCTTCTTTCCTGCCCCCCCGCTCAGCTTCCTCGTATTTTGTTTTTGGGGTCCTTCCTTCCGTTCGTGTGGGGCATGTCTCCCCCCCCGTGCGTGAGGGAACCCCTCTTACTAATCTGTCTGTGCTACGCAGGTGCTACAGCCGTGGGAGACGACCTTGGACAGGTATGGACCACTGCGGCTGCAGGGCGTGCCTAGCATCCACGATCTGCTGCAGAGTCTAGCGAGGTCTGGGGCGGTGACCTTGGAGTGGTCTCCACTACAACCTTCACGGCCGCTTATGCTGCTTCCCCTCCCCCCGCTGGTCTACACTCCCCATGCTGTGTCGGTGACGCCGTCTGCCGCTTCTAGGGCCGGTCGCCGCCGTACCGGGGAGGGGTATGCCGCCGCCGCCTGTGTTTTCTTCGTGTTGCCTGCCCCAGACTTCCGCTGTTCCAGCAGCTCGCCCCTGGACCGGCCGCCAGTACCACGCTGGCTGCCGATGATTCTACTAGGCGATGGCTGGGCCTGCCGTACCTGTCGCTGATGTGTTCCCGCTACTGGCTTGGCTGTCCCTTCTGTGTTTACCGCTGCCGCTGTTCCTGCCGCTCCTGAGCTGGTTGCTGTTCCTGTCGCTCCTGGTTCCTGCGCCTGTCCATGCTGGTCCTGCCCATGGTGTGTCTTCCCCAGTCCCAGGTCCTTCCGGACAGGTGCAGTCGGCCGTGTTGCTTCGGCAATAGGCCCGACTCCGGCCTGGATGGAGGACCTGACGACTGTCCTGCGTGAGCTGACGAAGAAGAGGAAGGTGTCATCTTCGTCTTCGTCTGTTGCTGCCTCTTCCCCTTCGACTTCTAAGGCCCATAAGCCGAAGAAGAAGAAGGCTGCCTCCCCCCCCTAAGAAGTCTCCTTCGGGAACTTCTAAGGGCCCGTCCCACCTCGGTGGGACTTTGGGGGTCCTTCTGCTGGTCCTCCTGCTCCTTCGGGAGCGGGGAGGGGCCGTCCTCCCCTTCCGTAAGGAAGAGATAGACGGGGACCAGAGGATTATCGGTTAGCTCTGGTACTTCCTCGCCTGGTGCTAGCGGCGATGCCGCTACGCCAGGTTCCGGCTCGGTCTCTCGTTCGCGGGAGATCCCGAGTGTACGCTCTCCCTCCGGTCGGGAGACCGTGCAGCCAAAGTTTCGGCGCCAGAGTTCGCTCGGCGCCAAGACCACGGCACGGAGCAGAAGGCTGGCGAGAACCGCTCAGGTGACTCTCGCCCAGGCCAGCGGCCGCTCTCGCAGCGACCAGCTGGTAAACCGGGTTTTGTTATTCCCCCTAAGAAGACTCCTTCGGGAACTTTCGAAGGGCTCGTCACATTCCGGTGTGACGGGGGGTTCTTCTGCTGGTCCTCCTGTTCCTTCGGGAACGGGGCCCGTCTCCCCTTCTGAGAAGAAGAAGAAGACGGGGACCAAGGGTGTGGCTGGCTACCGCTGGTACACCCTCGCCTGGTCTTGGCAGCTCTGCTGCTAAGCCAGGTACCGGCTCGGTTTCTCGTCCGCGAGAAGTTCCGAGTGTACGATCTCCTTCGGGTGACCGTGCAGCCAAAGTTAAGACGCCTGAGTTCGCTCAGCGTCATGACCGAGGCACGGAGCAGAAGACTGTCGAGAGCCGCTCAGGTGACTCTCGCCAGGCCAGCGGCCGCTCTCGCAGCGACCAGCCGGTACCTCTGGGTGGACGTGACGGTCTCTGACCGGCCACGGTTTAAGGCTGGGAAGAGGTCCCCCAGGTCCCCTCGACCGGACCGGTACCAGCCTCGGCTGGTACCAGCGGTTTGACGTGCCGCGAGGACGCTCAACGGTCTCACGGCGAAAGCGAGCTCTGCAGGTCACCTGACCGCCGCTCCCACAGGGACCGGGCGAATACGGTGACCAGCAGCAGCTCGTCTGACGCACGGGACCGGGGTCGACGTGCTCAGTCGAGCCGCTCGCCACAGGTGAGCGGCCACGGCCAGGCCTGCAGATCGATCCCCACCGCGGGTTGGTGATCGGCTGCAGCCCCCCACGTACGCTGGTCCTGCCAGCGAGCGGGGGGGGAGCGTCAGGTCTGTCTCTCCACTACCTTCAACTTCCTCGGGCTACACCGGAAGAGCGAGGTAGCTAGGAGTGATCGTGAGAGGTGCGCCGCTCACGATCCGTCACGACGCCGCACGTGCCACGTATGGTCTTAGGACCAACCAGGACGTACGCGCAAGTGATTGGAGGCGACCGTCAGGGGGAGAGGGGTAGCGTCAGTTCTCTCTCCGATACCTTCAACTTCCTCGGCATACGCCAGGAAGAGCGAGGTATATAGGAGTGATCGTGAGAGATTGCGCCGTTCACGATCCCGTCACGACGCCGCACGTGCCAGGTTGGTCTTAGGACCAACCAGGACGTACGCGCAAGTGATTGGAGGCAACCGTCAGGGATCTGTTGCTGGTCCTTCTTCTGAAGGAGGAGGGTCCTGGAGCTGCTCTTGTTGGAGGGACTGGACGGTCCTACTCCTCAAGACGCTGTAACTTCCGAGATTCAGAGTAACTTTACCCAGGTTATTGCACTGATTCGTCAGCATCAACGACCGGGGGGAAGGATCGCCGCTCCCACCAGCAGAGCCCATGTCTCTGCTCGAGTCGTTTTGGGGCCCGAGAGGGAACCCAAACCGACGGTGGGTATGCCGCGATCGGAGCTTGCCGATTCTGTCTTGAACCAGAGTCTCTCGTCTCCGGACAAGAAGGCTCTCTCAGTTCTGGCCGTCGATCAAGCTACTTCCACCTCCTCTACTGCGACAGCGGCGTTTCTACGTGTCTTCGGACACCGTATTTAAATACTCCTTCGGTCCTCCTGAGAGGTTTCGACCTCGACGAGGACTGGAATGAGTCGGAGGACGGTATCGGCTCTTCTCCTGTCAGGTGTCGATCAGCCCCACCCAGACGACGTTCACAGTGGCGGCAGACCCTTACCTACAGTGAGAGTTTCGTAACCCTCCTCGGGGGAAAACGTTTTCTCCTGACGATACGTTTTCCCAGACTCTGAGAGGCCATCGCCGCAAGGCGATGGCTGCTCCTACTCTTCTCCAACTGCTAGTTCCACTGGGAAGGCGCGCGAGTATCCAATTCCTCCCCCATTCCCTCTCTCCTTACGGCTACGAGGGAAAGGGGAAGGATCCTACAGAGATTTCTCCTGTAGGATCCCACGTTGGGGACTGCGCTACCAGGGGGGACCTTCGGTTCCTACCTGACGTAAGCGGTCGTTGAGGAGGGATCCTGCCCCATTCTCGATTTCTACGGGAATCGAGAGGACCACCAGCGATATCGTTTGACGAATTCGGTGGGGGTTTCGCAGACTGCTTAGAATTCTACGGAATTTCTAGCGCATTCAGAGTGTTAGAGTTTCTTACGATCTCCAAACACTTAGGCGAGACCACGGTCCAAAGTGAGCGAGACGAGAATCCCCGATATGTTACACGATAATCGTGGGACCTCGCCTATGCTCGAATTCTGGAATTTCTAGCATTAGGAAGAAGACTGCTGCTGAAAGAAGACTATCTCACAGTAGGCGACCAACCTGGAATAGAGAAGAGCGGACGGGAATATCCAGTTTGGCTGGAACTATCGTCTTAGTATTCTGTTCACCATTGAAGCTTTCCTTCGAGGAAGACTTCTCCTTCACTCTCTTTAATAGAGAACGAAGGTGGTCGATCTCCAATCCTTATTTTGTTTTCTTGAAGGAAAGAATTTAGGATGGAGATCGTTGTTCAGAATCCTACAAATATACTACGTATATTAACCTCGCGACATGATTCTGCTAAGCAGTTGAATGGTCCGAGGGGTAGGTCGCATATCCTGGTTATTCTACGGATTGCGACTTAGACGAAAAGTATTCTAATTGAACTGCAACCCGGTTGCCTGCAACCTCCCAGGAGTTTCCAGTTTCAATTTTATATACTTATGGTGTTGTCACAACAACACCATTTAAGCTTTTATATTTACCGAAATTCGTTTCGCTTAAATATAATTGCTCGAGCATATCTTTTATGCTCGTTGGTTCTAGCCGAACGCATTCCTTCGTGGAAAGGATTACTTGGCAACTCAGGATGACGACGAGTCAGCGACAGCTACTGCGTATTGAATTGCCCGAGGCATTTCAGTATCAGCTGCCGCTTTCAGATAGACGGTTGTTTATGTCTTTCTCACCTGCTTTGATTGAATAACAACCGTATCTCTGCCCAACAATCATGGACTTAAGTCTCTGATTTAACGGGGATTCTCGCATACATGAAGACCATCTACTGCTGAGAGACGCTAGTATTCATCGTCTTCGGTATTGCGAGAATTTTAAACAGAGATATCTATTCGACTCTCATCTTTCTGTTTACCGCACGGTAAAAGAATTCTGTAATAGTCTCTTGCTGCATCGTATCCCGATAATGCGAATGATTTTTGCGGAATCTGAGTTTGTCCTCAAAATATCTTGTATTCGGAGGTGTACAATTGTTCATTGTTCACCCCGGATTAGCAGATGTATTATTGAAAAGACATCGCCTACTCCCACACCTGCCAGCTCTACTTCCAAACGTTCAGCCCATGAGAAGCAGTTTCTTCAAGCGGCTCTCCCCTGTGTTTCATTACTGAAGAACGCCCCGCTTTCATTGCACAACGGACAGCAATGAAATGGCGGTTAGCGTTTTCAGTCATTTGTAAGCACAGGTTTTAGAATCTTGAGATTCCTTCTCTCGATTCAGTTGGAAGACGTAGGTTGCATTCATTGCCTACCTTCGTCTTCAACGTCACATAGTGTTGTTTCTCCTTAAGCTGAGATTCAACGTCTATGAGATTTTCTTGCCATCAGGGACCTCGGTCTTTTGAAGGCAATTGACTTTCGCCTTTTGAGCTTATGCATTAAGAGAATCATCGCCGCGCCGTCCGGCATCGGTGACTAACAAATATTTTATTTGTTTGGTCTCTCAGCATAACTCTTAAAGGGCGAAGTCACGTGACTTACCCGGATGCTTGGACAACTTGCCTCTACTGATTCCGAACCAGTCAGTCGGCAGCTGTCAGAGCGCCCGAGTCAGTTACGAACTATGCTGTGGACTTAGTTCGGTTGTTCCAGAGCAATCATTACTTCGTCTTAATAGCTTGTCAGTATGAGTACTGTACTAAAACCAAAGTCGAGAAGAGGGATAGGTCATACGACTATTCCCTTCTTTTCGTCTTAGGTAACTGCATGACTTCTCTTGAGAAGTCAAGCACAAAGGGATGGGGATTTGTGACGCTCGATTTCGTACCGATCTTCGTAGCGAAGACTCGGAACCCTTCGGTAACTGACGATTGGTTCGAGTCCTTCACAAATACCCTCCCTAATGGACGTCACCGCCTCCGATACGAAGGCTATGCTGCTTTGTCCTGTGAAGGTGCGACGGAGCTGTCTGAAGAAACTCGACACCCAGGATGAGTGCGGACGCCTCTTCATCATTCTCTCGCGTTCCGCAAGAACTTCTCCGTGGCGCAGGTAATGAAGGCAGGCGCTGGTCCAACCGGACCGCATGCACCTCCTTCTACCTTCAGGATATTGCCACAGTTCCTTGGATCTTTTTCCTTGGGAACCGTGGTGGTTGCTCAACACGTTGTGTAGTTAACCCAGACCCTCGCAGGCTGAACAGCATCGAGTCCTGGTGTGACCGTAAGAATGGGATGAGGATGAGAGTGTGACTGGCTCCTCTGTACTTTCCCATCTTTTTCTTCCTTCCCCTCTAACCTTTGGGATAGAGGGGACACGGTCGTCACCCTGCTGGGTAAGGACGAGATGCAGGTGAGCTACTCAATAGAGCACCATCCTATCCCTTTCAGTAGGGATAGGAGTAAATATCCACCACTTCCTCCAACAAGGGGGAGGAAGTGGATGCCAAATTGAGACAAACCCATCATTTTATGATTGTCTCTTGCAAACAGGAACAAGTTCTTGCTTGCTGGTACGAAGAGATACGCTTGCCTCTCTCTTAGTACTTGGCCCAGAGGTCTGACCATTGATCCTGCGGTGCACACCCCGATCAATCGGACAGAGGTTTGGATCCCTCCCTTGCTCTTACGACCAGGGAGGCACTCCAGGGTTGGACGAACACCAGTCTGTTCACCAAAAAGACTCAGATTCCTCCCACCAAGAAGTGAGTCTTCCTATTGTTAAGGACCGAGGGTTTGTATTACGTATCGGAACAAATGACAATTTGTCGAAAATTGCATTTTTCCTAACTATACAAAACACCTGAGGTCCTTTACATATAGTCCCACCTCATGACCACCCCTCCACCTGCAACTTTTTGCATGGGCCTAAAGCAAAGCAAAAGTGATTCTTCACCTCTCGGGCGCGTGGGTGCGCGCACGATCGGACAAGCAGTTAACTACCGTTCTCCCCTTGTTCGAAGCTTACGACCGTCCCAGCTGCCGCTAGTTACCTTCCTATTGTTAAAGGACCTCAGGTTTGTATAGTTAGGAAAAATGCAATTTTCGACAAATTGTCATTTTAGAAGTGAAGCGTCATTTCAAGCGGATCTGAGAGTGACGCTCCCGTCCAAGATTGTGACGCCGAGTAGGACGCCCTTAGAGAGCGGAGCGTCTTCCAGACGCGAAGCGTCATCAAAACGTCAACAAGAGACGTCATACATGACGCTCGGAGAGCGGGAAGCGTCATACAAGGCGTCTTCTACAGTTCATGAGAAGACGCAGGTTGTGACGCCTTCCAAGTCTATCAAAACGGGCAAAAAGGACAAAGAGTTTCATTCCCTTAGCCCCTCTCCTATCAGGAGTTTGTCTCCTCCAGAAGAGGAAAGTTTCAGAAAGGAGAACGGAAAACTCAGATATATCCCGAGTTGGAGGAAAACTCGGATGATGACGATCTTGGAAGGAAGAGGGGGGCTTGTCCAACTATAAGGTGTTGACTACCCTGCTTCTTGAGGAATACGGAGACGAGTTGACTCCGGCTGCTCCTCCTTCTCCACGCTCGCTCTTTTCTAGTGCGAAGGCGAAGAAGCCCTCGTCTTTTCTGAAGATGAAGCCCACCATCTCGATGAAGCGGGCTTTACACGCCTTAGACTCCTGGATGAAGTCGAAGAAAGACTTAGTCAGGACAGTATTTGCATGCCTCCAGCAAGGTTAGCTGGGAAAGAGGCATATGGTACAAGACGGGGGAGAAATATGGGTTATCGCTCTCCCTTCTACAACAGAGGCAGATTTTTCGACGTTAGTTGACGCTTCAAGGCGTCCAAGTCTCATTCTGCTCGAATTACATGGAGTATTTCAGAACTGGATCATCTCCTCAAGGGACTCTTCCATGTATTGGAAGTCTTCAACTTCTTGGATTGGTCCCTTGGGTGATGTCCAAGAAAGCTCATGATTCAGAGGAATCGAACCTGAAGCCCTGTTATGCATTTTGTCTTGCATCGACAAAGCGGTACAGGATGGATCTTTTGAAGTCTCTTCATTATTTGGAGCAGGTCTTTTAAAGAAAAGGACGGTGTATGGCGCCTTCTTAACAAAGGCAGTCTCGCATGCTCAGAGGGCAGCTCTACTGTATGCACCTCTGTCTGACTATTTGTTCCCTTCTCAGTTAGTGAAGGACGTGGCTCACTCTTTAACTGAGAAGGCGACGCAGGATCTTCTGACGCAGTCGGCTAGGAAGAAGAAACCTGCTTTAGTATCTGACAAGAAAGGACCTAGCACTTCTATGCAGCCCTTTCGAGGTGGTCCGATCTCCAGACCTCCCGCAAGAAGGAAGGCTCCAGAGAAGAGATAGGTCCGCCTTTCGTCCCTTAAAAAGGGAAAATGAAAACAGTTTCTCCTCCAAGCACCAGTAGGTGCCAGGCTCCTGGGATTCGTGGAGGCCTGGACACTGATAGACGCAGACGCGTCTTCATTGAATATCATAAGGAAGGGATATCGTATCCCTTTCCTGAATACTCCGCCCCTAACGTCAATACCAAGGGAACTATCAGCCAAGTACAAGGACCCTGTGCTGAGGGATACTCTTCGATCGATGGTGGAACAAATGTGGACAAGAGTGCAATAGAACTAGTACTGGATCAAAACTCCCCGGGTTTTACAATCGCCTTTTCTAGTGGCGAAAGCCTCGGGAGGATGGAGACCAGTACTAGACGTCAGCTCTCTGAACAAATTTGTTCAGAAGGAGAAGTTCTCCATGGAGACTTCTGCTTCAGTCCTAGCGTCATTACGACAAGGAGATTGGATGGTGTCTCTAGATCTCCAGGACGCCTACTTTCACGTCCCGATCCACCCTTCGTCGAAGAAGTACCTCCGTTCATGACGGGGGGAAGGATCTTTCAGTTCAGAGCCTTGTGTTTCGGCCTGTCCACAGCTCCTCAGGTCTTCACAAGCCTGATGAGGAATGTGGCGAGATTTCTTCATCTCTCAAAGGAGTGAATGTCTCGATGTACTAGACGACTGGCTCATCAGGGCCAGATCGGAGAGACAGTGTTTGGAGGACCTAAAGTTAACTATGGATTTGACCAAGGCGTTGGGATTGCTTGTGAACCTCGAGAAGTCTCAGATGACCCCCAGACAAGACCTAGTCTATCTGGGGATTCGGATGGATTCTCGGGGTTTTCGAGTTTTTCCTTCGCAAGAGAGAACCGCAAAAGGTTTGAGGATAATCTCTCTCTTCTTAGAGAAGCAGCAAACGTCAGCGAGGGAATGGTTGAGCCTTCTGGGGACGCTTTCCTCGCTGGAACAATTCTTCCCTCTCGGAAGACTTCATATCCGTCCACTTCAATTCTTCCTCAAGAAGTCTTGGAGCTGGAAAAACGGACAACTGTCGGACGTTTTTCCCATTCCAGTGGAGATAAAGGCACACCTACAGTGGTGGTTGCTACCTCTGGAAGAGAACAAAGGGATCTCTCTAAGAACACAGAACCCAGACCTAGTGTTGTTCTCCGACGCGTCGGAGACGGGTTGGGGAGCGACATTAGGCTCAGAGGAAGTGTCAGGCACCTGGGAACCAGCACAGGTGTCCTGGCACATAAACTGCAAAGAGCTCTTCGCCGTACACCTGGCCTTGAAGAGCCTAGAACCTCTGGTGAGAGACAAGGTAGTGCAAGTAAACGTGGACAACACCACCGCACTTGCCTACATTCGGAAACAGGGAGGGACACACTCCTCGTTCCTTTACGAACTCACGAGAGACCTATTACTTTGGACGTCTCACAGGAACATCTCCCTGCTGACAAGGTTCGTACAGGGAGTAAGGAATGTGAGGGCGGACAGGCTCAGCAGGAGGAACCAGGTCCTTCATACAGAATGGACTCTGCACGAGGAAGTGTGTCTCGATCTCTGGTCTCTGTGGGTAACTCCTCATGTGGATCTCTTTCGCAACATACATTTCAAAAAGGCTCCAGTGTTTTGCTCGGTCGTGGAAGACCCAAGAGCGATTATGGTAGACGCCTTCCTGCTAAACTGGTCTCGAGTGGACGTTTACGCTTTTCCCCCATTCAAAATCCTGGGGTTAGTAATGAAAAGTTTGTGGCGTCAAAAGAGACGAGGATGACATTAATAGCCCCCTTTTGGCCGGCCCAGGAATGGTTCACGGAGGTGGTAGAGTGGATCGTAGACTTTCCAAGATCCCTACCAGGAAGGACGGATCTTCTCAAACAACCACACTTCAAGAGGTACCATCAAAACTCCCCGCTCTCGCTCTGACTGCCTTTCGACTATCGAAAGACTTGTCAGAGCGAGAGGCTTTTCTCGCGAAGTGGCAAGCGCGATCGCGAGAGCTCGCAGAACCTCCACTACGAAAGTATACCAGTCGAAGTGGGAGGTCTTTAGAAGGTGGTGTAGAGCCAAGAAGTTGTCCTCCTCCTCTACCTCTATAGCGGAAATTGCTGATTTCTTGCTATTCCTGAGAGTAAAATCTCATCTAGCCGTATCCACAATAAAGGGATACAGAAGTATGCTCTCGGCTGTATTCAGGAACAGAGGATTAGATCTGGCAAATAACAAAGATCTCCACGATCTCATAAGATCTTTTGAGACTTCAAAGTCTAAGGAACGTACTCCGAACTGGAACTTGGACGTAGTCCTCAAATATCTGTCTTCGGATAGATTCGAGCCTCCGCATCTGGCATCATTTAGAGACATAAACTAGAAAATGCCTATTCCTTTTATCTTTAGCGACGGCAAAAAGAATAGTGAGTTACAAGCTCTGCAGGATAAAGTAGGATTCAAGGGAGACTCGGCTATTTGCTCGTTTAAGACCCTGTTTTTAGCGAAAAACGAGAATCCCACGAATCCCTGGCCTAGGTCATTCGAGGTCAAAGGAATGTCGAGTCTCGTAGGCAGAGAAGCAGAGAGGTCTCTATGCCCTGTTAGAGCTCTGAAGTTCTATCTTCAGAGGAAGCGTCAGTTGGGAGGCTCTAGACAAGGTCTTTGGTGCGCGGTAAAAGACCCCACAAGACTGATGTCCAAGAATGCTCTAGCGTTCTTTGTAAGAAACGTCATTACGGACGCTCATAAGGTCTGTCCTGACGAACAATTACAACTACTGAGAGTAAAAGCTCATGAAGTAAGAGCGGTTGCGACGTCTCTCTCGTTTTATAAGAATATGTCGCTTAAAAACATTATAGATACGACATATTGGAGATGCAACTCAGTATTTGCATCTCATTACTTGAAAGACGTGCGTGTGACGTATGAGAAGTGCTTTTCTCTAGGTCCTATCGTATCGGCAGATACGATTCTGGGTCGGGAGCCGACACCAATCCTTAAATGTATATACTGTTCTTCTGTTTGGATATGGTCGAGAATCTCTTCGAACAATGGAGGATTCAGGCTCGCACGGGCGGCCGTCTATGTTGTTCATAAGAGAATTCTTGTCATATCCAATTAGTTGAGTAAAATTTTTTTTGGAAAATTATGTATGTGTGCGTAGTGGTTTTTGAGTTACGGTTGTTGTGACGAGTTCGGGGATAACTCGTAACAATCCTTAGTTCTAACATATGGTTAGGATCAGGTGGTCGGGATTGGTTGTGTGCTCCTTCATAAGGTGTATTGTCATATAAGTGGATCAGCACCCATGGGACAAAGTCCTTTTAGGCTCTGCTGAGTAAGTGGGTAAGAACCCCATCGGCAGACCCACAAGAACTCTTGGCCATAGATCACATATCTCGCTAAAGTTTCTTGAGGTGATGCAGACTACTGGGCAAACACCCACGAAGTCTACCACCTATCAGGTAGGAACCAAGGTTTTATTTATACCTACAACATATGTTGTTTACCTGTCTATTCCATATAGTAGCTGTCTCTTACCCTCCACCGAAGGGTGCCAATCAGCTATGTATATATCTGACAGGTAAGTTGATTGTATGAAAATGATATTGTTATGTTACAATAAAGTTTCATACATACTTACCTGGCAGATATATACAATTAAAGGCCCACCCAGCCTCCCCGCAGGAGACAGGTGGAAGAGAGAAAATATGATAGAAAACGGGGATGGTTCCTAGTCCTGCCGCCCAGGGCAGGCAGGTAGATCACCTGACCTACCTGTAGCGAGTGGCGCGAAATTTGAATTTCTGTCGGGGACGACGGAGTCTTAGCTATGTATATATCTGCCAGGTAAGTATGTATGAAACTTTATTGTAACATAACAATATCATTTTCGTCTTAGTTGAGATTCAACTACTATGAGAACTTCTGTCTTGCCATCAGGGACCTCGGTCTCTAGAAGGCAATTGAATATCGTCTGATGTACACATCCCTTGAGAGAATCATCATCTCGTCTCCAAACATCGGTGGCGAACAAGATAGAGGATTTGTATTGTTGTTCTCCGCATAACCCTTCAAAAGACAAGTGTCGTGTGACTACATCTTGGATGCTGGACGGCTCACACTGAGCGCAGTCAGTCAGCAGCTGTTGAAGAGTCTGAGACCATCGTGAGCTACGCTGTGGACTTTGTATTGGTTGATCCAGATCAGTCATTACTTTGTCCTATTGGGGTGTTGCTGTACCCATAAAGGATCGACACCCACCATGGAGTGTCGGTCGGTGTCTTTATCCACTGCGGACTGCCATTGCAGAAGTGTCTGATGACATCTTTCTCCAAGTATTACGAGACCGTGAGAGACTTCTCTGCAGTTGGATACTCCACTGGATGGGTACATTTCATCACTCCGAAGAATATGTTGGACAGGAAGATAGATAAGGTCTCATTGCAACCATATTTATCTATTCCTTCGGGCCTGCCCACAGGTCCTTTGGAACCTCATTTCCTTGGACCGGTTGTGGACGCTTGCAGGTTGTGTTTGCTTACCGGGCTCCTTCAAGAGGACAAGTTGCATCTCGCCTATGGTGTGCAGTTCTAGAAGTAAGAAGGATGCAAAAGTGACTGGCCTCTCTACCTTCCCCACCTCGTCCTTCCACTCCTCTTCCTTCAGGTTGAGGATAGAACTCAAACTACACTGGCTGGTCAGGCTATTGATGATGTAAGCTTAGACATAGAGCTTCCTTTCTATGTTTCTTACCAGAATCATAGAAGCAGTCCCTCTCCTTCCTCTAGCAAGGGGAGGACGAACACTGGCAATAATGCAAACCCTTCCCAGAACTTTGCATTAATGCCTCTGACTAAATATTCTTCACAGCCCATTTTCGGATGAATTACGATTCCTCACTCATCTTGAAAAGGCCCAGAAGTCTGACTCTTGATCATGCAGCTCCTATACTCCGATCAAGTTGTCAGAGGCAGGGCACTCCTCCTCACTCTTACGACCAGGAGTAGCAGCCTAGGTGTGTAGAACTCCAGTCAGTTCTAGAGGCTCACTCATATTCCTCCCACCAATCAGTGAGTCTTCCTTATGTAAAGGACCGAGGGTTTGTATATCGTTTAGGAACAAATCACAATTTTTTAAAGTAAATTGTATTTTTCCTAACTATACAAACCAGAGGTCCTTTACATATATGCCCACCTCATGCCACCCCTCAATCTGAACCTGGGCCAAAAGGCAAAGAGGAGTGTTTGCATCTGGGCAGGCTGGTCTACCCACCTGCCACACAGTAGTTACTGCCTAACCACCTTGTTCAAGAATTTGATGGCTGTAATTCCAGCTACGCCGAAAGTAATTCCTTATGTAATGTTTTGGACACTGTCCACTCTCCCCCTGTGCCTTGCAAAAGATTTAGTGAGCCAGTGAAACCTTCATACAGTTTTTGGGACTCCCCAGAAAATTTTTTGCTGGAATGACCTATGCTAGAGCCAGGGCGTTCTTTCCTTGAAATGTTCCTCTTCCTCTTGAGAGAGCCCACAAGCAGCTGAACTGCTACTAACCCCTGAGTGCCTGAGCGCCCAGGGATGCCTGAATCTAGTCTTTCAATGCTCGCCAGTATATGAACCCCCTTCTACAGTCAAGTGTTCCGCATGAACGTACTTGGCCTTTGGATTGTTTTTGACCCATTCTGCAGTGCGCTCTGCACCAGATGCCAAGTGACTAGCGCCAGCTGTTCCTTCATCTTCATGGATCTTTCGCTCTTCTCAATTCAGCATCAGTTATCTGACATTTTAAGTTTACTCAGGAAAGACCCATCTTCTAACTAGGACCTTAGGAGTTCATTGCTATTGCCTGTGTATTCAGAAAATGATGGCGAGGAGGATGTTTAGATCAAGGTTCACCTCGACTACTTATGCAGCATTATTGAAGTGGCTTTGACGTTTTTCATGACGGATGAGTCTGCAGACAAAAAACTACCAAAATTGGTACTATTTCCTTTGGCAAGGAAGGCTCTCTGCAAATTGAATAGTTGGCTAGATGAGAAAAGAGAGCAGGGGAAGTCTTCATTTAGCCATCCCCCTTCTTGTCTGGTACAGTGGAGGTATTCAGAATACGAAACCAGGGAAGCTCCCTGTCTAGGCGTGGCTGCCTCCTCTCGGGTCTCATAGACTCATCATGCAGGTCGGTTTTCAATGCAGTCAAAGTGATGTTCTCCCCTATGGAGACTGATCATCTTGAAAACCTCTTTAGGAGTTTTGATGTTTTAAGTTTCCTGAATTGGTGTGTGTGTGCATTGGCCCAGAAAATCAAGAACTGTTCCCACCGGAAGACATAGTGACTGATTGGCTGAACATCCTTTCATGTACAGATAAGGGTATAAGGGATGAGACTCAAGAGTTGGCATCACTCTATACTTTAGGTAAATTGTATTTTTCCTAACTACAAACCTGAGGTACTTTACACATAGTCCCACCTCATGCCACCCCTCACTCTGTTCCTGGGCCTAAAGTAAAGTGAAGCTTCACCTCCCAGCCGGGCGGGACACCCGACTACTGGACAAGCAGTTAACTACCAAACCGCCTTGTTCAAAAGATTACGACCGGTTCCAGCTGCCGCTGATTACATTCCACATGTTAAAGGACCTCAGGTTTGTATAGTTAGGAAAAATACAATTTACGACAAATTGTGATTTTAAGGCGCTTGGTTAACGCCAAAATTCCGCAATTTTTGGCACTGAAATAAAGAGTATTGGCACTGATTCTTACCTAGCAGAGGTAACATTAATCTGTTATCCGTGCTAAAATTCCCAATTTTCGGTTATCTGCGATTTTTGCTTAACAAGCCAACAGAACGGAAACCCCGCCAATAACTGGAGCCTACCTGTACTTGTATGCTTTGTAGTCACTGGGTTCATCCCTAGCTACAAAGCCCCACTGTTGTAGAGGTGAATCTGGCCAACTAGCCACACCCTACATAAATAAAATGATCAGAGGCAGTATCTACCTGCAGCAGCTCTTTTATTAGGTAGGAACGAGCATTGTTTCAATGCTATTATTTTGTAGTCTTTAAGTCAGTATCATTAATAATGTTTGGAGTAGAAACTAGCCAAATCCCACTTCCGGGTCAATTTGGGATTCAGCATTGCAAATACTTGGTTAGTTATATATGTAAAAAGGACATTTTTATGATAAATATTTTTTACATACTTACCAAGTAATTACGAATTAGAGCCCTCCCTCCCCCTCATATGGGAAAAGGGTGAAAACAATTTAACTCCTTGCTGAAGTTGTTCCTCTCTTACCCTGAAAGTCGGCACGCCTAGTACCTACACCGACACTAGCACTACCGCGTCAACATTTTTAAGCTGCCACGAGTCAAACTTTGAGCTATGTAATTACTTAATAAGTATATATAAAATGTTATTTTATCATAAAAGTGTCTTATTTATAATTCTGTCAATTTATTTTAAGGTCAAACTCCAGTACGACAGGATTACAAGTTCTCCAGGTTTCTCTCAACAACTTCACCACATGAAAGGATTCTCCAGCGGTATCGTGCTAGTTCTGCAAGTACTATGTCGAGAATTCCTATTCCAAGCTCACAAGGTGATACAGAGGTAGGTTTTACATGTAGGAGTCTCATGTTATTAAAACATAACCAAGTTGTTCATGGAAGTGTGAATGAAGATTTGTGAATAATTTGAATAATGAGTTCTCTTTCTTATATTGTATGCAATAATGTAATTTAATTTTATGATTTTTAGTATGTATTTGACCTTTTGCTTAACTTTACAGGATGAAATCAGCTCCCCATCCTTTGACACATCAGGTCTATCTTTGTCCGATTCTTCTCAAGCAGACGAAGATGTAACAGATGTCAAATCATTATCTGGTTCAGTTACTGATGTCCGCTCGAATTCTGGATCTACCACTGATCTAAGGCTACTCTCCAGTGCTTCAAAGGTTGTGAATTGACTCCTTTTTAGTTTGTTAAAACAAGAACTTGAAAATCAGGATCCCTCTTAAGTTTGCAGTTGTACTGCCTAAAAAAATGTGCTGTTCAAAGTCATTGTTACAATGGAAATAGTAAGACTTGCAAGCATTTTTATTACAATTGGGATAGATTTTTTTTTTTCTCCATTGAAATTCTTCAAATTTTTTATATTCATATAAAGGAAATGTATTGCCTTATGCAAGGTTTAGTATAGTGGAACCTTGCTTTAATGGACTAATTGTGGGGGAAGGTCGTCCGTTGAAGTGAAGCATTGGTTTTTTTTTATAAAAGTAGCTTACCAAATAATTACTTAGCTAACAATTAGCCTTGCACGGCATCCTAAAATTTTAAAAATTTGTGCACAAGTGACTGTTGCAATGCGTGGGTGACAGGTCTTGCCCACCACCGTGGAAACGCGCGAGCGACATTAGCCGATAGTTTCATTCTTTATGCTGTGCAGCTGACAAGATTTTGTCTAACGCTTCCCATGTTCATGTTCGCTGCTTTGTAGTTGCTGAAGTCGGTGATGTACTCACTTTAGATGGTTTTCTTTCTGTGCTGTGGTATTATTTTGGTTGGCTTTACCATTAATAGTTTCATTCTCCTCTCTTAGGTTAGAGTATCAGTACTTCCAGTCTTTGCTATTGCATCATAACATAACTTACTGAGTTATGTTATGATGCTCACACGAGGTGCACCAAATGCAGAGGTCAGGTATGTACAAGAGAGCATACTTGTGATGAGTGCGAGGAGTGGGATGAGAGTAGGTGGAAGTTTTTAGAGTCCCACCTTAATAGGTTGGAGAAAAATTGGATTAGGAAGGCAGCCGCTATTGCCAAAAGTAGGGCCTCTGTTAGTAGGGATTCTTCCCTTAGGCCTAACACAGACTCTGGTCTCCTTCTTCCTTCTACACCTGGAAATAATCTTTCTCCTATCCTCAGCCTTCCCTCCCTCCTCTTACTCCAGTGCTCAGCTCCTATGATTCCAAACCCAATGCCATTGCCAGTCTAGTCTAGGATTAACATTTAAGTTCGGTGAGAAGTTTAATCTTTTAATAAGTTGTTTCGGAGTTGGGGGCATCTCTTAGAGTCCTCATGGACAAAGTAGAGAAAGTGTACAGTGATACAGCGCCAAGTGAAGTGTCAGTGGAGGAGGTGGTTGCCCGTCCTGTTCTCCTAGACGAAGGTCACTGTCCCCCTCCCCTGCATCAGGGAGAAGACATATTATAGGTCCAAGGGAGGCTGATGGGGTTTGCTCACTGGCTGCCGCCCCCTTGGTCGGTCCTGTTGTGAAGTCCCAGGATACGACCGACTGCCGTTGAAAAGGGATGTCTGTGGATGTGCACCGTTTATCATTCAGTTCTGAATTGGAGTCTGATCACGGGCGATGTAGATGCTACGGCAACGCTTCTAGGTCATTAAAAAGGAAAGTGTATGATTCGGCTCCCAAGTCCCCTGTGCTAATCAAACAGCATAAGGACCTCTATGACCTCACCCTTCCTTCTTGTAGTTACAGGGTTGATCCTTCAGTATTTGCTCCGGTACAGCTGCCTTCTCATCCGTGGGACTCACCAGTGCTGCTGTCTCCCAAGGATTCCAAACATCAGAAGTTCATTGCTAGGCACTTGTCAACTGAGTGTCTGGCTCAGCGTGAGGCTCCCACTCCCAAGAGCCCAGTCCCAGGCGTGCTCCCATCTCCAGTGACTGCACATCCACCACTGGCTTCCACAACGCCAGTTCTCGCTCCCACTTTGACTGCTGTCACTCCCGCAATGCCTGTTCCCGCTCCTACGATGACTGCATCCATTCCTGTTGATGTCTGCTTCCACACCTGTTCAACCCGCACCTGGACCTGCTTTGGATCTGCAGCACATGGACCCTTCTGCTTCAGGACAGGTAGCCCATCGGCAACAGCTGACCCTAGTTTCAGAATCAGATGACCCCTCTCTTGCACCACTGAAAAGCCAGCTCTCAGAGATCCTGAGTTACAGCAGGAAAGCTCCTCCGCTAGATCCCTTTAAGAAGGCCGATGACCTAATCATGCGTTTCTGTCGATGAATCAACTTGAACTCGCTCACCTTCCCAAGATGGTCCTTTCCACCTCCTCCAGGAAAGCTTTGAAAGTAGTTAAAGTGGCTCTCGATGAAGAGGGAACAAGGGAAGGCGACGTTCGCTCGTCCTTCCTCGCATCTTGAAAAAGAGGACCCCTTACGACAGAGGAGAAAGCCCCTCCCTGGGAGTTGCTGCCTCCTCCCAAGGGGACTTCTCTATTCTCATTGACTCTTTGCTCCATTTAGCTTTGCTTCAGCCAGAGTTTTCTTCTCAGCAGAATTGGACCACCTCGTCAAGAGCCTGTTTAAGGTGTTTGAAGTGTTCAGTATCCTCGACTGGACAGTGGGTGCTCTCACAAAGATCAAGATTGCCATAAGGATGGTTGACTCCATTTCGGCAGATTTGAGTATGCTTTTGTGCATGGATAAAGCTGTCCGAGAAGGCTCTGCAGAACTTGCGTCACTCTTCACCTTCAGACTTCTGAAGAAGAGGGACCTTTGGTGTTTTTTTTGCTTTGAAAGGAGTTACATCCTCGCAGAAGGCGGCTTTGCTTTTCGCACTTTTGGACCCATCCCATCTCTTACTGCAGGCCATGGTAGAGCAGATAGCTGCAGACCTGTAGAAGAAGTATACTCAGGACCTCTTGACTCATTTGTCTGAAGTTCGTCTCTGAACAGCACCCCCTTACTTTGACGAGATCCATGTCTCATTCTAGACCCCGCTCCAACCAGTGCTTCCATTTGAAGCCCATTAAGAAGCACTCCTCCTCCAAGTCTCCATTGAAGAAGTGAACCAGAAGTCGTTTGTGCCCCAGTGGGAGCCAGGCTCCTCGAGTTTTGGGAGAGGTGGACTTGCAGGGGAGCAGAGCCATGGATCGTCAGGGTATTAAAGGAGGGCTACTGTATCCCTTTCTTGGAGACCCCTACTTTATCTCGTCTCCCATCGCATGGACGGCATACTCAAAGACTCAGAAAGACACACTGCCCTTTCAAATGAAGTATCCTCCCTCCTGAAGAAGGCCATAGAGGAAGTAGTAGAGGTCAATTCCCAGGGAATTTACAACGGCCTTTTTGTAATTCCCAAAACATCAGGGGGTTGGAGACCGATACCGACATAAGTGCTCTCAATTGCTCCATCCAAGCTCAGTATGGAAAAGTCAGTCAGTCATGTCATCCATTCATCCGGGCTCATCTGCACATCCCAGGTCATCCAACATCCAAGAAATACTTCAGGTTCGTCTTCCAGTTTTGGTCACTCTGCTTCGGTCTTTCCACGACACCTCAAGTATTCTCTTGAGTTCTCTCTCATATCACCAAATGGCTTCACCTGGTAGGCATCAACATCATTCTTATTTAGACTACTGGCTTCTTTGTTCACCATCGAAGGAACAGAAAACGAAGGACCTTCAGACAACACTTCACCTCCCAAGAATTGGGAATCCTTCTAAATCTCCAGAAGTCCCAGTTGGTGCCATCTCTAAAGATTCTTTATTTGGCAATGATTCTCAACTCTCAGACTTCTCAGGCTTTTCCGTCCCCAAAGAGAGTAGCGAACTGCATTCAGTCAATCGCCAAGTTCCTCTCATCGTGCTCAGCTCTACAGTGGATGAGTCTGCTAGGAACGCTATCTTCAATTGAGGCCTTCGTTCCCTTGGGCAGGTTACACATAAGAAATCTTAAATTCTTCCTCAAAACCAGCTGGGATAGGAAAACTCAACCAGACTTGATCTTTCCTATCATGCAGGAGATAAAATCTGATCTCAAATGGTGGCTGCCAGAAAGAAGGTATTCACAGGGGAGATCCCTTCATCCTCCCATTCCCGACCTGGACTTTTACTCGGACGCTTTAGATCTGGGCTGGGGAGCCCTCCTAGGGTCTCAGGAAGTCTCCAGGACATGGTCTCCAGGAGAAACAAAGCTCCATATCAACGTCAAGGAGTTGAAGGCCATTCATCTAGCCCTACGTTTGTTCTCATACGTGTACAGTGGGGCCTCGCTTAGTCGCGGATCAGCAATCACGGATTCAGTTAATCACAGGTTTTTCCTTGGACTACTTCTCAGTCTATATCCTGGTATGAATCGCTGCAGCGCGGGCTTGTCCTTGGTAGGCTAAGCCTCGTCCGAGTCCGATAACCAGCAAATGCATGAACAGATTCATATTTTGATATTAAGTGACAATCAAGGTAATAAAACCATTCTCACCTTATATATTATTGGCATATCTTCATAATATATAGCCTATTCATGGAATAATTCCACGTCATTGACATCAACTTGTACTAGTTGAGTGGCCAGCAGAAATGTAAACACAGAGTTACATTGCTTCACAGCACCTTTGACATTCGTTAATCTTTTAGAAATGTTAATAGTAATAGTGTAATTACAGTAGTAATAACATTTAGGAAAACATTAATTTTCAATTCGAAGTTCATTATTGTTTTGGTAAAACGTAATCAACTTCTCTGAACACTGCAGTCATACAAACGATAATGTCATAGATTATCGTATTGTTTGCGATCGGTGACGAAGCGTAAACGTAAAACCATTTTTACCTTATATATTATTGTCATATATTCATTGGCATATCTTCATAATAAGCCTCTTCAAGTTTACATTATGCATTGATTACTTTATTTTGATGTGATTACATTAATATTACAGTATGGTACTGTAATAAGTACAGTAACTATTTTTGATCATAAATGTACGTATATTCATTCACGGAAAAAATATGTACGATCGCTGTGACGTCACCAAACCTACAGTTTCGTTCGTACATACTATTTTTACACAATGTGATAGTTGTTACACCGTTCTACAAACTATGATGTATTTTACATAAGCCTATAAACTCTATCATAAATCACTTTACTTACTTTTTTGTGGAGCCCAAATACTATATCCTGGAAAATTAACGAAATCGCGAATTTTATCATAGAGCAAGATTCACTAATTACTGTGTTTTCTTCTTCTTTTCATGACTAAATGCATTTTTAGGATAAACTCATTTTCAAATACTATGAATGTAAATAGCAAAATCAATATCTCTCTCTCTCTCTCTCTCTCTCTCTCTTACAGAAAAAAAACTATAATACTGATCTATTATTATCGTAATAAAAGAACAAGATGGTCCCCGACATTTGTAGGTACATGTGTTGCCATATTTTTATTCTTTCTGTGATTTACGAAACTGTGCTTCAATACAACTTTTATAGTTTACTCAATGATTATCACATATAATAGTATATAAGAGAATATCTTATCACCATCCATGTTTCATTTCTTTGGTCAAGAATCCCTCTCATTCACTTTCCAAGAACAGCCTCTTGTTCTTTACGTATTAGGGACTTAATATCCGAATCTCATTCCCAGATACAGGAGAAGTCTCTTCCGTTTGCTAAAGTGAAAGCACATGAGGTCAAAGGTGTGGCCACCTCTCTCCTTTAAGCATAGCTTGTCACTTTCTACGATCCTTCAATCAACTTATTGGAGGTGCAAGTCGATGTTCGCGTCACATATTTGAAAGAAGTAGAAACAGTGTTTGAAAATTGCAGTACCCTTGGCCTGTTGGCAGTGGCTGGCATGGTATTGGGTCAGAAAGCATAGGAGAGACACTATCTCTCTCCTATCTCTTCCTTGTGTCAAGGATGTTGAGGTATGGGGAGCCTGGAGGGGTATTATTTATCATAAAGGATTAGTTTATTCAGACCTCAGCCAATAAAAGCTCTTCTCGGGGTGGTTATATAGCTTGCGGGTACCTGGTACCTGGAGGACCCACCAGATTGTTGTTTGGTTAGTGTCTTTATCATGAATTTGTGTATTAGTGACAGGTTTACTCTCTGGTCTTGTTATGGTACTGCGCCCATATTTCATCTTAAGTCTTGTCAGCAGACAGGCGTATCCCGTTGCAAGACTTCCACTGATGTAGAAGCGATTCTTGGCTCACTACCCTGCCACTACAGGTTAAGATGAGTACCACCAGAGGCAGCATCTCTTGCTGTAGGTCTTACCAGGCAAGCAAGTAACAAACAATGAGCCAGTGTTAGCCATTCCTCTACTAATTCAATAATAACATTCCTTTAATGCATTGAGTGAGTTTAGTCCATTCATCCCCCCACCCCCAGCAATGTGCGATTCAGCTAAGTAATTACTTGGTAAGTTACTTTTATTAAAATATTTTTATAATATGAAATTTTATAATTATACTTGAGTAATTACTGACTGAGAGCCCACCCTCCTCCTCCTCTGATTTTCATGGACTTAGCAGCAATAAATAAGAATGACGCTGTTGGCTTCTGTTGCTTGTGAATTCCCGTTGTGGTGGACTGGGCCCAGCACCCCCACATTGTAACAGTCATTTGCGTGCGAATTTTTTTATTTAGGATACCGTGCAAGGCTAATTGTTAGATAAGTAATTACTTGGTAAATATATTTATGAAACTTCTTTTTATTATGAAAATATCATTTTATTCACGGAAATATGCAGTAAGTTCCAATTTCACAGCAGTAGCCACTACCTTTGCAGATTTTGTCAGTTAAACCCAATGTCCGTTGGTTCCAGGTCTGTTAAAGCAAGGTTTTAATGTAATGCTACATTTATGCTTTCTGTAGAATATTTAACATTATGTTTTCACCTTTCCCCTTTCCCCCCAGAACAATAAAGAGGTCTTTGCAGTGCCGACTCTTCCTGCTCCAATGAGCCGGGAGAACTCCATGGTTTCCCTTTCAAGGTCATCTTCATCTACTTCAATTCCAGAAACCAAGGTAGTAAACATTTATTTTTTTATGTTAACCTAATAGTCGAGTACTATATATTTAGTACACATCTCTGTACGTATTTTTAATAATGTGGAGATGAGAGGCAGGGCCTGGTATGTAATTCTTATCAGATAGATAGGTTTAACAAGAAAACATTTTCATTGTCTGGCCACATTTCATCTGAGAGAAGAGAGAGAGAGAGAGAGAGAGAGAGAGACCCAGTGATGATTGCAATATTGACGGTCTGTCATTTTGTAGAATAAAAAAAATTACTATTGTTTTAATGGAATAATTATTTGATTTTGACCTTGGCTTGAATTTATCTTGTATAAATATTGCCACTTGCCCTGAATAGCTGGAAGTGCCCCAATTGGCTTTTTAGCTTAAATCTCATAATTCAGTTCAATCAAATATCATGATGTTCTGTAATTGTTACATTGATCTTTGTGTTTAGTTGTATTTTTGTTAATATAAAATGTCTATGATTAAAGAGATATTTAAGATAAAATATTATTTTAAGTTTAAAAAGATAGTTACATGGCATTTCTTAGCTTGTGCATTTTTAGTCCATGCATTTTTTAGCAGTTTTCGTGAAGTTGATTGTAACTGCAGCTAAGTCATTAAAATGTTAGGTTTTTTCATAATCTAAATTCAAGGAAAGGACTTTCATTCATGTTGGTAATTTGTAGTAGCTGGTAGCTTGATTCTTATATTAACGAGAATGAAAAGCTGAACAATTTCAGACTTGCAAGCTCCTTACATTAATATCTGAAAACTAGTGTTTAGTAATTATGCAAAATTGGTTAATGTACTAAGGATTCTGTTATCTATTCTTTAGCACCATAAGATTGTACCACCAAGGAAATATGCAAATTCTTATAAAAATTCCAAAACTTATATGTCTTATATCATGCACAGCCATCTTTAAAAGTTGGAAATAAAGCCTCACACTTAACGAACACATCTACAAAATTTTAACATGCCAAGGTAATAAAAGCAGTCAAGTTACTTAATGGTATGTATAGACCTGAACTGAGGACCAGGAACTGGACAGATTAGCACTATCATTAAACTTGAAATTTTTTTTTTTTTCTAGTTATCAGTTTAGTATTGTTAGTGCAAGGACCACCTATTTCTATTTTCATTTCTTTTTACAGGATAACAAAGAGAATACCTCAGTTCAGAGAGGAAGCACCAAAAAACGAGGACTTAGACAGCCACAGAACCATAACATAGCAGAGAAGTTAGCTGGCCAAGAAGCACAAACCCGAAATAGAAGAGTGTTGGGGATGCAGAATTGATAGTTGAGCTTTTTACTGTAAGGTTTTTCAATATTTTTAGTAGATTTTGTGGATCCAGTTTATATCGTTTTATGGTTTTCCTGTTCAATTTTTATTTTGACTTCTATATTACACCAAAGAGTTTTTGTTTTGAAGTGTCAGAGATTTCCAACTTGAGTTTGTATGAAGTTTTAGTAAATTTGTTTTATTTTTTATTCTTGCATGAAGCATAAATTTGTTGGTAAAGTACAAGTATAATATAGCACATGGTTTTTTCTTCATGTGCATGTATTTGGGGTAGGATATACTATGTAGGGAAAACTTAAGCTATTCAGGAAGTGGACAAGGAAAAATGAACACTTCTAAGGCTTGTGTTGGCCAAATTTGTAATTAAACCAAAATTACGATAGTTGGGATTCAAGTTATTGTACTTTACTGATTTTCTTCTACATTCATGAGTCTGTAAATTCTGCTGTCTTTCTGTTGCTGATTTACTTTTTTATTCTGACATGGAAAGGCTCTCTTCTCTCTCTTTTCATACGATATTGTTTCTCAGGTGTATATAGATAAACAAGAAAGGAAAAACTGAAAAAGCAGTGGGTTCATTGCTAGGTACCACACTAAAAAAAAATTATCAGTTTTATCCTCTCAGTTAATAAGAAATATGATCTTAACATTCTAACGTTGGAGGATCAGAACTGTCATTTATAGAATGAAATAAGGATGAAAGTTTCAGCAAAGAAGCTTTCGAGTTTAGATAGTTTTTAGTGTAACAATCTTGTACACATTGAAAGTTCTCGTATGCTTATTGTTGCAACTTTTCACATGTAAATAATGAAGGATTGTGCTGAAAGGACTGAATTCTGGCTTGGATTGCAGTTGTTTATCATGTTGAGGATATTCTAATTACAATGGGATATTGGAATTGTCATCCATTATCAGTTAAGCATGGGATCTGAAGTAAATTTCGCCCCTGAGGGGTGCTCTGAACATAATGCAGTTTAATGCCTAATTACATATAAATGTTTTTTGTGTGCCTTTGGCATTCCTTGTGTAACAAGTTATTTTATGTATGCGACTAAAATGAGAGTTTGTGTTTAAAGATTATATTTATGTGCTCTAAAGCACTTGTCATTTTAAGGTAGTATATGTAACGTGTGAATGATGGTATTTTGACATTCTGTGGCTAATCTTTTGCCTGATATATTTTTATGCTCTAATGTATCTTCAAAGTACTGTCTTTTCTTAAGAAATTACAAAGTCTCTTAACATTCTGTTGAAAAGATATGTATTGCCTTTAGCAATATTTGAATTTGAGGGCCATATCCCTGTTAGCATTAATGATAATTATCCATTAAGTTACTATCTGTGCTGTATGTTTATAGAGGAATCCACGTTGTACAGTTGAGGTTGGTTCTGATGCCAACATTTTTGGAAATAAAGACCTAAGAAAGGTTTTTCATAAATGCCTGATCATGCATATGATTTATACCTGTATTTTTATCATAAAAACCAACTTTTTAAGAAATAAATTTATTTGATTTAACAGTACTCCAGAGATAAGATATTTTAGGATTGTATAAAGTATAAATATACATACAATAAAGTTCTCTTTGTTCTGACACCTTTGATTGAAAAGCCTGTTATCCTATGTAGTAGGGTTTTGATATGTGATGAGTAGTAACTTCTGTTACATGCATAAGACTTCCAACAGAGATCAACCTTTTTATTGAATAATAATGGAGGTGTTGAAGCCAATTTCAGTCCCGATAATACTCATGCAACCCTTATTTGGCAGCCACCCGCATGGCGTTTGAGAATTTTTTCTCAGTAGTGTGCTGAAAATCTTTCATTTTCCCATACAATCTCTTGTCTTGTCCAACTGTATATACTACTCCATTTTTTCACTGTCTTAGGCACTGAATGGCCAAATAGCCCTTGTTCTTGTTTAGATTGCCTAACTTCATAAAGTAATCAACCCTATCCACACTGTCATTTATAGGCTTTTGGCAGAGTTGATCTGTTCATGCAATGCAACAAGTTCAAAGGAAGCTGGGTAAATAGTCCTTTAAGTGCTTAGCTAAGTAGTCATTTCCTTTCAAATCAAGCCAATTAAAGTTTCCATTGGTGGAACATTATCCAAACCAACCCAAGTCATATCAGTTATCCCATAAAGACCTGTTTTTAGCTCTTCTCTTGCAATAATGATCAATTTTGATAATTTGCTGAAGCTTTATCAGACTATTGTGAAAACAATGATGTTTAAAAATGAATTAGACAGTAGTATAATCTATTACTAGGCACTAACAAATAAAGCACCCTTAAATGCAAACTCAGTAACTGGTAAAAAGTCAAGAAATTCATTTTTGGAACAATGGTAATTTCATTGCAATAAACCACTGAGTTAAAGATGGGAATGGTTATTTCTTACAAATTAATATGGTCTGCTTACACTTAACAGAATCATAGCAAATTGTCATAAACAGTTCAGTCTGGATACTAAGAATGTTTTCACAAAAAGAGAACACCATATATGTAAGAATTACATTATATATAAACCAGTGACCTGGGGTCATGGCATTAGGAGGGTTCTACGTGACCAAAGCAGACCTTAGATTACGCTATGCGTTGTCTGCAGTAGCCTGATCTAGCTCAAAGCTTTGTCAACATTTTTATGTTATGATAACTTTGCACAACAACTTCCATGGGAAGCGGTTGACCTGTTAACCTACGCCGGAAACTTGTAACTTCCGAGCCGGCGAACTACGTATGTGTTTTTATATGAATTGCTGAGATAGCTAATGTTCCGCTATCGACGCGATGCTTTAGAATGGCAGTTCCACGCCAACAGTCAAACATATCGGTCGTCCGACCGAGCTGCATCTCCTAGTATGGAGTTACAGAATAAAGTTGTTAACTTGTTCAACTAGCCTGTTTGAATCATCTCCTCTAGACAAGAAAGAACCTCTCTACTAAGATATCCAAGGGAGATGAGAGGAACCAAACATTACTTACGGATAACAGCCGTAAGGAAAAAACAAAAAGTCTATCGCCAAGCGATAAGACATTAGAAAGTGGTGGCAGCTAATAAACGAAGAACATAATTAACATGACCCATATCAGCCGACCGAAGGTCTACAAGAACTAACTTCCACCTTCAACATCAAACGAAACAGAGGAAACGGGATCTTCAATCAACGCAACAGTTTATGAAGACGCAACTATGTCCTTCATCGAGAGGAATACAAGCATTTAACACTGACGTTTGAGCAACTGTTGTCACTTATCTTCGAGAATCTACACCGGACGAGAGCAGCATCGAACATCAACGGAAAGAAGAAAACAAACACAGGGAACATCACCCGTTCACGAGCAAGGACGCAGAGTGGACAGCTATACGCAGTAGTGCAAGGACGGAGGCTGTGACGTCATCAATCTTGGACTCTACCGCGCATCGTGCACCGAGAGAAGGCCGTGACGTCATCACGACTTCCGACGCGAGACGTGGACAGGAACTGTGACGTCATCCCATGTCAACAATCCTTCGCAATATAATCTGGAGCTAAGTACCATTTTATCTATTCAGGTCTTTTCCTCAGTGAAGTGTTGTTCATCAAGAGTCGATCGTCCAGTATTCTGGGGGTGAGTTGTTCGCCATATTAATCTTCCTTCATTACAGAACCTATCTTCAACTACGAGGTTCTCGCCCGCAGATTAATTTTTTTTTCTTTTCTAGTTGTCATTAACCATTTCTTGCAGGAATTCTCCGTATAATATTTTATATTATCTGTATTTTTGTATCTTTTGGGGGATTTTCCTATTATTATAACACACTTATACAGTACATTGCTTATGCGTTTACGTAGTGGTCGAGTGTACTCTTATAGATATTTTGATAGGATTGCAAGGAATAGAAGTGATAAGAAAAAAGTGAAAGCCGAAATGGCAACCACTCCGGCTGGCAACCCCAACGTGGTGACTCTCGTTAGCGCGAGGTCAGCGATAGTCCCTTTTCAAGGTCGGGTCAATGGGTTCCTGCCTCAAAATGTTGAGGCATGGATCTCATCTGTAGACGCTCATTTAAATGCAAAAAGCATCACAGACCCAGCAGTACAATTACAGGAGGCCAAGAGCTTCGTAGACTTTGCTAAAGGCGACGCAAGTGCGTATCTAAGGGGGGTTTCTTTCCAAGAAGCGCTTACATGGGACGAGTTCAAAAATAGGTTACGTGCCGTGTATGGGGGTGAAGAGGCTTTAGATGTAGTATTGGCTTTGAGAAATATCCTTAACCAAGCCTCCATGACTCAGCTCAATGTTGTCGAGCGGGCGGCGCTAATTGCCGACCGGCTAAATGAATATCAGGATAGTTTATGTAACTCCGGGTGGGTTGCGGGTGCTTAAAATCAAAGTGAAAGATTTTATCCGTTTGATCTACCTTACGTCTATCACTGTAATGTTGCCTGAAGCGTTAGTACGGTGTTTTGATAAAAAATTGCAGCCCGACAGTACGGAATTAGATGTGTATAAACAAATCAAAAAACACATGTCTAAATGTACCGACCTAGATCCTTCGCTCATTCAAGTTTTTGCAAAAAATGAGAACAAGCACAACAAGTAAATGTGGTACATAATAATAAATCAAGTTGCAGGGATGGTTTGTTATAACTGTAAACGACCAGGTCACATGATTTCAGACTGTCGGACGCGTTTTTGTTCAATACACAATAGTTCAACTCATTCATATAACCGTTGCTACTCGAGGAATCAACAGCCAAACGCTACAAACACGCAACAGTTTGCTAGTGCAAATAAAAAGAAGGGTCCTCAGTACTATAAGAAGAAACAACCAAACGGAAATTCTGCACAACAGCAGAAACAAACAATCGTGCTTCAGGTACCTCTGTTCCTGGGCCGCCTAGCCAGAACTCGCAAGGGCAAGCGAATTTTCAGGGTGTGATAAACAAAACAAATACCACGTAGTTCACTCCAAGGGGGGAGAGGGCGATGTTGGGTCATCAATATCAACATCTTTTGTATCAAATAATCAGTTTAATCATTTATCAGATCATTGTGAGACAATTGATTTTCCTATGAAACACACGGCCGAATCAAAAAAATCTGTGCAGGTTCCCGTAGATTTGCAACAAATTCATGCAATTATTAGTCAAAACGAGTTGCGACCAACCTTACATGCAGTAAATTTGGACCATAAGTCATTCACTTTGTTCTTTGATTCTGGTAGTCCACGTAATATAATGGATTTAAGGACTCATCATTTACTCTTTTCAAATTTCCCTATAGAAAAGTCCGGAATAAGGCTCTCAGGCATTGGGAATAATGAATTAAATGTTGTGGGCGTAACTCATGTACAGTACAAGGTCGGTAAGCGCACGTTTGCTGATACCTTTGTCGTTGTACAAAACATTAATATGTATCCCGCAGTAATTATCGGATACCCGTCTATGGGCACTCAAAATATTATCTTAGCACCTGCAAAACACGGCGTGTATATCAAAGGGAAATTCTATAGGTCTTCTAATACCCTAAAATCTGTTTTAGATAATAAAGAGACAGACAGAGTTGTCACTTACATTACGGAACCAATCACCTGTCTCATGAACCAAGAAATAATACAGGCAACCCAACAGAACTCTCGCTCACCCGTAATATCAGCTTGCACGCAAACTCTCGAGCCTAACGTAACTTCAAATATATTAGTGCGTGTAAAAAGAACCTTGCCAGGATCTGAAACATTAATCCTTTCCGAAACTCTGAAAACACACGGATTATCCGTCACACAAGCCGTTTATACAGTCGGCTCACAACAGCAATGTAATATCGAAGTCTGTAATCATTTGAATACCACTTTAGTAATCCACAAAAATCAACATATCTTGGATGCCGAAGTTTATAAACATCGCATTCTTACCGTAGCTGAGATAAATCACGCTCAATCAGTCGCGGATGAAACCCTTTTGCAATCTATAAAGAACAAAATCAAATAAAGATATTCAAGAAGAAGAAATTCAGCAGAAATTTTTGAATCTGTTAACTAAATATCATGATGTTTTTTCCACTACGGATGGAACCTTAGGAAAAACGGATGTCATCGAGCATCAAATCAGGCTCAAGGACAAACAGAAAGTAATCTATGTACCTTCTTACAGACTTCCTATGAAATTTCAGAATGAGATAACAGAGGAAGTAGGTAAAATGTTAAAGGAAGGAGTCATTAGGAAATCAAACTGCCCGTTATAATTTTCCGTTAATAGTAGAAGTACCGAAAAAAGATCGAACTTGGCGGATATGCGTAGATTTTCGTCGTTTAAACGAAGAAACAATCCCTGACAGATTCCCAGTACCATGTACCGATGATATCCTATCTTTACTAGGCCAGAATAAATATTTCACAAGCCTAGACTTACTAAAAGGATTCCATCAGATTCCGATGGAACAAGAAAGTATCCCATACACTGCCTTCAGCACAGCCAGGGGACATTATGAATTTTTGCGTATGCCTTTTGGTTTACGTTGTGCTCCTATCACTTTTACTCGTATGATAAACGTCGTGTTTGGAGACTTGTTGGGAGATATCCTACATGCCTACATGGATGACTTAGTAATCTTTTCCAACACATTAGAAGAACATTTACGTAAATTGGAGTTAGTGTTACAAAGGTTAAGGCAGCATAATTTAAGGGTAAAGATAAGCAAGTGTGAATTTTTTAAAACAGAACTAGTCTATCTAGGTTTCACGGTTTCTAGTGAAGGTCTTAAAAGTCGTCCACGATAAGGTGTCGGCTATCCGTAACTTTCGCCGATACCTTACTAACGTCAAGGGAATACAGCAATTTTTAGGATGCAGCGGTTACTATCGCCGCTTCCTCCGCAACTACTCAATCATAGCCGCTCCCTAACCGATCTTATAAAAAAGGGCGTAGATTTCGTATGGTCTGAAATTCATCAACAGGCGTTCGATAAATTGAAAGATGAACTGTGTAGTTCTTCCTATCTTGAAATTTCCTGACTTCAATAAGGAATTTTTCATAGCAACAGACGCCTCAGACCTAGGAGTAGGTGGGGTATTGCTTCAACAATATGATAGACAGTTTTTCCCTATAGCTTTTTATTCACGTAAACTGAGACCTTCCGAAAAGTAAATATGCAGTAATAGACAAGGAAGGGCTCGCTATTGTTAATTCACTCGTGCACTTTAAATTCATAATCTACGGTTATCCCGTCAAGGTTCTCACTGATCATAAGCCCCTAACCGACTTCTTTAAAGGCTTTAGTCACAGCCCCAAGCGAACTCGGTGGCACATGATCATTCAGGACTTTGGCGCGAGGATCGGGTATTTACCTGGGAAAGCAAATATCATTGCTGACGCATTATCACGCAACCCCTCTTCATCTTGTACCGAGCCATTAGCTGAATTAATAGATATCTCAACCTCCATGCCCGTTGTTAAACTATATCCGAACAGGAAGATCTGGGCTGGAGTGCTGAACTATTACAGACGGAACAAAGAAAAGATCCGCAAATAGAAAAAATCATCATTGCGTTAAACGGAAATCCGAAGGAAAAAGAATATCTAAAGTATAAGCAGCAGAATTATATCCTACAGGAAAATATCCTGTGTAGATCCGTGACGAGGAAAACCCGCAACACACCGCAGTTGAATAACAACCAGGTGGTGGTGCCTATCTCACTCATACCCACTGTCTTAAAGTGGTTGCATGAAAATCCACTGCACGGACATCCAGGTTATACCTTGATGTCACAGAAAGCCAAATCCTTATTTTATTGGCATACGATGCTTAGAGATATAAAAAAGCACATAGCAAATTGTCGCACTTGTCAAGAATACAAAGGGCACACGAAGACACCTGTCAGCCTAGGGGCTTACCCCGTGCCAAATCAACCCTTTGAAAGAGTACATTTAGATTTATTAACAGGATTTTACGAGTCAGACAGAGGAAATAAGCACCTCCTAGTAATTATAGACGCTTTGACTCGATATACAGAACTTATAGCGCTTAAAACAAAAACCGCGGTTGAGTGCGCTAGGAAGTTTTACGAGTGCTACATTTGTAAACATGGAATTCCCACACATCATTATCTCAGACTCGGGCGGGGAGTTCAATAATCATTTCCTTAACTCTTGTGCGAATTCCTTAGTATAAAGAAAATCAATACCATGATCTATCACCCAGAGTCTAATGGGCTAGTGGAGAGGGCAAATCGTAAGGTTTTTAAAAAATTAAACATTTTAAGGGTCACCTTAGGGGGGGCAGATCCCAACTGGACATTGCCATACCTGCGGTACTAAGCACACTTAATCACTCGTATCACGTGTCTATTAAAATGACACCGCACGAGGCACTGTACGGTATCCCGGCCCGAACGCCTTTTCACATCTTAAAGCCTACAACTAATTTATCAAATCCTCTAAAGGATGTTATGGATGCAAGCATAAGTCGATATAATATAATTCGTAAGAATTTAGAAGAAGCACAGATAATAATGAAAAAAAATCATGATAAAATAGCTAAGCCAACTAGAACATATGCCGTGGGCGATCAGGTATACATACAAGTATACGTGCGTAAAGGTTTAAATTATAAACTGACACCTAAGTTTGAAGGCCCGTTTAACATTTTAGAAAATTTAACGGCCAATAGAGTTAGGGTTCAAAATGTATCCAAACCCCCTGATGTGAGAATAGTCCCATTGGCACATATCAGAATCTAAAGAAAGGTAGATGGAGTGAGGGAAAAAATGGTTGTATTTATGAAACTTGTATAATAATTATTTATATATATATATTATTAATCATATTGTATGTAAACCTATTCTTTTACGCGAGTTATTACATCTGTTTTACTCATTGCAGGTTTTCAAAAATGAATCTGTTATTGTTAGGAGTGATATTGTGTATTCAGACATCTTTGTTGTATGGAAAGAGTGCTAGGACTAAAGACATAGAATTTAATCATGGCTCGATTATCGAGAGAATCGATGATGTATTCATCGTGTCAAGTAATATTGTTATCGAGGTAGATATGCATGCTATTTTCTTACCTGAAGATGACGTCCTTAACTTAAAGAATGACCTGATGAGGTTTGGTATTCCCTTAAGGAAATGCATGAACGTAATTTTCATGCTAACTCAGAGATTTCACTAGCTCAAACGCTAAGCGTCGCAGAAATGTTGTCTTATGACATACAAAATAAAACCGCCGAGGCAGAAGAACTCGCTCGTGACCTGCTGATGTGGTCTGTGCGGCACAATACTCTTGAACGCCGCAACCCGCGTTATTCTAGCTGGACTAAACATCTTAGGATCAGTTGCGAATCTAGGCTTAGGAATCTCAAATCGCCTCAAGATAAATAATCAAAATAAAAGAATTGAGTTTTTGCAACACAAAACGGAACTGGCCTTATCAGAACTTCGCAGCAGTTATCTTCGATCAATCAAATAATGAATATCGTTAATGAACATTCAAATAATATCGATCAGGTCATGGAAGTTCAACATTTGCTGGCTACTTTAGCTTACTATAGTTCGAAAATAGATCATATCCGTGTGAAAATATCACATTTTATTGAAAAGTCAAAAGATTACGTAGAAGCAATTACGTTAGCAACAAAGGGTGTGTTATCTCCTCACCTCATGCCTATTAAAGATCTGACGTTAACTTTGGAAAACGGACGGGAGTAAGCTAGGTTATATTCCTTTATTGGATGCCCATAAAGTAGAATTCTATTATAGCCTAATATCAAGTCAGCGTAGAAAATTATAGAATTATGATCACGATTCCTTTTGATTCTTCCGATGCTTGGCAATCATACAAAATAGCACCGTTTCCTACTTTTATGACGAATAACTCAAATCCAGTAATATCCAATTTAACAGGGCATGTACTGATTTCTTCTGATAAGAAATCATTTACAGTCATTAAAGACTTAGATAAACTCACTCACTGTTCAGAAGCCATGAATAATAAAATTTGTACAGCTGACTCTTTTGAATTCTATCCTATATCAACGGATTCATGTGAGTTAGACATAGTGCTAAACGGCTCTCTCTCTCATACAAGCGAAGGTTGTCTGGGGAAACTTTATCCCTTTTACGGTAATAAATTCAATTACAGGATGAATAATGGGTCCTGGATCCGTTATGATAAGGCCGGATTCGACGTCGTGTGTCCGGACACATCCACCGCCCATGCCCCTATCTTCGTAGCAGCCGATGGTTTGTACGGGGACATCTACAAATTTTATACCGTCAGAGGGGTCAACACGATAATACGTGAGAAGGCGTATTTCGCGAACTACACGTGGGGCTACAACAATCATCCCATCACTACCTCTCCCATACAACGCGCGAGTAGCTCATCGTCTGACGCAACTGGCTGAGATGACCCACGCGTCATCGACTTATGCAGGTGGAGAACATCTTCGCTACTACATTCTGCTAGCCGTGTTCAGCGTGACGGCCATATTGGTTATCGCCGTCAACATCTTTGCTTGGCGTAGGCTGAGGCGTAAACAGAAGGATCTCCAAGGGAACGTACTGGCCCGTCTGGATGACGTACCCGTTAAACTCAAGTCGTTTGCGTTTAGGGCCGCCTGAACCTGGCCACTTTAGTTTCGTTGCGCCTAGGGAATTGTCTGGAATTGTGTTGTGTGTGAAAAGCGGTCCGTATGCTGGCAAAAATGTAGGACAAGAAAGACTCACGCCTTTGCATTTGAACAGTTAAAGTATCTTCAGGGCGCCTAATAAATCATTATAGCCCAGTATTATACATTAATATATTCCTAAAGGTATTTTTCGGGCACCTAATAAAATATCAGCCCTATATATTGAATTTCTGCAGAATTACATTGTTATACTATTATACAATTATATTTATCTATTATAAAGAGTGACAAGTACTCTTTAACAATTATCCATGATCATGCTATAATCATTATTTAGTAACCATTATTCTTAATCAGGTTACATGTTATCAATTTAAATCATGTATAACATGCTTTTAGATGTTTTTACCATTTTATTTTTTATTTTTGGGTACATAATCATTATTATTACCAAACATGGATCTATATTTTCCATGCATTTATCTTTGTTTATGAATATGTCAACAAGGGTATGTAACAGAATCTTTTTATGCATTTAATCACTTAGTATGTTACGAGCACGCTCCTATGAACAATGTTTAAAGTAATTTTTTTTTGTTATTCAAGGCTTGAATAGGTAGCAGACCGAGCCTAATGTAAGAATTACATTATATATAAACCAGTGACCTGGGGTCATGGCATTAGGAGGGTTCTACGTGACCAAAGCAGACCTTAGATTACGCTATGCGTTGTCTGCAGTAGCCTGATCTAGCTCAAAGCTTTGTCAACATTTTTATGTTATGATAACTTTGCACAACAACTTCCATGGGAAGCGGTTGACCTGTTAACCTACGCCGGAAACTTGTAACTTCCGAGCCGGCGAACTACGTATGTGTTTTTATATGAATTGCTGAGATAGCTAATGTTCCGCTATCGACGCGATGCTTTAGAATGGCAGTTCCACGCCAACAGTCAAACATATCGGTCGTCCGACCGAGCTGCATCTCCTAGTATGGAGTTACAGAATAAAGTTGTTAACTTGTTCAACTAGCCTGTTTGAATCATCTCCTCTAGACAAGAAAGAACCTCTCTACTAAGATATCCAAGGGAGATGAGAGGAACCAAACATTACTTACGGATAACAGCCGTAAGGAAAAAACAAAAAGTCTATCGCCAAGCGATAAGACATTAGATATACACCTTGGGTGACTTGATTTAACCAGTCAGACTTACCAAAGACCAAATAGGCTGGGGGATGTACTATACAATTTCACTAAGGTTGATAACTTGCAACCTTTTTGATTGTGCTCCCGTAGGTTATTGCCATCAGTGTACCTCGTGTGGTGCACTGTAGTCATTGCTTAAGGTTCTTTGTAGTTTCCCTTCGGCCTTTCATATTCTCTTTCCTCCATCTTACTTTCCACCCTCTCCCAATAATTGATTCATAGTACAAATGTGAGGTTTTTCTCCTTTTACACATTTCAAACCTTTTACTGTCAATTTATGTTTCAGCACTGAATGACCTCATAGGTCCCAGTGCTTGGCCTTTAGCCTAAATTTTATATAAAATTTAATTCAATTCTTGATTGAGCTTCCTAAACTGACGATGTTGAAACTATAGTAAGTAACATTTGGCACAGGGATGAATGCTATAAAATTCTATACATTACAGAATCAGAGGGCTTGGTTCAAAATATAGCAGCAACACCCATTAAAAGTGGAAACCTTTTCCATTAATTCCACCACAATCCTGAAACCAGTGTTAATTGCTCTCGGCCTCAACCTGTGCTGTATCAGCCCAAGCAAGGTTGCTTGTACTCATTTGGATTGTGACTTCAAACTTATTGTACTGTCTACCTCATGATATCTTAATCATGCAGCAGCCCATGCACTATACAGTTAAAAGGTAGACAAGTTCCTTGATGTCTTCCCAAAATTAGCAAAGATGCAATCACCAATTATATCAGCAACCCTAATAGGGGCATCTTAGTGTTTATTCCCAGTCAGGTATGACATCATTGCTCTCAATGCAATTACGTATTATCATATAAATCCACACTTCGTTGGTAGTGACAAGGTGATCCCTACCCCATCTGTTCGGTGGAATTGTTAATTCTCTCTGCACTCTCCTCCCCTTACGAATTTTTCCAATTACGAATGATAATCAGTTTGATTCTATTGGATATACGTATTGCAGTTTGAAACTTATTAGGTAAGGGGGCTTGGAATTTTGGTATGGAAAGTACGTAGTTGATAGTTGTTAAGGCTGATGAGGTTCATACTACTAGATGTGATAAGTTGGGTTTGATGATGTTTATTATGGGTCTTTGATTCACTGCATGACATCAGGCAACAATTATTGTTGGTAGAGACATGTTGACAACATTAAGGAAACCCAATCTGAGGTCTGGAAAGGATGTCAGGACACTCCGGATATGTCTAAATAAAGAGGCATTTATATGAAACTTATTACAATGCCACCAAATGGGAGTACTGACAGTAATTTGGCAGTGACTCACTGGTTGCTGGCCTACAAGTAGAAAACAAACAACCAACATTAAATAGTTGGAGCATGCTAAAGAGAAAAGAATTAAACAACAAAAGTAATGAATGTCCCCACAAAAACGGAAAAACTACATTGGCCCTGGGAAGGCAGGCAGCGCATCTAGTTATTACTGAGACTCGCAGAAGAATGAGTAACGTGTTACCTTGCTGTCTGATTAACTTTGCAGTCAGGTGCAGCGGAATTTTTTTAATGAATTTTAAATTGGTGCTTTTTGGTTTATTTTGCATGAGATAAGGCTATGTTTAGAGTTCATAACCAAATACTATATGTTTTATAGCTAATTTCACTGTGGTTGGTTGCTTTTCATTGTCAGTTGTTTGTTTTGGAATGATTTCCCTGCACTCTTATGTTTATGCTGAAGTAGTAGTGCAGTAAAAACTACGTAATAATGTACATAAAGTTTCGTATTGTAAGAATGACAGGTGCCTGATCTTCATCCCGAAACGTAATATGTTGAGGGATTCATTCAATCGTCTGTTTGCCAGAAAAATGCAAGTTAGTGCCTTCACTAAATGAACGTCAATTCCTGAATGTTAGTGACTGAGTTTGAATTCACTCCTCATTCATTGACATGGTTAGATTCTAAAGACCAGGTGCTTAGCTTTAGTAAAATTATCATGGCGACCATTTTTGTAATTCTACCCGAACTTTGTTAGTGATCACTCCATTGAAGCCAAAGTTAAGTATACCTAGTTTAATCAGACCACTGAGCTGATTAACAGCTCTCCTAGAGCCAGCCTGAATGATTAGATTTTTTTTTTTCATGTAGCTAGGATCCAATTGGTTACTCACAATGGGACCTATAGCTTCTTGTGGGGTCTGAATCTCATCATATTGAGTATTGAATTTCTAATCACCAGAAATAAATTCCTCTGGTTCCGCATTGGCAGCAGCAGGAAACTAATTCAGACTACCAAATTGATAGGCGGGTATGCAACCCACTCATCCAATAAGGAGCTATTCAAGCCAAAGCTATCCCAACATGAGCTTTTATCAGATTTTTATGAACACTGTTCTTTATGAAAGAAATTCTGTCAACCACAAGTAAAAACCTCCCACACTGATGGATGTAGGTACGTATGTAGTTGAAGGATTGTTGAAATTTTATTTTAATTATTACTTCTTAATGTGCATCGTCGTGTTTGAATTTACACTTCCACAAAGTGATATTTATCTTTTAGACTTTTTTCTCTAGTCTAGTAAATTTATTTTGTCTTGATAATTATAGTGTTCTTGTTTTGCATGAGCCCCACTTTGTTTTGATTTCATCTAGGATCCTTTTCATGCAATCATATAAGGCTTAGAGTTTACAATAATTTGGGAAATAAAATTCAAGTAATTTCATTTACATCTTATATTGATTAGACACATGAGCTCAGGTGGAAAAGAAATATATTCAAACATGAAAAAGAAGAAGAAAGACACAACAGGATCAATAATTATAAACAATGTGACTTCATATTACATAACAGTGGGAATATGAGGTAGACTTATACAAGATTCATTACAAATATCATTGCAAGTTTCGTAGTACTGCATGAGCTTTGTGAAGTACTATAATGCATAGTCAAACCAACTGTGTATAGATAGATGATGGACATTGGTAGAGATGAGGGTGATTTAGGAAAATGTTAAAGTTTTATGTTTATGTAACCTTTGGTTAAGACATTAATTTTTCTCATTCAGATACATATGCAGTGATTTGTTACAATTCCCATTATGACTGGTTCATTCACACCATCACTGAGTTTAAGTTAAATGCTATAATCAAGGATCTGTCGCTTGCATTTAGTGGAGATGCTGTGATAAAAAATGTAAGAATTTCATGAGTTTAATGAAGTGCTTGGCAGTGCAGTCATAGTTACAGGGAATAATTTATATGATCACAAAAAGGATACCAATTATTACAGTTGCTGATGGTGATGATGCAACTGTCGTACAAAATTTGTATCTGTGATGGAAAGTATGATAATCTAAACCAAATTTTAAAAAATGATGGTTAAATGTGCTAATAGTTGTAAGATTAAATTCTCATAGTATGGGTTTAAATTATGGAAAGTCATGAAATTGGCAGAAGTTAAAGTAATGACAGAATTCGAAATGGAAAGTTACAACAGTGCTTCATTAAAGAAAGGAAAAGTCTAGGAATTAAGATGAGTTACAGTTGACAATTCACAAGAGTACTTCAGTTATGAAGAATTATGAGAAAATAGACGAGACAGTTGCATGAATAATTTAGTCAATGCTGATGATCCTTTTGACAATTTGCAATGAAATTCATTTTCTCTATTAAATACAGCACCTTTTACGTGGTGTCCGTGAACGTTTGGCACAATATAGTACATTTTCTGCAGTATTTTGTTATTTGGCATTGCATGATAATGGCACAGCACGTGGTCAGAGGAGTTCTTGGCAACGTAAACAAGCAAATTGTATCTTCTTAAATTATCGAGCACTTGAATTTCCTCAAACTTTTTACCCTTGGAAATACATACAATAATAATAGCCATAAAGATAATGTTACAGCACTAAATGTTATTTTAGTTATGTCAAATATCTGTATACTTGCAGTCATATAAAGGTATATGCATTGTACTCAGTTACAGCAGGGTTTATTAACAGATTTGCTGTCAAGTTTGGATAACATGTCTTATTTTCTGTTATTACCAAATATTTGTTTTTACTATATATTTATATATGGAATTATGTACTAGTATACATACAGTACACTATTTATGTACAGTATATATATCTGTATGATTTAAGCGTAGTGAACAGCCTGCGGCAGTTTTGTTGTAGAATAGTGTAGCCTCTATCTTTTACAGCTAACTGCAGTCAGTTGGGTCATTTTTCTGGTAGGCCATATGGCCATTTTCTTTTTGACCAAAATTAGAAAATATTACTTCGTTAAGTGGCTATCAAAGTTTTTGGCATTTACATTACACATAAAATTGCTGGTTTTCCTTTAGTGATATGGACATATTTTTACTTATAGGTAGTTGATGAGCAAATTTTTTTTCAAACATTTCTTTCATGAGTGGATAAATTAATGCACTTAGATTTGGAAACCATTACAACCAACAGAGCAGGATTTGTTTTATGAACATTCACGTCCTCTTTTAGTTTAGTCTGTACAGCACTTAATTGTTTAAAATCATTTACAACTAGCTTCAAATTTGTTACTTAGAATAAACTTATATTCATATAACTTTTACTGAAAAGTGTCCTTATTACAAAAAAATATACATCACTGGAATTCCATTAGTAATGAAATTTTTAAAAAGTCCTTTACTGTTTGCAAGTGCAATCTCAGGTTGGAAGTTTAACAAACTTCTGTCTCATCTTCTGATGAGGATGATGATGGCCTGGAGATAACTTTCCCCTTGAGAAGTCGGTCTGGGAGCAGGATATCGTCAGATTCCTCATCAGAAACCTCATACCAAGGTTTCTCATCTCCCTCTTCTTTCTTCTTACTGCTATCACAGTCACTCTGCAGTGGAAATAATTGTCTTAAATTGGCAGGAGGCTTAAAGTGGATCACTATTTTTCCAGTAGCGTGAAACACTTGATTATTGGGGATGAATCACCTACTATTAAAGTTAACTTACGTTTTTGTGTTGTAGATGCAAGCTAGCTTTAACAGTAGGTAAATCCAAATAAATTTTACAATGAAAAGTTTTATTTTCATGATTATATTCTTTTAAAGTTAATACTTTAGATACAGTCATACCTCGTGCATTCGCATTGCTGGATTCATAAATTCATAGATTTGCAAAATTTTCATTGGAACCTAACTAATTTGCATCAGTTACTTGGTTTTATCTTACTTCGAGTGCAAAAGAAAATGGCAGCCATTAATTAGTATAGGGGTAACATTGATATACTGTACTGTAAATGTGCTAGTGTGGCAAATATCCGTTAGGTGTTACTGTATACTACTGTGTTTTTACATCAACTATTTATATCTTTTTATGGGTAATTGGGAGCATGATTGGAGTAATATTTAGGGTTTAAACTCTAGAAATAAGCATTTATTAGCATTTTTAGTTACTTATACCAAACATTTGCAATTCCTCCTGATCTATGATGGGTTCTGGAACCTAACCTTGCAAATGTTCGAGGTATTACTGTATTCTTTTTTTTAAACTTTGAAGTATGTACTTTGATACGTCTATTTTTCAGTGAGTGTGAGAACTGTACATTGCTAACTGTGCAAGTCACCAGTTTCATAAACCTTTTATTTATTTTAGTATGTAATACCTTATATTGTGCTTGGTTTACAAACATTCTTCTGAGAATGTGAAGTTGGTCTGACTTGGAGTAATGTGCTAAACCACCTTTATGCATAATTAGTTTTAAATGCGATACCAGTATGGTATTAATTAATACGTACTGTTGTTTTGGTATAATTTACTCTACAAAAATTACCAATCCTTATTGAATTGTGTATATCTTTGCTATAGGTAATGCTATTTTATTTTTGTTTTATTAGCTTTAGTTTGTTTTGTTAGTTTTTTATACATTTTTTAATTATGCAAAATATTTACCGTAATAATATGATGGGCAGTACATTATATCATATTGTAAGCTTCATGTTAGAGTTTAATATTCTTGAGATCTAATAGGTGCTAGATAGATTATTTTGGTGAATAAATATTTCTCCAAGTTTGAGTATGGCACTACTTACTCTTGATGATGAATTGATGTTGGGCTGATCAGACTTTTTTCCTTTAGGCTCACAGGAGATATCTATGATTGCTGCCGTCTTTACATTGATTTGCTTTTTCAGAGGAAGTAATGTTAATGAATAGTCAGATGATGAAGAAGCTGAGCCTTCTTTGCTACTAATGCTCGTACTACCACCTACACTTCCCTTTCCAACACTCAGCTGACGAGCAGACTCACTTTTGCTAACATCTGAGGCATGAGATGGAGGAGAAAGTGCTGACTCAGTTTTGCTAACTTCACTTGGTGCCGGAGACATTCTCCCAGCAGTACTAGAGTCCGGTGTTGGAAGAAGGTCTTGAGTTAGAGAAAACCCCTTCTGAAGTGGATAGTCACTCTTGAATGGTGGAAATGTAGAGGAAGAAGACTCGGGTCGAGATATTGAATCTGACTTGGAAGCACTTGAAGCTGGTCGAGCAACAATACCAGAGTCTTCAGAAGCTGCTACACTTCTAGCCTCACTGCCTGGTTTTAACACTGACTCTTCAGGAACTGGTGGCAGATTTTCTTCAATGGATTCAAATCCTGTAGTCGCAGACGATAGAGGTGATGCAGGTGTTGAAGAGTCGTCTGGCAATATTTCATTGCTGTTTTGTAATGGAGGACTGGAAGGTGCACCAGCATTCATAGGTGAAGTACTTGCAACACTGGCAGTGCTACTTTCCGTCCACATCTCAGTTGGCCTGCGTGGTCCATGCCTGGCAGGCTCTGATTCAGGAAGATCAGAGGGACGTGTTGTAATTGTAGAAGAAGAAGTTGTACAAGTAGAAGAGGTGGGTTTGCCTATAGATGACTCCTCAGACGAATTACTACAATCTTGACTAGATGAAGTGTTGGACTCGGTGGTAGTATGGGCATCAGTGTCGCCCAGAGATAAAGTAGACTCCCGTACATTTCCATATGTTTCCTGAAAATCTCGGGCACTTATTTCTGGCACTTTTCGCACAATTTTTACTTTACGTTTAGAAGGCCAGCGTGGTTTTATGTTAAACTTAAGGAGAAATCCCTTACGCTTAATAGTAGAAGGAATTGATCCCCCAGGAGTTTCCTGAACTACACTCTCTCCACCCTCTCCATCACCTAGGTGCCGCTGTCCACGTGATTCAGAGACATCCACAGCAGCGGCGCCCAGGGATGTCTCATTCTCTAAAAAGTGTTTGCTTGAGGTATCAGTGCCACGTAAGAGATCTACCTCTTTCACACATGTTGAGTCAGTTCCACTCTCACTAGATGTAGTTGTTGCTTCTCCAACTCGTGATACTGCATCACCTTCATCATGACTTGCTCTAGTACCTCGTTTTTGGCGCCGATCGAAGGGCAGAGATGGAGCTTGTATTTCTCCACTGCTGCTCTCTTCACTGGCCCGCAGGGCCGGCGCTCCCCGGGGCCCACTCTGAGGGTCCAGTGTTCCAGGATCATCATCAGGAGGGGTGTCACTTTCATCACTAGAGGGCTCTATTACCTCAAGCACTGAACATGAACCACTTTCAGAGGTAAGCGCTAATTCTCTCAGTCTTTGACTAACCTCCTCTTTACCTAATTTCTCACCAAGAGGAGAGCCCCCTAACTTCTCATTAATAAGGCCAAGGCCAGGACTCAAACTAGCATCAGCCCAATAGGGCCTGCCAGTATTTTCTTTGGGTTTAGAAGAATTCCTAAACAAAGAAGTGCTTGGTGACAAAGCATGTGTTACTGAAGAGTCCAGAGCCCTTTCTGTAAGAGCAGCTTCACTCCGGCTGAGGTAATCAGCCTCTTGCAGTTGCTCTGAATGACCAGCGCATGGTGTTAATGCATCAAGACGAGCCGGTAGCGTTTCAGACCGAACCTCTGTCATGCTCATGTTTGGTGTTCTCAGAGGATTAGAGGCAATGGTTGTTGCTTTAATTGGTGATGAGTGAGATAGAGGAACTGGAGCAGTATAATCCTCAACACCTTCATAGACATCTTCCTCTTCACTAAAAGGAAAGAGAGATGCCAAAGATTCTTCTGATGAGCAGATTGATGGAAGATCTCCAAGCCGACCATCACCCCCTTGGGCACGGACAGAACAAAGCTTAGCCCTGGTATGGAGAGAAAGTCGAGTTAATGAAACAGCAGTAAATATTGCAGTTTACCCGGAAATACTCATCTCAGTCATGTGTTACTATAAAGTGTCACTAATAAATTCATTGTATTTATTTATAACAAACCTGAAAATATCTAGTGGATGGTGAGTAGAAGCAACTGTCCTGTGGCTGCGATGCTTAAGTTTTTTCCATGCTTCTTCCACCAGCAACATCCTGTGTTCCATGTCAACTAAAGACGATCCAAACCAGGACTTTTGAGCACCTTGCCAGCGTTCATGAAGGCCATTTACGTATCCTATTACAGAATCAACTTGTTCCCTGGAAAGAGTTTGCCAACTTTAAATGTTTTACACTAATTAGGACTTTAATTTTGTTAGAAATTGTTTAGCTCTTAGCAATTGGAATGTTCACATCATTGCTTTTTTCTGCCATTGATTTAAGATGCCAAAATAGACCTAAGTACATGCAATGTTCCTACCTTGTGTGGGTCGAGTGCCTGACACCATTAAGTCTGTCTCTTAGGGAGTTGTTTTCTTCAGCCAGTACTTGAAGTGCCATGATGATGTTGTCATGGGCCTCCACCATGTGATCATGTAATCTTGAAAGCTCTCTCATCACTTCTTCTCTTTCTTTTACCAACCTCCGTGCTACACTCATTACCTCTCTGGTAGAGCAAATATGATGCTTAATTTGTGGACAAGATGGTAATTTTTATGGATTGAAAAGAGGATTTACAATAGTACTTATCTAGAATCTGCAAGTATTAAATTTGATTTAAAGGTAGTAAATTGTAATATCAAACTTACTTGAAATTGACCCTGAGATCATGGTTGTCTGCCATTGCTGCTTCCAGCTCGGCCTCTCTCCTAGTTAGGTCTGTGGCTAGTGCAAGGCCTGATTCATGGACACACAGATATTCGGCACAAGCTAAGTGTCCACGCACTACACATACTTCCCATGCTTTTTGGCCCATGTCATTCTGCCAAGGAGAGTAGTGATGTTAATTTAGATTGATCATACAAGTTATGCAGTGTTCTAGTGTTAGCTAGTTAGTGTGATTAGCATGTTACAAACAATAATGATCAGTTACAGTACGTGTGATATAGAAAAATACAAACATTAGTGGGCTGGACAACCAAATGCCCTAGAATAACCCAGAGGGAAAAAGTAGGAGAATTTTAAAGTATGCCAAGAGAGGAAAAGAGAGTTACCAAAAATTTAAATCTGAGGATTTTGCAAACATTTTGAAATAGATTTTATCATGAAATGAAATTATTAGATTGCAGCTGAAATAAAGTCCTTGTGAGAATTTTTATGTTATGTTAAACAGTTAAATCAGGCTAGGTATCATATCAGCTCACTACAGTTACTATTTTATAAAGCACCAACAGTTTTTTTTCCTGAAATTCACTATACCTAACTGCAATGCAGCAATAAGCATAGAACTGTGATGCATAATACTATGTTCCGACTCATTATTTTACAGTTTGTAATTTTCATTGCTATTCCTTCCATTGTTTCAAGGAAGTTACAGTAATACACAATCTTGGAAGAAAGCTTGATAAAACTGCGATGCATTGTACTATATTCCGACTCTACTTTTACACTTTGTAATTTTTATTGCTATTCCTTCCCTTTTTTCAAGGAAGTTACAGTAATACACAATCTTGGAACAAAGCTTTATATAACCATATGGTACTTTATTACTTGAATAATTATAAATGATAAAAATAACAGCTACTAGAATTTCTTGTGGTTTGAAAGCAAAAAGACACTGCAAAGACTAGTGAAATAGTTGAGAACCAATATGAGAAAGAGAAGGGCTATGAGGATAACTGGGAATCAGGAAGATGAAGCAATGACTATAATTGTTAGTGTTAAAATACTATAAATATCAAGTGTTAAAATACTGGAAGTGAGTTGTTCATTTAGGAATTTGTGACTGAATGAAACAAAAAGTTGATTATGATAGAAGAGGTGAAGCACTGTAAATGAAAGGACTAATCTGTGAGGCCCTATGTATGAAAAGAGTGCAAAAGTTTCTTTCTATAATAATACCTTGAGTGTAACATCTGCACCATGCTGGAGTAGGATGGAACACACTCGAGAGTTTCCTGTCCTTGCTACCAGATGGAGAGCGGTATTGCCATGGTGATCTTTGTTGTCTAGAGGAACTTCATGAGCCATCATGTAATCCACAATCCAGCTCACAATCTGAAAAAACGATGAAGTTGAATTGAAATTTTCTTCAAGTGCTTTATGCAGTCAAATGTAGAAATTGTGTTATAAATGGATAATACGGTATGCTTAAATATCACACCTATGTATGAGATTTGATTATCAGGAAACAAAGTTAATTAAGCACTTCTGTAAGCTTTACTTACTATATAAGCAAGTGGGTATGTCTAAGTATTTAAACTACTAGATACTTTTAGTTTGTAACTTATGTTAATAGGTGATTTACCTTATATTTAATTTGCTTGGTATACAGGTGTTAGAAATCATTATTGGAGAATGCGAGGTACAGTACTCTAGTAAGCAACACTCCACAATGACAGTAAAGAAAAATATTATGGGGACAATGCTACATAGTGTTCACACTGCTATTTTGTGATGTTCTGGAAATTATTCCAGAAAATATAAGTGGTACTCTTACCTCCTCTTGGGCATACTTTGCACCAATATGCAGCAGCGATCGTTCGCCATCCTTGCACCTTACTTTATCCCTGACACCGGTGTTTTCCACCAGCCATTGTACCAGCCTAAGCCGACCATACTGAGGGTAAGATAGGGTGCTAGTAAGTGGTCTAATTAGATAAAACAAAATCCAATGTCCAAAATAATTATTGTATGATAAGCATTTAGCCTTAAACAATGTTTTTATGCACCATTATAAGCTTAAATCTTGGTACAATACTAACAAATGTCAGATTACATTAATAGTTGTTACATCAAGCTTGAGTGTTTAGATTTACGTACAAGTTTGTATATGTATTGTGCTATTTATGCTTTAATGTCTCTAGAAAAGTAAAAAAACTTGTTTACACAACCTTGAGTAATGCCTGACTCACTTTTATAGCACACACAAGGGGTGTCAGTCCAAACTTGTTCTCATCATGTAAAGCATCGACTAGTACTTGTTGAGATGTCAGCAACCAGGCGAGAGGAGCCAAGTGTCCAAATACAGCCATAACGTGTAGAAGGTTATTACCACAGTGGTCACTCAAATTCCTGATTAGTGTACCTTCCATGTCTGCAACACTACGTTTCTGCAAAGTCATTTATGTATGGCATTTGTTAATGTAATCTGGATTCCTTATCCATGAAGGGGTTATATCCAGAATAAGATTTCTTTCTGTTGACAGAAGAATATTAGCTCATTCTTAAATGAAATGTACAGGATCCGGTATGAGTGAAAGATGATTCTGTAAAGAGCTGTGTAAACCTATGACTTGTGTTTTTGGAAGTTCATGACTTTAAATTGACAACACAAAAACACCTTATTTAAATTAATAGTTATTAAAGAAATTAATGTTATAAAAATGAGAAAAAATTCTTTTGCAATCGTACAACATTCTTACCAATGAGGGAAGGTCTCCTTTTTTTGCAATATCAAAAATTCTTTTAATCCAATCTGGTGTTCTTCCTCTTTCACGCCCACGGTGTTCTGGTTTTTTCTTTCCTGCGCCTTCCTCCTCCTCTTCCCTCCTGGTTTCCTGAGTCATCCCTGTGTTATTTTGACCTTCCTCAACTGCTGATGAGGGGACAGCAGTGCCATGGGCAGCTGCTTCCTCTCGGACATGTGCTCTCTCTCTCCTTGGCAGTGCATGTGCATGCAAACTTTGCATTCGGACCCGCCCTCTACGGCCAGTACGCAACTCGGGCTCAGGTGCCCGCGAAGTAACGGCATCATAAATTTTTTCACTATATTGCTGAAAGTCTGCTGACAGTACGGGCGGTCCAGGTGGGCGTGTTGGGGCCTCGTCTCCATAGTCAGCCATTCCACCTAAGGTTGCCGATGTACTGGTCGTGGTGGGGCGTGACGAAGAGGAAACCCTTGACCCAGTGTGTGGGCGAGTCTGACACTGAGGGCGAGGTTCTTGTGTTAGACATCGTACTTCTGGTCCATGAGCCAATTCACTCAGTGTATCAATAATAGACACTGTCTTTAAAAAATTTGGCTGGTGAACGCCTCTGCGTCCACCACCGCCATTTGACCCCTTGGAGGTACTACGTCCACCACCATTTCCTCTAATGGCAGTACCTCCTACTGTCATTCCCTGCCCACCATTATTACTTCCCTGGACTGGATAGCTTCCAGGAAGACCCAACCCACCACCAGTGACATTATTACTTCCACTGGCACCACCTCCATTTCGGCCACCATTGCTGTTACCATTATTTACACTAACACCCACACACCCACTGATATTGGTTATGCCAATACTACGCCCTCCTGCACCACTTGTTCTGCCCACAGCCACGCTTTCCAAGTCGGCCATGCCCAGTAAGCAACGCTCCCTGGACCTGCTACGACTTTCGCACCCCTGAAAAATTCAGTGTCTTTAAAGAAGGGATCATAGCTTAAACACTTGAAAAGCAATAGTACATATTTTGTTCGTAGTTTAACGAATAGCAAAACTCTGAGTTATTAATGCTTATGAAAAATGAAACGTAGTTTTTAATATATATATATTTAACAGCAAATAAATACAACACAAATTTTAAGCTGTTTTACTTCTTTGAAATCTGAGCATGCAAGGTTCCTTTTGGTTCACAATATATACATATGACATGTTAGTATGAATGACTCTTAAGACAATGCAGTAAACTGAATGTAAGTTATTGACAAATGCTTGATCTATGAACTATACAAGTACCATACTTCCTATTCATTCTTAAGGAAATCCATCCCATTATCTGAAAGTCAAATGAATTACACTTTGACTTGTAGTACATTACCTCTTAACTTACTACATATCAGTGTAACGAGAGCACTCGTCACCTTGGAGCAAAGTAAAGAAATTGGACAAATAAGTAGGAATGGTTATGTATGTAAAGGACTCACCCCATGGACATCTATGGTTATTTCCACACTACATACCCTAATGGTGTGGACGCGGCAGGAACAGGAACAGGTCGGGTGTTCATGGTGATGGCTTGAGGTCTGTGTTGTGGTTGTTGGTGGTGTTGTAACTGTTGATGGCAATGCAGATGTTGCACTTCTTTCTGGGGATCTTGCTGAAAAGTCAGGTCGTTGGCACCGCCTTAGAGCCCTAGGGGACTGAAAGACAGGCCGGCGATAGATTTCACTTGTTGAACTAGCTGAGGCGGGAGTGGCATCCACAGGTAAGGAATAAGTATCTGCCAATTAGAGAAAATAAGCAATAAGATTAAATTAAAGGAAAAATAAGATAATTAAGCTTTTCTCAGTCACAAGTCAATTGTAAACTTAACCTCCTGTTGTATATGGTTATATGTGTAGATCTACCAGTAGTAATTCTTTTTATCCACTGTAGTACATATTTCTTACACTTCATAGGAGTGCACTGTAGGTATTACTTAAGGTTCTTTGCAGCATCCCTTTGGCCCCTAATTGAAACCTCTTTCATTATGTTTACTGTACCTCCAACCATATTATCTTTCTTTTATCTTACTTTACACCCTCTCTCAAGAATTGTTCTATAATACAACTGTGAGGTTTTCCTCCTGTTACACCTTAAAACCTTTTTATTCTCAATTTCCCTTTCAGTACTGATGACCTTATTTCATATTCCATTCCAGTATATCTTACATTCCCCTCTTGTTAGTTTTGCAGCTGTTTTATGCACATGTGCATATTATGTATATCTTATTGAGGACAACATTTGTTTTCAAATTTTACAATAGTAATTTTCTCAATTCATGTAAAACCATCATGGAAATATGTATGGTTAAAATGACACTTTTTTTTTTTTTTTTTTTTTTTTTTTTTTTTTTTTTTTTTTTTTTGTAATTCTTTTTATCCTTTTATTTAAGTATTCCATTTAGATTTACAAAATTATTTTATATATCTTCCTACAATTGACACCACACAGCTTATATGTTCACACTCATGACTGGCAAGTTTACAAGAATTTAAATATAAAACTAAATTTCCAGGTGAAAAATCATTGATAAACTTACACAAAATAATCCTGTGGGGGATGGAGGGAAGGGGATTAGTGCCACCAGGGCACCTCACACAGTGCATTGTCGGCATTACTTATGGTTCCTTGCAGTGTCCCTATGACCTCTAGCTACAACCCTTTTCATTCCTTTAACTGTACCTCCGTGTTTATTCTATTTCTTCCATCTGACTTTCCATCCTCTCTAACAATTGATTCATAGGGCAAACTGCCAGGTTTTACTCCTGTTACACCTTTCAACATAGGCGTAACTACTGGGGGTTGGGGGGGATGTGCCCCCCTTTTGAAACTGGTTCCCCCCCATTTTGAGTTCATGAAGCTTGTAGTAAAAGCCTAAGCTTAATTTTATTATTATTATTATTATTATTATTATTATTATTATTATTATTATTATTATTATTATTATTATTATTATTATTATTAATGTTAAAGTTTTATACATCAAGTAGTTTGGCAGTTTTTTTTTCATACGAAGATAAGTGGAGTTTTTCTATATTAACTGTAGGAAATAAATCAATTTTCCTTTATCTCTGCATCATTCGGTTACTAATACTATTGATTAAATGATTAGGTTCAATAATCAAGTAACCAATTATAATGGAATCTTATCAATTGAAGTCATTAACTGTAGCAATCAAATGTCTTAATTTGTTTTGATCTCACTGTTTAAGCATATCGTAGATATATTAAATGATTAATTCCAATATATTTTTTCCTTTTTACAATAAGTAAGTGTCAATTTTGATTCTCTTGATTATATTATGTTTACATACCAAGTGGTTTTATTTCATTGCCAAACCATTAGGTACATATAATATCTGATTTGGATTTACAATTATGGTCAGAGGTTCGTAATTTTTATTGAAAAAATATCTGAGCAAGTTTGATCCACAAACTGATAGGTTTAAATATTTTAAAACAACCTTAATATCTTTCCATATGACTTAAAAAAAGAATGAGTATTATAATTTGTGCATGCCTAGTGACCCCCATATTCAGCTATGTCCCCCAGGTGCCAGCCCCCCCCCCCCCCCCCCATCAATTAATAGACTATTTCGCCTATGCCTTTCAAACCCTTTCACTGTCAATTTATGTTTCAGTGCTGAAGGACCTCATAGGTCCCAGTGCTTGGCCTTTGGCCTAAATTCTATTCTATATGGTATTCTTCCACAAAATAAGTTTATATTTTGTATATATATTTCTTGACAATGCTGTCCACGAATGTAGTTCACAAATTGGGACAGTTTATTGTTTACTTTCTTCATTGCA
>NC_087220.1:44044379-44071879 GCF_015104395.2 Macrobrachium nipponense | reverse complement strand
CATCCAAAAAACCTTAAAATATTGATTATTTTACATTTTTGGTGTCATATTTCTTGTGCCAGATCAGCGTTGTAGGCGTCGTAACCCTGGAACATGCGTCGTAACCCCTGGAAATAAATTTTTCTGATGAATATAATTGAAAAGTGCCTTAACCTCGGAACGTCCTAAGCCGAACCTGACGTAACTCGGAGACTGCCTTGTATATATATATATATATATATATATATATATATATATATATATATATATATATCAAAGTAGTATAATATCGTCTTGAAAAGATAGTGGATTCGCTAATCTTGACATGATCCTCCTAAATTAATGTATTATTGTTGTCTACATAACCTTTTGTTAAGCAAGTCTATGTACACTACGATGGGGTGTGTGACAGAAATGAGGCTTATAGGCCCAGTAAAGGAAGTTTTGGTAAGGTTAGTTTAGGTTAAACCAAAGGGAGTATGGCAGTCCAATAGTGTCGTAAGGTGATAATAAGTGTAGCAGACTCTGGACCTCCGAGCTACTAACAATCAATAAAAGTAATGAAACATTCATGGATTGTTTTACAGAACCGTGTTTTGGGACTAACATATCCAGCAGTCTTCCAGTGTTCTGCTAACTTATTGTAGTTCTGGTATTTTATTTCAAAGTTATTCCCAATAAATGGCTCTTGTCATTCCCTTGTTTTATCATTCTTGCAAATAATTTTTTTCCTGATGTAGTTGAAGTTGGTTTCTTCTCAAGGGCCACACGTGATTATAATGAATATATAGGTGCATATCATGGGATTTCGTTATGTTAGGCTGGTTGCGTAAATAATGTTTTGAATAATACAGTACACATCTAGATGCGAACATTATCCAAATAATTATTTCAAAACAGTGATGTGGATTTACTTTACTTTTTTTAGGTATATATAGCTGGTGAAACCTAAATAAAAAAGGCTGCAGTGACTAGTGACGCACATAAGTGAGCCTTTTATTGTAGAAACACAAAAGATTGCTTTAGGCAACAAGCTTTTGGTACATATTTTCAGATTACAGATTTGCATATTACTGTAATATAAACGGAGCCGTAAACCATACAGGAAAAGTCATGACAGGCAGAACGCAATGCCAACCACCCCAAAAGGTTTCTCGAAGTTAATTCATCCATGTTAGTGAAAACAAATAAAAGGTAAAAGAAAATACGAAATTGTGAATATGTGAGAAATTCTCCTCTTAATAATCAGCAGTAGCATTATATACGAAAATGCGATTGTTTACGCTAACCCAAAGAACTACTATAATTGTAAAAGGCATTCACCTCTCAGCCCGAAGTGCTCGTTTGGTAATTGTCAAGAATAAACATTAATACTACTGCATTGCATTAATGTGGTAATGAACTTTTATTTAAAATCAAATGAAAATCAAGTTTGCGTCATTTAAACATTCAACACTACTAATTTATAAATTTAGACTAAACAAATGTGGCATTTTAGTGCATGGTGAAGTTATAAAGTTACGGTTAACACTTTCCCAGAAGTTTTAAAATTGAGGGCATTGTAGGCCTCAAGTTCGTCATTGGCGTATATCAAGATTTTTATTCGTTTTTATATCAAAATTTCGTTGTATTTTTGCATGCTTTTATAATGAAAGGTAAAAAATTTTTGTCATGCCTTGAAAACTACCAGAAAGGAGCTGAAGTTTCAAGTTCGATTTTGCCAAGAGATCATTCCTTTTGGACACCAATGTGCTCAGATTGGGTTTCAGTGTTAGTCTTTAAAGTCAAGTGTTCTTGTATATCTTTCCTCCTAGGTTCTTATAGGTGGTGTTAGGCTTAAGGACCCTATGTACTCCTGGGATTGGCAGGCTACCACACCTACAGGTAAGGTAACTTGTACTAATTTATGTATTGTTTACGTGACCAGGTTTAATGGGATATGCTGCGCGAGGTTAGACATACAACTACCCCCAAACTGCAAGGAACAAGGGAAGGAATTAAATAGGCCTAGGAGAGGTCAAAGAACCTTCGGTTATAGTATAGTCAATTTCAAGGAAAATATCGACCTCACAATTGGTTAGCTAATTTGCAATTGATCTCAGTTGCAAGTATATCTCGTAGGCCCATATGTCCTGGTAAATATCTGATTATGCACCACTTAACACCAATGTTGTTATTGTAGGCTACCCAGTGAGTAAGTTAGGTTAAGTGGGCTTTGACCTTGACAAGTAACTTCCTCCCTTTTCTTTGAGATATTATAAACGTTTGACATCTAGTACAACCAATTTTGTCGGAACCACAAAGCCTCAAAGCTAGTTAACTGTCATAGTCCAATAATGTTCATAGCTGAAAAAAAGATTTTGCAATGGGACTCCAGAACCTCTCACATCCTGTTGTTAATTACTTGCAGGGTTGAAATAAAACATGATTTGTGTTACCCCAGGCACTTTATTGTATGTACATACCAGAGTCCATTTGTAAGCAAAACTATTGTGAACATTAACTAGATCGCATTACAATAGCCCAAGAAACATTCTTACTCACATTGTGATTGATATTTATTTTGGCGGGGGTGGAGGGAGAATATCAGTGTCCTTTTAAGTTATGTGGTCTGTAATATGTTGCTTGGCAGTGGTTAAAGGTAAGTACCGGTAATTGAATTGGATATAGTTATTATAGTAGTACTGAATGTCTTCATTTGCTGTGACAGTTTTAGTATTGTTTTTACGCACAGCTATTGTGACTGCTGTACACACAGGCCTTTTTTGTGACAAGCTTATGCAGCCTTTATTAGGCTTATGCTGTCTCATATAATCTTGATAAACTTAATGTCAAGTGTAATAAGTATTTTAAACAACTGTACCATTTAACATTTTGGTGTGTCCTGTAGCTTGCTATTGAGTTCAAATGATATCCCTCCCTGGTATTCGGTGTATTTAAGTCATTTTGGATTTCAAGACTAGCTGGGTATTGCCTGGAAGGTGAGTTTTTTCTTTTTTATTTTTTTATTTATTTATTTATTTTTTTTTACAACGAGGTATTGGTTATTTTGCTATGGTGATTCAGGATATTTTGCTCGGTTATCGTCATCGTTAACAAATTAAAATGCTCTCTCTCTCTCTCTCTCTCTCTCTCTCTCTCTCTCTCTCTCTCTCTCTCTCTCTCTCTCTCTCTCTATATATATATATATATATATATATATATATATATATATATATATATATATATATATATATATAAACAATAAACTCAAACGTTTGTATTAGGTAGTACGCCTAAAAGCTTGCCAAACAACTTCAGTTAAAAAAGGCACTACTCAAGATACGTTTGAGAATAGGCACCTTATAAGTTAATGGTAACTGAATATATGACAAAATACTGTACGTTTTCTGGGGCTAAATGCAAACAAAACTAAATATATTTATTATTCATTTCATCCTGTATACAAATACCAAATTAACTGTAGTAACTTGCCATTATCCTAATGTTGTCTCAGTGCTAAAGGCAGTTTAAACTATGTTTCCTTTTCAAACTAAACATCAAGTTTGTCTAAGAAATGAAATTAGGCCTAACGGTATCCCTTTAGTACGACCGTACTTAAATTTAAATCTTACATGTAACACCGTGATTCTAACATGAAATTTTCATAAAGATAATAGCCGACTATAAAGATATATATACATATATATATATATATATATATATATAGATATATATATATATATATATATATATTTCTTAGACAAACTTGATGTTTAGTTTGAAAAGGAAACATAGTTTAAACTGCCTTTAGCACTGAGACAACATTAGGATAATGGCAAGTTACTACAGTTAATTTGGTATTTGTATACAGGATGAAATGAATAATAAATATATTTAGTTTTGTTTGCATTTAGCCCCAGAAAACGTACAGTATTTTGTCATATATTCAGTTACCATTAACTTATAAGGTGCCTATTCTCAAACGTATCTTGAGTAGTGCCTTTTTTAACTGAAGTTGTTTGGCAAGCTTTTAGGCGTACTACCTAATACAAACGTTTGAGTTTATTGTTCTCGAAGGAAAAGTAACGCTTTTATTGAAGTCGCTTTAGCCTCTAATGAGTGCCGCGAATGGCTACATTAAATTCAAGATAGCTTAACGCTTGCAAGTTGCAATTTTTCATGTAAAGAACAAAAGTAAGTTTCAAACTTTAACGTTTTTTTTTTTTTTTACTTTGTCATACTAATCTTTCTTTGGTGTCACCAAAACCATCGATTGATTTCGCTAAATCGTTTAAGATTTTTTAAAAACAATGTAAGGCAGTTCAAAACCAACTGGCAGTAGAGAATTGTGGAATAATGTCACTGTCCTTTGTAATCACATTTATTAAACTATCTTCGATAGTAATAAAACACACACACACAAACACTGATGATCTTTTCAGATATTTTATACCTATTATAAATGCATGGTAGTGTATAACGTTGAATGGTGCGATACAGTGATGTATGAAACCACGTATATCTTAAGTTGTACCTTCATTTCGATTATATACTTAGCCACATGTAAGTACTTACATGTGTGGGTTTGGGTGAGAATGCTCTGTATTTGTTTCGTTGCAATATACATGAGTGCCTATAACTGTAAGTAAATTACCCAAGTATGATATTACGCGCACACATACTATTATATATATATATATATATATATATATATATATATATATATATATATATATATATATACGTAATATGTGTATGTGGAAGTGTGTGTGTTTTTGTATGTACGTAGAGGGCGTGCATTCACGCCCATGTTACATCTATAACGAGGGCACACGAATCATCCTATAGCTAAAACGTCAACAATGCAAAGTGTGGCGGTCATAAATACCTGTGAAAGTCGACTGGCAATAAAATCGGCACGGGGAAAAAAATAGGTCTTCAGATCAGGGTACGAGGAAGGGACACACACCTGCTTGTACCCCGAATTTTGACTTTTGCGATGGTGATTGGTTTGTTATTAACACTTGTTTTTTTTTTTTTTTTTTTTTTTTTTTTTTTTTTTTTTTTGTTTTTTTTTTTTTTTTTTTTTTTTTTTTTTTTTTTTTTTTTTTTTTTTTTTGCTCTATCACAGTCCTCCAATTCGACTGGGTGGTATTTATAGTGTGGGGTTCCGGGTTGCATCCTGCCTCCTTAGGAGTCCATCACTCTCCTTACTATGTGTGCCGTTTCTAGGATCACACTCTTCTGCATGAGTCCTGGAGCTACTTCAGCCTCTAGTTTTTCTAGATTCCTTTTCAGGGATCTTGGGATGGTGCCTAGTGCTCCTATGATTATGGGTACGATTTCCACTGGCATATCCCATATCCTTCTTATTTCTATTTTCAGATCTTGATACTTATCCAATTTTTCCCTCTCTTTCTCTTCAACTCTGGTGTCCCATGGTATTGCGACATCAATGAGTGATACTTTCTTCTTGACTTTGTCAATCAACGTCACGTCTGGTCTGTTTGCACGTATCACCCTATCCGTCCTGATACCATAGTCCCAGAGGATCTTTGCCTGATCGTTTTCTATCACCCCCTCAGGTTGGTGCTCGTACCACTTATTACTGCAAGGTAGCTGATGTTTCTTGCACAGGCTCCAGTGGAGGGCTTTTGCCACTGAATCATGCCTCTTTTTGTACTGGTTCTGTGCAAGTGCCGGGCATTCGCTTGCTATGTGGTTTATGGTTTCATTTTTCGTATTGCACTTCCTACATATGGGAGAGATGTTATTTCCGTCTATCGTTCTTTGAACATATCTGGTTCTTAGGGCCTGATCTTGTGCCGCTGTTATCATTCCTTCAGTTTCCTTCTTTAGCTCTCCCCTCTGTAGCCATTGCCATGTGTCATCGCTGGCTAGTTCTTTAGTCTGTCTCATGTATTGTCCGTGCATTGGTTTATTGTGCCAGTCCTCTGTTCTGTCTGTCATTCTCCTATCTCTGTATATTTCTGGGTCTTCGTCTACTTTTATTAGTCCTTCTTCCCATGCACTCTTTAGCCACTCGTCTTCACTGGTTTTCAGATATTGCCCCAGTGCTCTGTTTTCGATGTTGACGCAGTCCTCTATACTTAGTAGTCCTCTCCCTCCTTTCTTTCGTGTTATGTATAGTCTGTCCGTATTTGCTCTTGGGTGTAGTGCTTTGTGTATTGTCATATGTTTCCTAGTTTCTGATCTATGCTGCGGAGTTCTGCCTTCGTCCATTCCACTATTCCTGCGCTGTATCTGATTACTGGCACTGCCCATGTGTTTATGGCTTTTATCATATTTCCGGCGTTGAGTTTTGACTTGAGTATCGCGTCGAGTCTCTGCATATATTCTTTCCTGATCGTGTCCTTCATCTCTTGGTGTTTTATATCCCCTCCTTCCATTATTCCCAGGTATTTGTATCCTGTCTCATCTATGTGTTTGATGTTGCTCCCATCTGGTAGCTTTATCCCTTCAGTTCTCGTTACTTTGCCCTTTTGTATGTTGACTAAGGCGCATTTTTCTATTCCAAACTCCATCCTGATGTCCCCAGATACAATCCTTACAGTCTGGATTAGGGTATCTATTTCCTTGATGCTCTTACCATACAGCTTGATGTCGTCCATGAACATCAGATGGTTGATTCTGTTGCCGCTTTTCTTGAGTTGGTACCCGGCATCCATCTTCTGTAGTACTTTTGTCATGGGAATCATGGCTACTACGAAGAGTAGTGGGGACAATGAGTCGCCCTGGAAGATCCCTCTCCTGATATTAACCTCTGCTAGTCTTATTCCAGAGCTTGTAAGTATTGTATTCCAGTTGCGCATTGTATTTTTGAGGAAGCTGATGGTGTTTTCCTCTGCCCCATATATTTTCAGGCATTCTATCAGCCATGTGTGTGGTATCATGTCGAAGGCTTTCCTATAGTCTATCCATGCCATGCTTAGGTTGGTTTTCCTTCTCCTACTGTTCTTCATTACCATTTTGTCTATCAGGAGCTGGTCTTTTGTGCCCCTACACTTCCTTCTGCAGCCTTTCTGTTGGTGGGGGATGGTGTTTGTCTCCTCTAGGTAGTTGTATAGCCTTTCACTGATGATACCTGTTAGTAACTTCCACATTATTGGTAGGCAGGTGATAGGCCTGTAGTTACTGGCTATATTTCCCTTACTCTTGTCTTTTTGTACTAAGGATGTTCTTCCTGTGGTCATCCATTTTGGTGCATGGTGATTTGAGATACAATGCTGGAGTTGTTCTGCTATTCGTGGGTGTAGGGCCTTGAAGTTTTTGAGCCAGTATCCATGGACTTCATCGGGACCTGGGGCTTTCCAGTTTGCATTTTCTTTAGTTGGTGTCTGACTGTGTCTGTCGTGATCTCTGTGAATCTTTGTTTTATTCTCCCCGTTTCTTCTTCCTTGACTTCCTGGAGCCATGTTGCATGTTTGTTGTGTGATACCGGATTGCTCCATATGTTTTCCCAGTCTCTCTTACTTGGTTCGGCTTCAGGAATTTCTGGGTAGTTGTCTTCCCCTCTTAGTTGGCTGTATAGTCTTTTCTGGTTGGTTCCGAATAGTTTGTTCTGTTGGTATTTATTATTATTATTATTATTATTATTATTATTATTATTATTATTATTATTATTATTATTATTATTATTATTATTATTATTATTACTGCTGCTGCTGTTTATCCGTTTTTGTCATAATTCCCATAATGATTGGGATTCCCAAATGCTTCCCTCTGCCTGTGTAAGGGCCTGGTGTTGTTATGACTAAACTGGCGTTATGCCAGCACGGGCTCTTGCTCATAGAGCAGCCCGTAAGTTTGTGTGTGTCAGTACGTCATTATTATTTATTATTCAGTAACCAGCAAGGTAATGGCTAGACTCCAGTGGCGTTCAGCAATAACCCAGTTATATTCTTTGTAAGTTATCAAATGGTCCAATGTGTGTGTGTGTGTGTGTGTTTTTTTTTTTTTTTTTTTTTTTATCAAATGTCAGTTCTATTTATAAACTGGGGTTTTGAGAATTGTGTCTGGTACACAAATGTTTAGTGGTTTTGGTTATATGTGATTTGTACAGATATTGTATACGTATTTCTACTTCATGCCATGTAAAGATAAAATTATAGTTACAAATTCGCATCAGACCTTAGGTTACGATTCTGAGGCAATGACTTAAGTTTGCATAAGGTACGATTTTTAGGATGTTGGTTAATATTTTTAGACGTCACTTGGTATTTAGTGATGAATTGTCTGTATCTGCAAAAGGTTTAGGGTAATAAAATGAGGAATACCATTTACTATTTGTGTATCAAACGCACGGGGAAAAGCATTTTGAGCTTGTGGGCAATTTGCTCATTATGATAAATTTACATCATGGCTAACTTCAGTTCCACCATAATCATTACTTGCTCTCTCATTAAAAACTTTCCACTCCATATTTCTGTCAGTTCGGTTTCTCTCTGCTCTTTCCTCTTCTGAAACCCAGTCACTTTTCACCGGATGTTTTCGCTACGTATGTAAACTACCTCAGTCTGTTTTATATTTTCACTTGACCTTAACCTTTCAGTGGCAACAATTTGAACCGTTCGGTGAACACAAACTACCTCGGAGACTCCTCTAAAAAAAGGGTGGAAATTGTCGGCCATTTCTATTAATTCATTGTTTTTGTCATTTTCTTTATTATTATAGTTTCTGTATGCGAGTAGAAACAAAGGGTCGTAATTACTACAATACGGCTGCGTCATAAATGCAAGGCTATAATCATACATTTGCTTATTTCGGGAAACACTGCCTGGCTTGGGCTCCATTGCGTTAAAACTAAAGTAACCATAACTTAGAAGAAAAATTTTGTATGTCAAACCTACACTGTGAAGGAGTTAGACTGACTTCCATTTGCAAAGAGGAAAACTAGATGAGGGTCTCATCTTTATTTTCGGAATATTTGAGCCTTCGGAGAGGCGATATCCGGCTCACACATTTCCTTGGGGGTTAGTGCCGCCAGTGCACCTCATGCGGTGCACTGCAAGCAATACTTAAGGTTCTCTGCAGCGTGCCGTCGGCCCCAAACTGCAACCCCTTTCGTTCCTTTTACTGTACCTCCTTTCATATTCTCTTTCTTGCCTCTAACTATCCACCCTCACTCATCAATTACGTCACTGTGCTACTACGAGGTTTTCCTCCTGTTACACCTTTCAGACTTTTTACTCTCAATTTCCGTTTCAGCGCTGAATGATCTCATAGGGCCCAGTGCTTCCCTAAATTCTATATTAAGTTTAATATCTGGCCCACTGACGCCCCTTTTCAAAGGAATAAATTTCAGTTATCATGTGCCGCGTGACATGTCCAGGAAAAAGCGTTTAAATTTCATATCGAGGGCTGTGGTACATTTTATATATTTTCCTAAGTTCAAACCAGGAGAAAATTATGAGTGAAAATGGAATGCACAGGTGGTTTCCAGTTCCGGAAAATGGAAGTTACCAAGGAAGGGGAATTAAGGGTTCAAGTTACTAGGGGCTGTTGAACCTAGAGATTAGAATGAATAAGGTTGTTGAACTGAGAGCTCGTGTCACAGCCTTGTGTTGGTCGTGGCCCCTATCTTTTGCTTTTGAGTGTACTATTCACACACACACACACATATCAAGCTACAAATGTCCTTTAATATTTAATTCGCTCTACCTCGGAATTAATATATTTTCATATATGCTTAACCGAAGGGGAATTTTTTGGCGATAAGACTTGTCGGCTCCCGTGCGTGAACCATCGAAACCAAACAAATCCAGGACGACAGTGAAGCTTAAATCCACACCGCCTCCGCAAGAGGCTATAAGTTTATGCCGTCTCTCGCCTACAAATACCTGTCGCTCTCAGGTATTCGTTGTTTGGAGACTGCATCAACCCCTCGGTAACGTTGTAGTGCTTTTGACAGCACTTAGCCATTATATGAGTCATATCACATTACCGTGATTCATATACATACATCGAGCTACAAATGTCCTTTAATATCAAAAGGACATTTGTAACTCGATGTATGTATATGAATCACGGTAATGTGATATGACTTATATATTATATATATATATATATATATAGATATATATATATATATATATATACACATATATATGCGTTTGTGGATGTGATAGTGTACTAGTTATGTAATGCTTTTGTAGATTTCACTGCTGTTATATTCTGTTCAGTATACATACGCACAAGTTTTAATGTTCGTGATTTAGAATTCCTTACTTGGGAGAGAAATATATTCACACTGAATTGAAGTGGCTCATCTTCACTGGATAAGGCAGCTCTAAACGCCATTATATCAGTGTAAAATAAATCTAGAATATCGAGAGAGAATCATCTCAGGAAGCAATTGAATCTTGAGGGTAGATTATAGTATTAAAACAGTTGTCGGGTAGATCGGAACTAGTTCAGGCTGGAGATAAAGCAGATTGTGTGACCAGTTCTGTAGTTACAGCTAGATAGATCTTGGGGAAGTTCCTCAGAATAAAATTTCTTGAAGTTTATAGTATACAGAACATAGATCTGCATTGTGGGGGACATTTGGAGGAGGGAAAATCTTGTTACATCAGCAGTGTCGAATTACATCCGTTCATAACAGCTTTGAATGCATATTACCATCGTTATTAACTCAACCCGCTCTTTTTTTATAATGATTTTGGGAAAAAAATAGTTGAAGGTTTTTACGATATTCTCATGAAAGGTGAGGGACGGGCAACAAGTAATTGGATATGATTTGTAAGGATTGGTAATAGCTTTGGAGAGAGAGAGAGGATTGTAACCTGGATTTCTCAGGCATGGTGGTGGTTTGTGGTCCTCGAACCATCTTGTTTTGCAGATATTAATCAGGACATGGATAAAGTAATAAACTGTATGCATTCTCCTTCTCCAATATCTCGTAGTACTTAATGATAAGTGTCGGACGAATAAAAACTGCCCTTTTGACCATATTAGGACACAGCCAATTCAAGTTATAACAGGGACCAATTGGACAACAATTTTCATTTTCTCAGTGCAACTGGATCTGAACCAGTAAAGCATACTGAAATAGTGAAAAGTTAAGTCTTCTATTTTCAGTACAAATTAACGCTGAGATGTTGTGAATTGTAGAATGGGGATTTTGCAGACAAACAGAAGCATGAAACAAGATTTTCGTGACAGTATAGAATGGGAATTGTATAATATATTTGTGTTATATATATATATATATATATAATATATATATATATATATATAATACATATATATATATATATATATATATAATATATATATATATATATATATTGTATATGTATATGTATATGTACATATATATAAGGCAGTCTCTGGCTTACGACGGGTTCGGCTTACAAAGTTGCGAGGTTACAACGCTTGTTAATTACATTCATCAGAAATTATTTCCAGGTTTACGACGCATGTGCAAGGGTTACGCTGCTTACTACGCTGGTCTGGTGGAAGAAAGCATTGAAAGTAAGGTTTTCTTAGGTTTTTGACGACTTTCCAAACTTCAGCCAATTCATGTAACACAATAAAAGTACCTATCCAGAAACAAACTGCCTTCTTTCTATATATGTGTGTGTATGTACACACACACACACACACACACACACACATATAATATATATATATATATATATATATATATATATAGATATATATATATATATATGTGTGTGTGTGTACATACACACACATATATAGAAAGAAGGCAGTTTGTTTCTGGATAGGTACTTTTATTGTGTTACATGAATTGGCTGAAGTTTAATGAGATAGCATGTTATTATTGTTATCAAAATTGTTTAACCAGACCTCTTAGCTGGTTATCAGCTTTTATAGTGAGATAGCATGAAAACAGTTATCCATCTGACGTAGAAAATGTACTTCAGCAGGCTGAAGGGTTTCAGACTCTTTTGCTTTTCATCATTAATATTTGCCAGGGTAAAGCATATTGTTTTTTGTCCCTATTATTATTATTATTTTTATTATTATTATTATTATTGATTATTATTATTATTATTATGTTTTCTTGTTTAATCGCACTGATTCATTGACAGTGATTATAACTGCCCTATTATCAAGTCGTGAAAATGGTACTACAAACCTTTAATACCTGATATGAATATTTCTCTGAATGGAAAAATAAAAACATTCCACTTCCCAATTGGGCTAATTTCCAATTACGAGCCCGAAGGTTCGAATAGAATATAGAATTAGGCCAAAGGCCAAGCACTGGGACCTATGAGGTCAAACAGCGCTGAAAAGGAAACATCGTAAAAGGAAACATCGTAAAAGGGTTTGAATCAGTTGTTAGGAGAGCAGGAAAGATGGAAGAGAGAGAATATGAACGGAGGTAGGGTAAAAAGGAATGAGAGGGGTTGCAGCTAGGGGCCGATGCGGTGCACTAACGGCACTACCCCCCACAAGGTGTCGCAGGCTCGAGGAGTCTTCCCAAGAATGGATGGTTAATCAACGCGCTCAAATTTCGATTTCCTAATATTTCGGACGAACATTGATGTTGATGTCACAGGCTAATTTGAAACGTTTCTTTCAAACGGAATTTTTATTTATTTATTTTTTTTTTTTTTTTTGGGGGGGCGTCTATCACAGTACTCCAATTCGGCTGGGTGGTATTTACAGTGTGGGGTTCCGGGTTTCATCCTGCCTCCTTAGGAGTCCATCACTTTTCTTACTTTGTGCGCCGTTTCTAGGATCTCACTCTTCTGCATGGGTCTTGGAGCTACTTCAGTCTCTAGTTTGTCTAGATTCCTTTTCAGGGATCTTGGGATCGTGCCTAGTGTTCCTATGATTATGGGTACAGTTTCCACTGGCATATCCCGTATCCTTCTTATTTCTATTTTCAGGTCTTGATACTTATCCATTTTTTCCCTCTCTTTCTCTTCAACTCTGGTGTCCCATGGTATTGTACATCAATGAGTGATACTTTCTTCTTGACTTTGTCAATCAACGTCACGTTTGGTCTATTTGCACGTATCACCCTATCTGTTCTGATACCATAGTCCCAGAGAATCTTTGCCTGATCATTTTCTATCACCCCCTCAGGTTAGTGCTCGTACCACTTATTACTGCAAGGTAGCTGATGTTTCGTGCGCAGGCTCCAGTGGAGGGCTTTTGCCATTGAATCATGCCTCTTTTTGTACTGGTTCTGTGCAAGTGCCGGACATTCGCTTGCTATGTGGTTTATGGTTTCATTTTTCGTATTGCACTTCCTGCATATGGGAGAGATGTTATTTCCATCAATCGTTCTTTGAATATATCTGGTTCTTAGGGCCTGATCTTGTGCCGCTGTTATAATTTCTTCAGTTTCCTTCTTTAGCTCTCCCCTCTGTAGCCATTGCCATGTGTCATCGCTGGCTAGTTCTTTTGTCTTTCTCATGGATTGTCCGTGCATTGGTTTGTTGTGCCAGTCCTCTGTTCTGTTTATCATTCTCCTGTCTGTATATTTCTGGTTCCTCGTCTAATTTTATCAGTCCTTCTTCCCATGCACTCTTTAGCCACTCGTCTTTACTGGTTTTCAGATATTGCCTCAGTGCTCTGTTCTCGATGTTGAGGGAGTCCTCTATACTTAGTAGTCCTCTCCCTCCTTCCTTTCGTGTTATGTATTGTCTGTCCGTATTTGCTCTTGGGTGTAGTGCTTTGTGTATTGTCATAGGTTTCCTAGTTTTCTGGTCTATGCTGCGGGGTTCTGTCTTCTTCCATTCCACTATTCCTGCGCTGTATCTGATTACTGGCACTGCCCATGTGTTTATGGCTTTTATCATATTTCCGGCGTTGAGTCTTAACTTGAGTATCGCCTTGAGTCTCTGCATATATTCTTTCCTGATCGTGTCCTTTATCTCTTGGTGTTTTATATCACCTCCTTCCATTATTCCCAGGTATTTGTATCCCGTTTCATCAATGTGTTTGATGTTACTCCAATCTGGTAGCTTTATCCCTTCAGTCCTTGTTACTTTGCCCTTTTGTATGTTGACTAAGGCACATTTTTCTATTCCAAACTCCATCCTGATGTCCCCAGATATAATACTTACAGTCTGGATTAGGGTTATCTATTTCCTTGATGCTCTTACTATACAGCTTGATGTTGTCCATGAACATCAGATGGTTAATTCTGTTGCCTCTTTTCTTGAGTTGGTACCCAGCATCCATCTTCTGTAGGCATTACTTAAGGTTCTTTGCCGCGTTACTTCGGCCCGTACCTGGAACCCCTTACATGGCTTTTACTACCTTCGTTCATATAATCTTTCTTCCATCTTACCGTTCCTCGTTGGACGAGTGGTTTGCGTGCTCGCCTACCGAATCGGTAGGCCCGAGGTCGGTTCCCCACTCTGTCAACGTGGAGTCAGAGAAATTTATTTCTGGTGATTAGAAACTAATTTCTTGATATAATGTGGTTAGGATCCCACAATAAGCTGTAGGTCCCGTTGCTAGGTAACCAATTGGTTCCTAGCCACGTAAGAATATCTAATCCTTCGGGCTGGTTAAACTAAGATATATTTAAACTTTTTCTTCCATCTTACTTTCCGCCCTCTCCTGATAATTGATTCATAGTGCAAGTGCGAGGTTTTCATCCTGTTACACATTTTAAACCTTCTACTCTCAAGTTTCCCTATCAGCCCAGAATGGCCTTATAGGTCCCAGGGCTTGGTATTTTAGCCTAAGTTATATATTCCATTCCATTCATTATTAATACTGTATATTTATGAAATATGCTAAATGTCAATAATATTGCTCCGCAAAAACTCACGAATTGGGTTGTTCGTTTGAAAAATTAAGGGACTGAATAGAATTCTTGGGGCTACTTAGGGACAATACCATTCCCCCACCATTCGTGAAAAATGAAAAGGAAGGATAGAAACTGAATACGTACCATAGAAAATAATAGATATAGATAATAATAGATACAGATACATGTAATTCATATTAGTTGATAACAATGAATAAAAAGGATATGTATAAAAAAAAGAAATAAAAATGAGAGCAAGGAGGTGGACTGTACTACGAAGGGAACCCGAATCCTAAGGTCACTACCCACATATGCCTATCTTCAAAGTCCATACATAAATTGTCTTCCTTGTATCACTGTATCTTACTTGTTTTTCTTTGTTATTTCTGTTCTTTACTTTATTCTTTACCTCAAAGTATCTTTTTACTTACGGTTGCTTTCCTTTTTGGAACCCTTTGTCATGAAGCATTTTGTTTCGAAATATAATTGCAGCTTTATTTGTTATGATGATGATGATAATAATAATAATAATAATAATAACTACCTGAGGATAGCAGCTTTTTCTTATGAGATAATAATAATAATAATAATAATAATAATAATATAACTACCTAGAGGATAGCAGCTTTTCTTATGATGATAATAAATAAATATAATAATAATAATAATAATAATAATTATTGCAGTAATAAGTGGTACGAGCACCAACCTGAAGGAGTGATAGAAAACGATCAGGCAAAGATCCTCTGGGACTATGGTATCAGAACGGATAGGGTGATACGTGCAAACAGACCAGACGTGACGTTGATTGACAAAGTCAAGAAGAAAGTATCACTCATTGATGTCGCAATACCATGGGACACCAGAGTTGAAGAGAAAGAGAGAGGGAAAAAATGGACAAGTATCAAGATCTGAAAATAGAAATAAGAAGGATATGGGATATGCCAGTGGAAATCGTACCCATAATCATAGGAGCACTAGGCACCATCCCAAGATCCCTGAAAAGGAATCTAGAAAAACTAGAGGCTGAAGTAGCTCCAGGACTCATGCAGAAGAGTGTGATCCTAGAAACGGCACACATAGTAAGAAAAGTGATGGACTCTAAGGAGGCAGGATGCAACCCGGAACCCCACACTATAAATACCACCCAGTCGAATTGGAGGACTGTGATAGAGCAAAAAAAAAAAATAATAATAATAATAATAATAATAACTACCTAGAGGATACAAACACCATCCCCCGTCAAGAGAACGGCTGCAGGAGGAAGTGTAGTGGCACAAAAGACCAGCTCCTGATAGACAATATGGTAATGAAGAATACTAAGTTAAGGAAAACCAACCTAAGCATGGCATGGATTGACTACAAGAAAGCCCTCAACATGATACCACACCCATGGCTAATAGAATGCTTGAAAATATATGGGGCAGAAGAAAACACCATCAGCTTCCTCAAAAATACCATGCGCAACTGGAATACAATACTTACAAGTTCTGAGATAAGACTAGGAGAGGTTAACGTCAGGAGAGGGATCTTTCAAGACGACTCACTGTCCCCACTACTCTTCGTAGTTGCCATGATTCCCATGACAAAAGTACTACCAGAAGATGGATGCTGGGTACCAGCTCAAGAGAGGAGGCAACAGAATTAACAATCTGATGTTCATGGACGACATCAAGCTGTATGGTAAGAGCATCAAGGAAATAGATACCCTAATCCAGACTGTAGGGATTGTATCTGGGGACATCAAGATGGAGTTTGGAATAGAAAAATGTGCCTTGGTCAAGATACAACAAGGCAAAGTAACAAGGACTGAAGAGAATAGTATCAAACACATAGATGAGACAGGATACAAACACCTGGGAATATTAGAAGGAGAGGTATAAAACACCAAGAGGTGAAGGACGTGATCTCAGGAAAGAATATATGCAGAGACTTAAGGCGATACTAAAGTCAAAACTCAACGCCAGAAATATGATAAAAGCCATAAACACATGGGCAGTACCAGTAATCAGATACAGCGCAGTAGTGGAGTGGACGAAGGCTGAACACAGCATTGACAAGAAAACTAGGAAACACATGACAATGCACAAAGCACTACACCCAAGAGCAAATATAGACAGACTATACATAACACGAAAGGAAGGAGGGAGAGGGGCTACTAAGCACAGAGGACTGCGACAACATCGAAAGCAGAGCACTGAGGCAATATCTGATAACCAGTAAAGACGAGTGGCTCAGGAATGCATGGGAAGAAGGAATGATAAAATTAGACGAAGACCCAGAAATATACATAGACAGGAGAATGACAAACAGAACAGAGGAATGGCATAACATACCAATGCACGGACAGTACTTGAGACAGACTAAAGAACTAGCCAGCGATGAAACATGGTAATGACTACAGAGGGGAGAACTCTAGAAAGAAACAGAAGGAATGCTAACTGCGGCACAAGTCCAGGCCCTAAGAACCAGATATGTCCAATGAACGATATATGGGAATAACATCTCACCCATATGTAGAGCGCCTCAGTGGCGTGATCGGTATGGTCTTAACCTGCCACTTCGGTGACCGCAAGTTTGATTCTCGGGCATTCCACTGAAGGGTTAGAGATGTGTATTTCTGGTGATAGAGGTTCACTCTCGACGTGGTTCGGAATTCTTACACGTAAAGCCGTTGGTCCCGTTACTGAATAACCAGTGGTTCCATGTAACGTAAAAAACACCATACAAACAAACATATGCAGGAAGTGTAATATTGACAGAGAAAAAAATGAGACCATAAACCACATAGCAAGCGAGTGTCCGGCACTTGCACAGAACCAGTACAAACAGAGGCACAAAACACCAGCTACCTTACAGTAATAAGTGGTACACACACCAACCACAAGGAGTGATAGAAAACGATCAAGTAAAGATCCTCTGGGAACTATGGTATCAGAACAGATAGGCTGATACGTGACAATAGAACAGACGTGACGTTGATTGACTAAATAAAGGAGAAAGTGTTACTCAGTGATGTCGCAATACCATGTGACACCAGAGTAGAAGAGAAAGAGAGAGAAAAGATTGATGGGTATCTAGACCTGAAAAGAGAAATAAGAAGGATATTGGATATGCCAGTGGAAATTGTACCCATAATCATAGGAACACTAGGCATGATCTCGAGATCCCTGAACAGGAATCTGGAAAACCTAGAGGCTGAAGTAGTTCCAGGACTCATGTAGAAGAGTGTGCTGCTAGAAACGGTATACATAGTGAGAAAAGTGATGGACTCCTAAGGAGGCAGGGTGCAACCCAGAACTTCACACTATAAAAACCACCCCGTCGAATAGGATGACTGTGATAGAAAAAAAATTATCATTATTATTATTATTAAAGGAACAGTTTATTTATCGCTTCAAACTACTCAGATGTGCGGGTGCATGTCCTCGTCTTTGGAACTCTAATTATTATTATTATTATTATTATTATTATTATTATTATTCAGAAGATGAACCCTATTCATATGGAACATGCCTATAGAGGCCATTGACTAGAAATACAAGCTTCCAAAGAATATGATGGTGTTCATTTGAAAGAAGGTACCGGGATATATAGAGATCAGTTATTAGGAAAACAGATACATTAAATTAGTAAATGAATAAAAATTATACAATTTTTAAAATACAATGTGAAATGTATTAGGGCAGTAAAGCAGTGCATCTTCGCTTGAACCTCTGAAGTTCCAGTTGCACGACATCCTCTGGGAGGCTGTTCCACAGTCCAACGGTGTGAGGAATAAAGGACCTCTGGAACTGAGACGTTCGACAGCGAGGCAAAACATTTACTATTTATTATAAAATGAGAGATTTTTTTTATGGAATGGCAACGCTAAGGAGATATCTTTGATCAGATGTGGTCTGGGAGGATGAGGAAAAAATGAGGTCAGTTAAGGGATACGATCCTTCTTAATTTTAAACTGGGAAATGTAAAGGAAAAATTCTCCCTGAAATTTTATCCGAACTGAGTTTCTAAATACCATATTTTTGCTTTTTTCAGGTTTTGACCCTGTGTGGCTTATTGTTTGTTGCTTTGACTCTGTATATTTTTTCTTTTTGTATTGAATCTCTCTCTCTCTCTCTCTCTCTCTCTCTCTCTCTCTCTCTCTCTCTCTCGTAGTGCCATTTTGCCTGGTGAGATGTACCTGTGCACAGTCCAATTAATCAACCAATATCACGCATGTAACATACAACTAGAAAACGAATTATATCCAGAAGTGTTCGCGATTTGTCGGTGATAAGATTAGTGTGAGAATGGTAGGATAAAGCGTCTACTAAGTTAGTTTATCGAGTGAATTATTGTAAATTCGATTAGGATGGCAGTAAGCTCCAACTGTGGGAAGCAATGGCGAAATCTTGCTTGCCTTGCAGATATACAATATGATGAGTTAGCAGGAGGAGGGAGCTGGCATTTCTCATCTATGAGGTCAATAACAGCGCTAACCAAAACGATGCAAAAGCATTCATAGACATATTGGAAGGATATGATCCTTCAAACTGGAACAAGTCAGCAGAAAATATTATGAAAATAATTGAAGGAGTACCAAATAAAATTCAAATGGTCAAGAGACTTATAAAGAAAATTTACATCAATCAACACATTCCAACAAAGAAAATAAACATTGTGAATATACTAATTGATGTAATAGGAAAAAAGAATGCCTAAAGCATGGAAACTGTGTAAGGTGTGGTATAGCATAGTAAATCCACAAAACCTGATTAGGAAATGCTATGCATGCAACATACCCACGCATCCTCAATGCGCAGAAGTCCAGCAAAATACAAGTAAGGATACAAGAGTATTTGCTCAACATGTCTATCATGGATAGATAATGTTATTTAATCGAGACTTAACGTGCAAATAGTAGAGGATGAAGAAGATGAGGAAGAAGAAGAAAAGGGAAAACGAAAAAGAAGAAAATAAAACTGAAATGATAGAAAAAAATAATGAAAACAAAGAGCAGGACAAGAGTATGGATGCAGATACTCATAGATACTACATATGAGGCAATACAGCAGCATACATGCGATGAAATAAATTACGACATGAAAACACAAAGTAAAATCCCGAAGAGGCTTTACCTAGATCTTCATACTGATGGGAAAGAGCAAGAAAAAAAAGAAAAGAAAGGCACAGTCTGCACCCTTTTGAAAAGAGGGAATTGCAGATTCGGTGAAAGATGTTACTACAAAGATCCCAAGGTATGTCACAATTATGAGATTTATGGCAAATGTGTATACCTAGAAGGCTATGAGGTTGAATGCAGAGATCTACATCCAAAAATATGCAAAAACTTAAAAGAAGGAAAAGGATGTAAGTTCAACAAAAAATGTAAATATATGCACCCTGTAGCCATGAATCAAAATCATTTAAATAATAAAATCCAAAATAATAAAGAAACAAATAAAAAAAGGAACAAAGCATATGAGGTGAAGGAAAAAACAAGCCATCACCGTGCTGTATATACGATGCCAGGGGATGGTGCAGATACGGAGAAAATTGCAGATTCATACACAAAATGAATAATTATGAAGAAGGAAGATCAAATATATTGGAAAAGTTGGATTTTTTAATGTCTGAATTTCTGGAAATGAAGAAAAGAACAACATACCAGAACAGGAAAGAGACATGGGAAAATCCTTAATATTATCCATATTAAATGCGTAGGGTCTAGTTACGAGTAACTCAAAAAGAAAAATAGAGTTCTTAGAAGAACTAACCCAAACTTAAAAAAAAAGATAGTTATAATGAATATAAGTGAAACCTGTTATTCCCAAGAGACTGGTAATGATGATCAGATAAAGGGGTTCCAAACTTATAGATCAGATAGAAAAAATATGAATCAAGGGGGAACCATGATATATGGGAGAGATATAAAACAAGGAAAAATTTATGAGAAATGTAGTAACTCAGAATGTGAGTTAATGGCGGTAGAATTTGAATCTGAAAAATTAATGAACATAGTAATATATAGACCCCATAATACTAAAGAATTTGACACAATAATAGAAAAATTGGATGATATATGTAGAAATCACAAAAGACTGGACTATTCTCCTATACAGAGACTTTACTTTCCTATCATAGATTGGAAAGAACGAGTAAGAGATTGTGGTTGTATTTATACATATAAAAAAGAGAGTAATAGTAGTGCAGAGGATAAGAGGCAATTCGAAAAGCTATTAGATATGCTATTAGATACAACATTCAACAAATAAATCACCTGCCAACAAGAAAGGAAAATACTTTAAACCTAGTATTTGTGAACGAGGTGAATTGTTAAAGAAATAATAGTTTAAAATGCGAGTATTTCAGACCATAATGTCATAGAATTAACAGTCCATTCCAAAGCAAGTGAAAACAGATAAGCAAGAGAGGAAAAAGTGGGAAAGATATGGAAAATACAATTTTTACAGTAAGAATATAAAATGGACAAATAAATGAAGAATTAAACAAAGATTGGGATAACATACAGGTAAATAAGAATATAAAATGATCAAATAAATGAAGAATTAAACAAAGATTGGGATAAATACAGGATAATATACAGATAAATACGGATATGTTATATAAAATATTAGAGAAAATAGTGGATAAATATATACCGAAGAAGAAATATATAGACCCCACAATACTAAAGAATTTGACACAATAATAGAAAAATTGGATGATATATGTAGAAATCACAAAAGACTGGACTATTCTCCTATACAGAGACTTTACTTTCCTATCATAGATTGGAAAGAACGAGTAAGAGATTGTGGTTGTATTTATACATATAAAAAAGAGAGTAATAGTAGTGCAGAGGATAAGAGGCAATTCGAAAAGCTATTAGATATGCTATTAGATACAACATTCAACAAATAAATCACCTGCCAACAAGAAAGGAAAATACTTTAAACCTAGTATTTGTGAACGAGGTGAATTGTTAAAGAAATAATAGTTTAAAATGCGAGTATTTCAGACCATAATGTCATAGTATTAACAGTCCATTCCAAAGCAAGTGAAAACAGATAAGCAAGAGAGGAAAAAGTGGGAAAGATATGGAAAATACAATTTTTACAGTAAGAATATAAAATGGACAAATAAATGAAGAATTAAACAAAGATTGGGATAACATACAGGTAAATAAGAATATAAAATGGTCAAATAAATGAAGAATTAAACAAAGATTGGGATAAATACAGGATAATATACAGATAAATACGGATATGTTATATAAAATATTAGAGAAAATAGTGGATAAATATATACCGAAGAAGAAAAGTAAGTATCAGTCATGCATACCAAGAGACAGGAGGATCTTGTCCCAGAAAATCAGAAAGTAGAAAAAAGGTCTTGCAAAAGAAATGAATGCATGAAAAGTGATGGGACTAAAAAGTAAGATAGAAAATTCAGAACAAAAGATAATACAATCAAAAGAAAATGAAAAACGGGACTTCGAAGAACAAATCATAGTAAATATGAAGCAAAACCCCAAACTATTGTACTTGTATGCGAAAAAGATGAATAAAAGAAGAATAGAAATAGGCCCTCTAAGAAATGAATGGCGATTAACGAATAAAAAAAGGAAATATGCAACATATTAGTAGAAAGATATAAGAGAGAATTTATCCCTAGAATTGATAATGAAAATAATGATACAGAAATAAGGGATGAAAATAGTGAATATTTATCAAACAAAGATATTAATGAAGCCGCTATTGTGTAGGCTATTAATGAAATTAAAAATGGATCAGCAGCTGGGCCAGATGGAGTCCCTGCCATTTTGTTAAAGAAAGTAGTTCATTCTATCGCAAAGCCGCTTGCAATGTTATTAAGGCAAAGTGTAGATACAGGCAAGATTTATGATGAGCATAAATTAACATATATTACCCCTACTTTCAAAAGTGGATCAAGACTAGAGGCAAGTAATTATAGGCCTGTGAGTCTAACATCACATGTAATGAAAGTGTATGAAAGGGTAATGAAGAAAAATATTATGGAACATTTAATAAAAAGTAATTTGTTTCATATAGGACAACATGGTTTTTTACCCGGTAAAACTACACAAACCCAACTGTTAGTCCACTGTGAGAACATATATAAAAATATGAAAAACGGAAAAGAAACAGATGTGGTTTATTTAGACTTTGCAAAAGCTTTTGACAAGGTAGACCATAATATATTAGCGAAGAAAATTAGAAAACATAATATAGTGGACAAAGTAGGAAGATGGATAAAAGAATTTTTACACAACAGAAAACATAGTTATTGCAAGCAATGAGAAATCGGATGAAGCTAAGGTAATATCCGGTGTGCCACAAGGTACGGTGTTAGCTGCAATGCTGTTTGTTATTATAATTGCAGACAGACAGTAATGTTAAGGACTCGGTAGTGAGTAGTTTCGCCGATGACGCAAGAATAAGTAGAGAAATTACTTGTGATGAAGATAGGAACTCGCTACAAAGAGACATTATCAAAGTATATGAATGGGCAGAGGTAAATAGGATGGTATTTAACGCTGATAAATTTGAATCAATAAATTATGGAGATAAAGAAGGAAAACTATATGCATATAGGGGACCTAATAACGAGACAATCACTAATAAGGAAGCAGTTAAAGAACTTGGTGTGATGTTGAATAGGAACATGTTATGCAATGATCAAATAACAATTCTATTGGGAAAATGCAGAGCAAAAATGGGAATGTTGTTACGACACTTCAAAACAAGAAAAGCTGAACACATGATTATGCTTTATAAAACATATGTTCGTAGTCCACTTGAATATTGCAATATGATATGGTACCCACACTACCAAAAGGATATTGCACAAATAGAGAGTGTACAAAGGTCCTTTACAGCTAGAATAGAAGAAGTTAAGGACCTTGACTAGGAAAGACTACAATTTTTAAAATTATAGTCTAGAAAGGAGAAGAGAACGCTACATGATAATACAGTCATGGAAACAGATAGAAGGAATTGCCGAAAACATCATGGAGCTTAAAATATCAGAAAGAGCAAGCAGAGGTATAGATTAATAGTGCCCAAAACTATACCAGGAAAACTAAGGAAAGCACACAGGACATTAATCCACTACGCACCAGCATCAACAATGCAGCGTCTATTCAATGCGTTGCCAGCTCATCTGAAGAATATTATCAGGAGTGAGCGTGGATGTGTTTAAGAATAAGCTCGACAAATATCTAAGCTGCATCCCAGACCATCCAAGATTGGAAGATGCAAAATATACCTGAAGATGCATTAGCAATTCTCTGGTAGACATTAGAGGTTCCTCACACTGAGGGACTTGGGGCAACCCGAACAAGATGTAAGGTCTGTAAAGTCTCTCTCTCTCTCTCTCTCTCTCTCTCTCTCTCTCTCTCTCTCTCTCTGTGTGTGTGTGTGTGTGTGTGAAGGAATGTAATAGCATTTCAAGATGTGGGCATCGGTTAAAGTGCCAGCATTATTATTATTATTATTATTATTCATAAAAATCTCATAATAGCATGAGTCACAAAAATAGTGAAGAAATCCAGTGCTGTAAATTTGAATATATCTTTGAAATAATGCGTATACATACGAGAGCTTTCAAGAACCTGTTCGGTTCCCCTTCTCGGTTGAGAAAGAGAATCGAGCGGATTCTCGAAAACACTCGTTTATATGTAAATTTCTAAAATATATTTAGTTTATTATTAGTAGTATTTACCAGCCAGTGTGTAATTTAGCTAAAATAGCAAGCATCGCACATTACATTCTCCCTAAGCTGAGTCGAGCCAGTAGATGACAAATTATCGTACTTGCATCCAAAGCAAAGCAACAGCCCCTGGATAGACACATCCAACTCTCCCTCCCCTCGGCCGCAACGGGTTATAGACTCCAAGATTGATCCACGAGTATTACAATATTTTTCTGGAGAAGATCGTGATCGAGTCCTTCAGCCTTCATCTCTCGGTCCGAATCAATGACCGTCGCCCCTATTAATCAGCCGATCTCGCTCTGTCACGAAGCGGACGGCAGGTCCCGTCCCAGAACATGTAGCGGGAGAAAATCGTGAATTCGAGAGGGGGACGTCTTCCGACCTCTCCTCCTGTCAGGGTGCATTATCTGCTTGTGTGGTCTCTTGAGAGGTTTTGCTTTGCTTTGCATGTGGGAGAATTTTTTCGTCTTCTCGTGTGTGTGTGTGAGTGAGTGTGTCTTCGTAGGCATGTATTTGCGGATAGGTTTGATAATGTACAGGTTAGTAAGATGGAGGTCCTTGCGTCCAGGTGTATTCCATATCCAGTTTTAACCGAAGAAAGGGGGGAGGAACAGGACAGGAAGAAGAAATGGGGAAGGGGGAGGAACAGGAGGAAGAATTGGGAAAGGGGGGAGGAACAGGAGGAGAACTGGAAGAGGGGAAAGGGAGCAAGAATTTAAAATATAATACTCGAGGAAAAATTGTTTGGAGGGGAAGGCGAAAATTCAAAGCTATAAGCAGAAGATAAGATACCTACACAATACAGATATAGTATACAGAATTCATTGTAAGTATTCCTACCTAAAATACAGATAGTATACAGAATTCATTGTAAGTATTCCTACTTAAAATACAGATAGTATACAGAATTCATTGTAAGTATTCCTACTTAAAATCGTTCTACTTAGGTGAAACAACTTGCAAATGAAATTCCTTTTCCCCCATATAATTTAGCATTTTCCTCAATGCACAGCCCTTGCCATCCATAAATTATTTACAATCACGACCCTTTGTTATTATTTTGCCATTACAAATGTAAAGCATTCTGAGTAAAACTAGTAAACCGCCGTAAAATGAAAACTTAATGTATTAAAACTTGTCTATAGATGGTTGTTAAATGTGTTGTATCGGTAGTGTTACAGTGATGCCTCCAAATTAAAAACAATAAAATCACGAATCGTCGGTACGTAACAGATTTTTCTCAGAGTTCAACGAACAAAGGGGTGAGGGACACAAAGAGAGCAGTTGTCTCCCCTCCACTCTTTTTCTCTTCCGTCTTTCTCGATCTCCTGCTCAAACCGGAAGCAGACTCCCCTATCTCCCACGTTTTGCTTACTATGTCGGAAAGCTATTCTGTCAGCCTTTATTTTGATTCTCTCTCTCTCTCTCTCTCTCTCTCTCTCTCTCTCTCTCTCTCTCGCTCTCTCTCTCTCTCTCTCTCTCGCTCTCTCTCTCTATACATATATATATATATTATATATATATAGATATATATTATACACACATATATATATATATATATATACATATATATATATATATATATATATATATATATATAATACATATACATACATACACACACTCATATATATATAGAGTTGCTATATAAAGGTGTGCACGAACTTTCATAATACATACTTACAACACACGAACTCAGATACAAGAAAGAGAAAAAATATATAAGAAAATTAGCTTCATTATCTTTTAAATAAATTACACCCAAGTATTGTGTTCTGACATCTGATGCCAGTCTATAATCTTACATTAAAATGTAACTAAGGAACACAGAAGCGGTGAGGGAATGCTGGACAGTGAAATTGTAGAACTCTCTCTCTCTATCTCTCCAGTGACGGGCGTAGTACTACAATACTGAGCTACCGTATAACTGATGGACACACTCTCCTTCCTGCTATGATTTTTTTTCATAGACATTTCAAATTAAATTTCTTGTAATTCAGGTGTCTTCGATCTCAACGATTCCCTTATCTGTAGCATGAGTCAGCAATGGCCTTTTGAGCTTATATGCCGACAGCATCAGGTAATTGTGGTCACCCATCCAAGTATTATCCACATCCAGGGATGTTTCACTTTGCCGATCCAGAGGCCAACAGTAACTGACATTTTACCCTTTGCCATTTACAATACTGACCGAGCCCCAACCTTGCAACAGTCCTGAGTTATATGGTGTGAGATGCATTAGGTCAGAGCGCCTCAGTGGCGTGATCGGTATGGTCTTGACCTGCCACCTCGGTGACCGCGAGTTCGATTCTCGGGCATTCCATTGAGGTGTTACAGATGTGTATTTCTGGTGATAGAAGTTCACCCTCGACGTGGTTCGGAAGTCACGTAAAGCCGTTGGTCCCGTTGCTGAACAACCACTGGTTCCATGCAACGTAAAAACACCATACAAACAAAATTAGGTCAGAGTGTAGCTCAAGAAAAGCCAGCAGAGTGAGTGAAGTTATTTTATGTCATTTTATTTTATGTTTTCAGTAGGTTAGAATCACCGAGGTAAAATAGGTGCTTACTTCAATAAAGAACCTCTTTGCCGCTTTCCAATCTAGGCCTATCCTCTCTCACCATTGGTTCCTATATAAGTATGCAAACTTGGGCACCTTGTCCAGAGTTTTGGGACAAGACTTACCTTTTCGTCCTTCTCATTTGAGCGACGTTTTTGATGATATGGCTACACTAGTATCATTTATAATTTGCATATTTGTTGATAGGTCTGTGCACGTTTCTGTGTAAAAGGTACAGTTAAAAGTCACGAGTCGATGCTCAGTTATGTTTCGTGCATGTATGTACTACTTGTTTATAGTATGTGTGTGTATAATCCCACAATAATCTTGTCCTTAGTTTGAAGTATTGGTTAATAGTGTATGTCAGTGCAAGGCAGCTGAGCGTAACTTTAAGGAATATTTTGGTTCCACTGGGATAAGGTGGTATTATTCTGGGAAACCCTTCTTTCCTACCGTTATCCTTACATTAAAGGGTCGGTTGCCTGATGCGT